>NC_067165.1:46183335-46503335 GCF_903995435.1 Acomys russatus
GAGGTCTACTCCTGGCTGTCTCTGGTCCTTCGTGGTATAGCTGGCCTTGAGGATGTGGAGTAAAGTTTGTGGGTTCTGAGCAACAGCACCCTTATCCCGTGAAGCCATCTGGGCGTGTCTAAGGAAGAAGACCTCCCCCATGCACCTCTAGTTAGTAAGAGCTCACTCGGGCTCTCATCTGACAGAGAGAGGACGGGAGCCACGTGCACAGGGCCCCTGCGTCTTCTAGCCAACTTGGGTCTACACGGAGCCCAGAAAGCCAGGCGGAGAGAACATCTCGGCCATTTAGAAGTTCTGCATATCTGGCCCCTAGGTCTTTGACCTCCTGTGGAAACTGAGGCCCACAGCGTCCCCACTCTCAAAACTCCAGACCCAAGTTCGACACAGACACGGGGATTTGAGTGGTCATCATATGCATCTAAAGCCCGAGCCACCGGGAGGGCGTGGAGCCCCTCTGGCCACAGAATGCCCTTGAAGAGATAGCCACGTGACACCGCCGAACACCTGACCAGTTCAACTTGCCCGTGAGTATAGTCTTGAACTAGCTCTCCTAGGACCCAGAGCCAGCACCCCTCTCAGTTTCTGAGGATCCTGGCAGGGCAAACGGAGACTTCCACAGGATGTGGCTGTCCAGGGACAGACGGCCTTTACCTCTGAATTTCATGGTGCAGCACAGGGTTTGGGTCTCCAGTCAGGTCAGGGCTGAATTTGACTCAGCCCTATAAATACCACGTGTGGCCAACTCAGGGTCCTCTTGGCCCACCATGCTCTTCTGAACTTCTTCCTCACCTACAAAGTAGTCAGCTCCTGGAGGCAAGCAGGGAGGACACAGAGTCTAGCATCTCACAGTGAAACAGGGCCCTGAAATGCCACCGGAAGGAAGGCATCGTGGCCTTTTCTCCTTGCTGTCTCAGGAAACACCAGGAGCGGTTCAAACATAGAGAGTGAGTAATAGTCCCCACCAATCCACAGACTCCCATCCCCACTGCAGCTCCAGGGGAGTCCTTACTGGCCACAGGCCCTTCAAGGCAGCCTCTGGCCACTCCCCCAAACCACGCTCACAGAGGGCTCCGGCTTAGCAGCTCATCCCTAATGTCTAGGACTGGAAGCCTGGCGTCAGGCTGGGGGTGACCTTGTTCCTCCACATGCAGGATGTGGATGGTGGCTTCTTCCTGTGACCTTCCAGGGTCACACTTCTGTGTCTGCCTCCCAGTCTCCTTATAAGGATGTGCCACACTGGATATTCCCAAGTAACTTTAAGGCCCTGTCTCCAGACAGTCACATTCTGAATGGGGTCCTAGAACTCAGGCCTAGGGACAACAGCTCTGCCACAATAAACCTCTGTCTTTCCTCCAAGCAGGGTATAGCTGCCTGGGATGCCCAGGTGCCAGGATCTTACCTGGTCCCTATCGCCGTGGGGCCCCAGAGGAAGAAGAACTGAAGCCAGAGAGGCCACGTGTCTTCCACGCCTCACAGCCAGCTGAGTCCAGAAGTGCTGACAAGAGTGGGGAAAGTTTGAACCTGAGTCTTCTGTTGTTCTGCCATCAGCATCCAAAGCCCCTCAGAGTGTAGGCCACATGAAATATGCAGGAGAAGTCTATTATTGAATTAACTATTTATCGATTTATAATTCAAAAGACGTATGTGCAGCTGTTAACAAAGATTCCAAACAGCCTTGTGAGGCCCCAGGGACCTCCCTTCTGCAGACCCTCCCCAGGTACAAAGTGGGGAGGCCTCAGGTGGTGAGGTAGGCATGGGCATTGCAGCCCCTCCCATACACCCTTGCCCTGGTCAGCCCTAGAGAAACCAGCCTGCAGAATGCTGCCAGAGCTTTGTTACTGCCCTGTTGCTCCATGCCCCCATCTTGCCTCCCAGGGTTGAAGGGCTGACTCCACCAGCAATAAAGACATCTGTGGTTCTGCTTCAGCTTTGGCAGGTAGAGGGGCTGGTGTCTGAGCCAAGCAGCCCAGAACGGCTGATGCTATTGAGCACTGGCCATGACCAGTGCCAGGTACACAGCCTGTACATATTACCTCATGCGTGCCTCGGTGCCCCCAACAAGGTAGGCGTCTTAAAAACAAAGCTAGGTCTCGTTACTGAGAGCAACTTGCTGTATTCACAACAAGATTGGAAAGAGTAAGAAAGAAGCGCCCAAATCTCCTCTGCTTCTCTGCACACAGTCTCTGGCTCTAAACTCATCCCAGAACAATCCCCATCAGTTACTGGGCCTTGACACATTGTGTCACGGCTGTTGTGTTGTTGATGCTGTGTTTACATTAACACAGGTACATTGTTGTATGGTATAGTTACACTGTTGTGAGTTTAGTGTTACATTGTCACAAATACACAGTAAAACAGGGATCTTGCCAAGAACTCACATTTACATCAGAGTCTCAGCCGGCCATGCTATGCACTCCGCACATATGCGATAGTACACATCCATTGTAGCATGAAAGGTGAGACAGCCCTCAAAATCCCTGTGCCCCTAGCCGGGTGTGGTGGCACACGCCTTTACTCCCAGCATTCTGGAGGCAGAGGCATGCAGATCACTGTGAGTTCAAGGCCAGCCTGGTCTACAAAGCAAATCCAGGACAGCTAAGGCTACAACAGGGAAACCCTATCTTGAAAAACAAAACAGAACAAAAAAAAGATCCTGTGCCCCAAAACCTAATCACCAGTTCTTTTGCAATCAGTTTGGCTCTACCAGAATGTTCTGCAGCTCGGGTCACTAGAATAGGACCCAGCTTCTTTCACTGCATTACACCATTTTGGTCTGTAAACAGGTATTTCTACTATGCCTGTTTTACAGATGTGGAGAGAGGAAAGCAGGTCAGCCTCTCATGCACTTTCCTCATGGGCTCCAGCTAGACTCCACGCCTGACGACTCTACTGCCTGGTGGTCTCTGAGTGGCACGGGTGTGGGTGGCACACGGAAAGCCTCTGGGTGTATGGCCTGGTCACATGCAACTCTGTTCTGACAAGAGGGACTCACACTGTCACTCTTGCAGAGAAAGTCTAACCCTGACTCCATCTCAGCCACTCACAGGAGCCAGCCCAGCCATCAGCAAAGCACTGGAAAGAGACAGTGGGGCTTCCGCAGCCCCACCCTGCAACATGGTGCAGCGCACTATAAATAATCACTGTTTTAAGACTCCATGTCGAGACCCTAATGGCATTACTAGGGCACAGGGATTAAGCTCAGGAAGATAATTACCAGCACATCAGACTCCAAACCACAATCACACCTATTAAAATGACAAGCTAGGGAAATCCCCAGGATTATGTGAGGGCTGTCCCCAGTAGAGTGCCTCTCTCACAGACATAAGCATCCCAGGTCTGGGCCGCCCTCGCCACAGCTGGCTAATCATCTCTCAGGGTGCAGGAGCTTACCCCGAGAACAAGTGGAACATCTTTAAGGATTCATGTCTCTGCTGGGACTCAAGGGCCACATCTGTGGAAGCAGAGATATCCCCACATCAAAGCACACATGGCTCTTCAAGGTGGGGTGTCTGACCCCCCCCACCCCCGTTCTGTCCCCTTGGGTCCTCTCCGAGTACCTGAGGGCTCACTTGTGAACTGCTTTAAGGGAGGAAGGGTTGGGTCCCGCTCAGCTCCGGAGGGTTGGGGTCAGAGGTACAGTTTGCAAGCCCATCTTGATGAATTGGACAGTGGCCCAGACATTTGAGGACACGACAAAAAGGTCCCAAAGGATCTTGTACAAAGTTGTAAGTGAGACTGGTGTGCTGTGAGGAAAAACGGACAAGTAGGGACCAGTACCGGAGACTCAGGTCCCTGGGCCTAGACGAGAGAAGAGAGAGAGGACTTCCAGAGCCTCAGTGGGCTTCCCAGGAGGAACACAGCCCTGCTACCAGCACCTGGGAAGGAAGCAGGCAGAGGCGCCCTGGCCACTCTCCTCCACTCTCGGTTTGCTGTCTGTCCTCTGCAGTAAGTCTAATCACAGGCAGAGGGAGGCCACAGTAAGAACCCTGCAAGTCACCCTCCTGGGAACACAGAGCCCGGTGGTAGACGCGGGCTCCCCCTGTCATCTCTCCCCCTGACATCTCTCCACGGCAGCACCTGACTAGCCTTCAGTGGCCCTGCCACCATTATGATGTGTGGTGCTCACCAGTACCCAATTGTGTGTGCCCAGCCACTGAGCCTCAACCCCAACTTTCAAATATGACATATTTGGCCAAGCATCATAAGTAGGCTGCTTAGGCTGGGTCCTTCCAATTGGGTTCTGGCCCATCAAGCCTAGTGGAGAAACTGAACTTTAAAAAAAAAAATTGACCCCTGGGTCCTGTCTACTGCAGAGTTCCCACGCCACCAACCACCACAAGGAAGGCGGGATATCACACAACACCAATCTCCATCATACCCAGCACTGTCCCTGACCTGATGAACCAATAGCTGAGTGAATGAATGAATGAATGAATGAATGAATGAATAAGAGGAAAGCATAGGAACCGTGTAAATGAACATGCCACGGCTCCCTTGCTTGATTTTTATTATTAGCTACTTTTCTGTGCCTGTGATAAAATACTATGACCAAAGGTGATTTAAGGAAGTTTATTTTTGCTTACAGGTCCAGCCGTTGGGGGAGAGTCCATTCGTGAAGGGGTGAAGGCACAGTGGCAGGAAGCTGAGAGGCAGCGTGACTGACAGCAGGAAGCAGAGAGTGGGCTGAAACCCCGCCCCCAGTGATGTGCTTCCCCCAGCAAAGCTCTGGCTCCCACGACCTCCCCAAGCAGTGCCACAGACTGAGGACTGAGGGCTCAAGCACAGGAGCTCGAGGCAGACATTTTTTATTCAAACTAGCACTCTCCCCAGTGTTCAGTCAGGGCTGGCGGCCTGGGTACGAGCTGGTCCACCAGAAAAAGGCTGCAGCCTTTTTGTGATCTCAGC
Organism: Acomys russatus; assembly: GCF_903995435.1. Classification (NCBI taxonomy): domain Eukaryota; kingdom Metazoa; phylum Chordata; class Mammalia; order Rodentia; family Muridae; genus Acomys; species Acomys russatus. The sequence goes on from NC_067165.1 coordinate 46,188,241, forward strand.
CTACGAAACACTAGGGTGCTCTGCTGCTGTTTTGGATAGCAAACCGCCCAACAGGCTCATGTGTTGTAGCTGGTACAATGAGCGGTGATAGGCTAAGCTGTGATCCACTCCTGCGGGATGGACTACCAGGCCACAGGGCCCTAGTTGGAGGAAGCAGCCTTTGAGGAGTCTATCTTATCCCCTGACCTCCTGTCCCTCCCTCCCTCTCCCTCCCTCCCTCCCTCCATCCCTCCCCCCCCCCTCTCTCTCTCTCTCTGCTTCTTAGCCACCATGCAGCAAGCAGCCTTCCCTGACCACACCCTTTCCCCACAACGTGCTTCCCCGCCTCACTCAGGCCCAGGCCCAGACACAACAGAATTGAGGCTCTGTGGGGTCGAAACCTGTGGAGCCAAAACAAACCTTCAAGTTTCTCCCTCAGGTGCTTCGTCACAGCAACAGCGAACGGACCAGAATGGAGCTAAAGAACTGCCAGGAAGCCTGCAGCTGGTCAGGGCAAGGGCCTTGTTCAGCACAGTAGCCTTCTTTTGTGCTTGAGCACATAAGTATGTATATGTTCGTGGGTTGGCACACGTGTGCGTGTACATGAGCATGTGAAGGCCAGAGGTCAGCCTCAAGCTTCATTCCCTGCTGTTGTTGTTGCTGCTGCTGCTGTTGACAGGGTCTCTCTCACAGGCTGGGGGCTTGCCAAGTCGCCAGTGATAGCCACCCCAGTGAGCCCCAGGGACCTGCCTATCTCTGTCTCATTGGCTAGCTCACCCAACATTTTTACACAAGTTCTGTGGATCAAACGCTGGCCCTGGTGCTCACCCAGCAGTTCACTTACTGAGCCATCTCCCCAACTGTGGGGCTGCCTTCTTAGAGAGAAGTACCAGCCAGGACCTCACAAGGAGGGTCCAGTGACACACACCAAAGTCCTCCCCCCCCCCAACGCGCATGCGTGCCTGGCCTCTTCCTTGCTGCACTTGGAACACAGGAATGCAGACTATTGTGTAGACGGTGATTAATCCTTCTGGAATAAGTGCTGCAGGAACAGAGTGTGGCTGCCCTACGGTGTGGCTGTCTGTTACAACGGTGGCTGCAGAGGTGGGGCGGGCCACGTCGGTTGCCCTGCGAGCCTACAGGAGGGCGGTAAGGGCTCTGGTTACAGTCAGAGAACTGGAGGACCACGGTGGTGGCCCTGAAATAATCTCATTTCTTTTAGCCCCAGGGATAGAAACACTGAAACGAAACCTGAATGTAATCACATCGAGTGTGGAAACAGAGCAAATTGAACTCCGGGATTTGTCAAGCCCTCCGTGCAAGTGGGCACTCTTCAGGAGGATGTGGCTTTGGGATGTGAGACACATGGGAGGATGGGCCCCCCGGCAGGGATAGGACTCTTGATCTTGTTGTTCCTCCAAGGTCCTCTTGCCAGAGGAGATGTCCTCTGGGGCAGTGGCCACCTGGGAGTCTCTGCTCTCCAAGCCATCCAGTCGAGAACCTCATCTAACTCCATCGCATCTGCCTCTGAAGCCTCAGAGGGCCAGCACATCTGACCCAAGAGATGGGTGCGCACTTGAAAACCACAGGGGGGGTGGGGGAGGGGGAGCAGGGGAGAGGTTGCAATGGGGGCAGGACACAACGCTGGTTGGTTTGAGGTCACCAACCGGGGTTCTCTCGGCAGATGTGGTGGGCCTGTTCCACACAACAGAAAGGACCCCAAGGAAGCTGGGTGAGTGATTGGCAGGCCTGGACTCCAGCGACCAGCAGTCAGGTCCTCAGAGACCCTAAGGTTTCCCTGAGCCAACACAGGAATGTGAGCTGAGGGCTTAAGGAAGAATTCTTTAAGGTGCATTTGCAGGGACACCCTGCACCCAAAAGAGGGTCCTGCTAAACACACCTGCCTGTAGAAAGAGACCTAAAAGAAGGCAAGGAGACCCAGCATCCCACAGGTTGACTGTGTCAGAGGGACACCCTATGCTAGATTTTGCTGCTGCTGCTGCGCTGCCACCACCACCACCACAGACCCCACAGGCCAGAGGTCCTAATATAACAAACGTTATTCTCTCACTGTTCTGGAGGTGAGAAGGCAGCCTCAGTCTCGCCAAGCCACACTGAAGAGTCAATAGGGCTAAACTCCCTCCAGGCAAACCCTGGATACTTCTGGTTGCTGGTGGCTGCTGGCATCTTTGATTTCTTCTGGAGAAGTCTCCCTGATCCCTCTCTCTTCCTCTCTCCCCTCATATTCTCTCTCTCTCTCTCTCTCTCTCTCTCTCTCTCTCTCTCTCTCTCTCTCTCCTCTCTCTCCTCCTCGCTCTCTCTCTCCTCTCTCTCTCTCTCTCTCTCCTCTCTCTCTCTCTCTCTCCCACTCCCTCCCTCCCTCTCTTGTGTCTGCCTGTCTGTCTGTCTCCATCTCTGTCTGTTTCCTTCCCCTCTCCTCCCCTCCCTCTCCTTCTCCTTCCCTCCCCTCCCTCCCCTCCCTCTCCTCCCCTTACAGGTGGCCCTGTAAGCAGGAAGGTAAACACGGTTAGCAGCACTTCACAGCCACAGAGATGAGGAGGCTGGGACAGTACAGAGCGTCAAGAGCTCAGGGCAGTGCTTGTGAACCATGCAGCGCAGACTTCAGACTCCGCAGACCCCCTCTCTGATGCGACCTGCTCCCCTTCTCACACCCTCAGTGCCACAAGCATGTGCCCTTATGGCCTATGATGAAAGGCAGAAGCACAGACCAGGTTCGGGAGGATTCTGGGTCTTTTCCTGTCCCAATCTAGGAGGAAGTACAGTCAGTGGGTCAAGGCTCTAACTAGGAAAGTCCTGAAAAGCAAGGGCAGCTAGCATCAACCTGCTCACCTTGCCTGATGGAGGGCCAGCCTGAGGTAAGAAAGGAACTGTGAGGTGGCCTGCAGGACCCAGGGCTTAGAGATATGAAGCTCACATGGGCTCAGGGGGGAACGGGTCCTGCTCTCAGGGACATCCGTAGGCTGTATGAGCTTTTACTGTCCACTGGTTCCCAGAATTCTGTAGGCAAAACCATCCAGCAACAGCCTGTCCTTTTTCACTGGCAACACTGTGCTTCTAAGACAACGGGCGCTGTCACCAGTGCCTGCCAACAGGTATCAAGTCTAGACTCCAGAACCTATGACAGAGACAGACTCAACAGGGTGGCTCAGGTGGGTCCTGATCCAATGACTCTCTAAGGGAAGACAATGACCTGGGGGAAGCGATGTGATGACGCAGACCAGGATGATGTAGCCGCAGTCCCAGGAGCCCCTCGGGTACCTTTGCAAGGAGAGCAGCCCCTGTCCACAGCTTAGTCCTGGCCTTCCAGCCTCCGGGCTTCTGCACCTCTGGTCCGTGCAGACCATGGGCCATTGTCCCAGCAGCAGATGAATTGTTTCCGTATAGGCTCAACAAGAAGAACAAACCAACCTCGGCTAGATAACCTAGGACTCACCTGTCAGAGTAGAAATCACCCTAGGCCCTCTGGTGGCAGCCTCTGGGATTTGTGTCACCCACTGCAGTCTGGTTGACTGGGCTAGATCCTCACTGCCTTGGGTGGCACAGAGCCTCCTCTTAAGATCTGGATTTGCCCTGGGCAAAGCCAAAATTCACAGAAGAGTGACAGGCCTCCCTGCCATCATGTGTCAGCATAGCCTTGCTCTCTGCTCAGCCTAAGCTGCAGTGAGCGCCGCGCGGCATGGCTCCCACCCTGGCAGCTGTTTCACCCTCTGTTGCCTGCCAGCCTCATAAGGACCTAGCTATAGTTATGATGACAGTGGGGTGGCTCTGCCAGAAAGCCAGTCCTCTGGCTGATGTCGGGTCCTGCTGTGGAATCATTTCCTCTCATGCCAAGACTCTTGCTTCCTTGCCCTGTGGCTCTAGTATCTGGGAGGGAGGGACACTTCCACCAGTGACATGACTGTGGTGTTGTAGAAATGGAAGCCCGGGCCAGCAAGTGTGCACTAGGTTGCTGTGCATTATTAAGCCACCAGGCAGAGGACATGGATTCCACACCCAGGACAGATGGGTCCTTGCTATATTGGTGTAAGAATACAGCTGACACCTAGGGTGTCTCCTGGTGCTGCCTGGTTTTCCTGAGGAGAACTTCAGCATGAGGAAGGAAGAAAATAGCAGGGCCACTGAAGACTCAGTCAGACCCATCTGCAGTGATCCTTTGGGGGGCGAGCCAAAGGGAAGTGAACTCCAGCCAGCCCGGAAGCTGGTAGGAGCAAGCAAGACACAGGACATCACAGTAAAACACGAATGCTGCACACTGCCAGCTCTAGGAGGTGAGACCATAACTGCCGTGCACACGTGTATGTGCTTTTGTCTGAGCATGAGTAGTTATGTGCATGTGTGCCCAGGCGTGTGAGGGGGGCATGCATGCATGTGTGCGTTGATGCACATGATTACACTTGTTTGTGTACTGTGCATACACATATGTGTGCACACATGCATGGTAGCTTGTTCCTGTGTGTGTGTGCATGTGTGCTTATATGTAAGAGTGCGCACACAGGTGCAAACACACAAATACATTTTGCGTGCCAAAGCATGCATCCACGTTTATATGTCTATGTGCATGTGCAAAAAATGGTTCTTCCTCCCATGTCGGCCGCTCTGGAATTTCACGAGTAGAAAGCTAGCAGTGGCCAGTGTGACAGCTGAGTCTACACATTACAGAATATGCGAGCAGCGTCAGACATGACCCTGGAGAAAAGCCAGCCTTAGCCTGTGACAATTCTGTGATGCTGTCAGGAAGTGAGCGCCCTGACTGTCATCATTCATCTCCCCTTTCCCTGTGGAGAGAAAAGGCATGCTTGCCTCACAGTGGCCCTCTGGGTTTCTCGGAGCAGAGGTGTGCACTGGTTGCTGCAGCCATGGCTGGCAACAGGCACACATGTACAAACAGCTCTGAGTGGCAGCCTGTGCCCATCATGGCCTTGTCTCCTGCCCCAGCCACCCTTCATTCTTTCAGGTGCTCTCTTTGCTGGAGGCTTCCCTCGAATCCTCTGGTGGCGTGAGGAGGAGGGGACGGGGAGCTGGGTCTAGGAGAAGGGCTGTTTGCTTTGGCTCCTTTGGTTTGGTTCCAGGGCACAGGACTCATCCCCAGTAACTGCAAGGGACCCGAACCTCTAGCCTCTGACACTTGCAAAGCCAGCCATGGGAGCACTGTTCTCAAGAGGTGACCCAGAACTGCCCTCAGCTCGGGCCTCAGCGTAGGCATGGTGACCCCCCTGTCAGCTGGTGTCTGTCCCGTTCTCAGTTCTCTGGTGATTCCTTCCTTGGCTGTCAGCCCTCACATCAGCCTGAGGACTGTGGTGTGTTGAATTGTGTCCCCACGTTCATATGTCGATGTAGGGTGGTGGCAGGTGTGACAGTGGTAACTACGATAAGGTCACACTGCATGATGGTGGCCTTATGAAGAGGCCCACCCAGACCTACAGAGAGGACACCATGCAGAGAGACACGCAGACGTGTGAGGTTGCCGTCAGTCCAGACCATGCCGAACACCTGAAGTCCAAAGGGGTCCAAAGCTGACTCAGCATCATGGCCTACAAAAGACCATCCTCCTGTAGCTCATGTACCTCCTGTACCCCATACCTTCACCTTGGCCTTCCAGCCTCAACCCTGTAATGTAGGAAGAGTCTGTTTGCCCCAGTTAACTGTACTTTGCTGCAGTGGTCCCAAGGATATACACACAGCTCCCTTGCCTGGCACTGGACACAGCACACAGTCCCAGGCACCTGTATGTCTGAGACACCCAGGATGGCTCAAGTCGTACCCAGCTTCGCGCTTTGTAAGCAAGTGCTCCAGCATGACTGTGGCATGGAGGTGGCCTGGGGACAGAAGTGGCACTTTTGCTAATGTCCTGCTTGTCAAGGTGAAGGTCTGAGTGAACCGGGCTTCACTGCAGAAAAGAGCAAAGGCAATACTGTAACAACTCTCCACAGTCCAGTGAGGATGAAGAGCCCTGCCTTGTTGTCTACACTCAGACCCTTTGTCTCTACCAGTGCAGGGGACATGTTGCCAGCTAATGGGGCCTTGGGGCTGTGAGGATGAGAGGACCCGACACTGAGCTGGGCTCTGCATCTCCACGGCCATCCCTCCTTGTGAAGCAACCTCGACACAAAGGACAATCTTAGGGATGGAGTGTCCCCTCACTGGGGACACCCAGAACAGGTTATTAACCTTCAAATGCCACCCACTGTCTACTGAGAAAAGGCATTGTCCACCTTAAGAGCAGAGGCAAAGGGCAGTGAGAAAGCCACACAGTGCCCGGAAGCAGGAGAGACCATTGCCCAGAGTAACACAGCTGCTGTACCAAATCCATGTTTTGCCTCTGCCAGGTTTGAGACGGATCCCCCTCAGGCTGGCCACCCCCCCCACCCATGCCCAGGAAGCCCTGCTTGCTCTCCAAGGCCAGGGCCGGGGGCCAAGGCTGGGTCCAGGAGCAGGGGTTCCTGCTGAGCGACAGATGACCTAGTGGGACACTGAAGATCCCTGTTGCCTGAAGTGGAAAAGCAGCAGTTCAGCCAGGTCTACCCAGTGACCTTGAATGGGGCTTCTCACCTCCTCAAGGCGACAGGGAAGTGAAGGCAGACTCTTCTCAGAGCTCTGCAAAGAATGCAGCTTGTAAGACAGTTGAGTAGTGGATCACTGCAAAGAGGAGACCATCTAGGCCCCGAGCCAAGCAGGCACAGCAGAGTGAAAGGTTACGTGTGTGTGTGTGTGTGTGTGTGTGTGTGTGTGTGTGTGTGCACGCGCATGCATGCATGTGCACATGTATGTGCACGTGTGCATGTGTGTGTTTACCAGTGTGCATATATCCATGCATGTGTGAGTATTGTGTCATCTGTGTGCATATGTGTATTGGATATGCCCTTGTTCTTAAACATGAATTTCTGTTTGCATATACATGTGTCTGGTAGGCTTTTACATATCTATATAGATGTGCCGTGTCTGTGTGTCTGTGTACATGATGGCATGTGTTGGTGTGAGGTCACTAACATGCGTTACATGCGCACCTCGTATCTTGTATGTGCCTGCATGCATTCCCTGATATGTGCTGCATGTTTAACATGCGCATACGTGTGTTTATGTGCATGCCTGTGCTTCTACATACATATGTCATCCAGTGTTACATGGTCAGTGTGTGTTTTGTGTCTGTGTGTTTGGTGAACATGTGCTTTTGTCCCTGTGTTGTGTAACTTCCTATTGGATGAGAAAACAAGCTCTCTCCAACTCCTCACCTGCCGCCCCCTGAGGACCACTCTACTGTCTAAACCAAAAGGTGCTGACAATTCCCAGGAGCCCGGGCCTGTCCCTCTGCCCCTCCATCTTAGGGAGACGCTTGATCCGTTGGTTGGATTCTCAGTGCTCAGCGTCACCCTACCTCCTGCAATATCTTCTACAGAGTCCTGACCTCTAGGGCCCGGGCACCCCAAGCTGAGCAGGATAGCCTCCGGCAGGGGTGCAGGCTGACTTGACAGATGGGAAGGGCACTGTGGGAAGATGAAGAGATTGATACCACACACTGTGCCGGAGCTTCCTAGACCACCATGAAAAGGACCAGATGTGTCCCTCGGTGCCTCAGTTTCCCCACACTGGACTCTAAAAGGTGGTTTTGGATCATCCTAGTCCTTCCAGAGTTACAGGCCAAGCCTTCTGTGTGTCCTCGTGGCCAACTCTACCAGAGGCCAGAGTGGCCTAGAAAACATCCCGGAGAGTGACACTCAGGGCCGTGATCCCTGCACACGCCGGGGACAGACCCTCCTTTCCAAGCCCCCATTCTGAGCTGGGGTCTGGGTGACGAGAGGCCCTGCTGCCTACAACCAGGGCCGAGTCTCACCTGCCCTTCCCCCATCGTAGTGCCCCTCTCTACTTTCTGGGGCTGTAGTTCTCAGCCTAATTATCTCGAACCTTCTGTTCGAAGACTGCTGTCCTTGCCTGATAAAAACCAGTAACTTTGAAAGCAAACTGGGTCTTAATTTTCCTTGACAGCCCTGCTTGAAGCATGCGGGCCGAGCTGGGGTTTAATTAAATGCACATTCGTATTCCAAACAAATTAAGTACAATTAAGGACTCTGAGTTATGGGTATCTATCACTCCGTGATGTTTTTGTAAAAATTACCCCATCGAGATCAAAGTCAGAGGATCCTTTCCTTAATTGCTTCATTAGGGCGCCGCGCACCAGGCTTCGCGAGCACCGGCCCTGGTGTCTCTTTGGGAATTACTCAAACGACAGCTTTTGGGGTAATTGCTTCCACATTTTTCTCCTACAGACGTCCTGGGCTCCACGGATCAAATGCCACAGTGGCTTGAGAAGTGTGTTGCTCCACTCTGGTCCCATGCCCGCCGCCACAGCGTTTTGACGGTGAGTGCACTGAGGCCCCGCTAACCTGGCACAGGAGGGCGGGCAGCCTTCTTCGCTCCGCTCCGCTACACTTGCTCTCAGTTGGGACACCTGGTGACCAGGAAGGGCCCAGGGCTAGCTCCCAGGTCCACTCGCCAGCTCCTCCACCCTGTCATCTGCCTGCTCGGCAGCCACAGGTTCAGCCCCGGATTCTCCACAACTGGCTATGAGCTGAGCCGTGTGCCTCTGCCCTAACCCCTGGCCTGTGGGAGGCAAGCCACTTGCCAGAGGCGGGAGGTGAGGATTGTGGCCCCAGCCAGTCATTGATGGCAGGTTCTAGGATCTCAGTGTAGGTTGCATCCCCGCCCCCACTCCAGTCACTTTTGAATGACAGTCTCCCACAGCCCCGTCCTCCCCTGGAACTCTGCCAGACATGAGAGAGGCTTCCCCTACTACCTACCTGGAACCGGGCAACACACAGCTTCTACCTCAGAAAAGAGGCCACCACAGGCTATGTTCTAGACCCGGCTCTGGTTCTGGGTAGACACAAGGTGGCTAGATGGGGTAGCTATTTCTGGAGCTTGGGCCACTAGCTCAGAAACAAGACACCACTGACATGATAATTTCAGGTTTAGTGTTTTCTTACTTGAGACATTCAGGAACTGAGGCCTATGCCAGACCTAACCCTAAGGCCACCAGGAACAACATGAGCCTACGGGCAGGAGTCGAGTGGAGACAGGGTTGGTTGGCCTGTCCCTCATGGAACAAGCCCTGCTGATAGTTGTTAGAGCACTCCAGGAGGGCTCCCCAAATCCCCACCCTTCTACGCTCCCCACTTCCAGATTCTCCTCCCGCCCCCCCATGGAGCTAATGTAAGCACCTCACAGTGGTCCTGCTACTCAGGGAAGCAAGTAGAGCTCACTCACTGTTCCTGGCAGGGCCTGCTCTCCACAGTCGTAGCTCCTCTCTCCACAGAAAAGGGCTGGCCTGTCAGGCGCTATGTCTCTCTGGTCTCAGAGAGACAGAGGAAATGGCACTGCCCAGCTTCCAGGAAAACACCAAACTTAGGCTCCTCTTCAGCCCCCAACCCCACAAACTCTAAGCCACTGTGCAGAGCCCTAGAGTTGGGAGCAACCAAAGAAGAGCCCAGAACACCAAGAATGATCAGGAGCATCCCGTCAAGCCTTCTGCTTTACCACTGAGGAAACCAAGGGGAGGCATTTGTCATCTCTGGTGGCTTCTAGAAGCTGTAACCTCCCAGGCCATGGACCTCTTGACCTCCAGCCTTCTTGGTATCCCAGAATGTCACCCAGGACCCTGGTGCTATTCAGGGCAAGCCTGGTCACCTCCAGTCCCTGCCCCAGGCTACCCTAACCTGTACCATGACACCTGGCCAAGGCAGCACTGTACACATTAATTCCATGTCAGCACATATGGAGCCCCATGAGCCAGCTGCCCAATTATAGCACAAGGCAGGGCTGATCCAAAAGCCCCCTTGCAAGAAGAATTCTCGGTGGGGGCAAAAGCAACAGGATCTGTGTTTACACTGAAGAAGCAGCTCGGCGTGCGATGGTCAGGCCTGTGGTGAGTGACCCTCACTCCCAGGCCAGCAGGTTCCATGACACTGTCAGCACCTTTGCTCTCAGTAGAGTCATGGCAGACACTGAGGGGACCCACTTTCGGCAGCTGGTGAGCCCGCAGTGTTCCTAGCAAGGATAAGGACTGCCAAGGTGGGTGGAGAACTTGCCTCAGGCCAGCACCCAACCCTGGCCGCCTGCCAATCCTCCTTGTAGCAGCACTAGGCTGCGGCTGAGCCTCCCAGCAAAGGGTTGGACCAAAGTGGCTGAAGAGTCGAGAAATGGGTCCTCAGACAATTCCGAAAGCACAAGACAAGCCCATGTCTAGTCCAGCTGGGAAGAGGACAGGAAGTACAGGAAATACCTACAGGCAGGTACAGGGCCAGCCTTACACAGCCCCACTCCAGCCCTACTAGGGCTTGTGGAATGGATGTCCTGCTTGTCTCCCTCGCAGCACCCCTGTGGGGCAGGTGCCTTTTCAGCTCAGGTTGTGGGAGTCAAGCAGGTTAAGTTGCTATGACAGTCACCAGTGAGTTGGGGGACCTGGTCCAGTCTCCAGCTCAGAACCAAGTCCCCTTACAGAACAGGTGCACATACGGAGCAGGTAAAGGTGTCCCGCTCCTAGCGGCGCATCTGAAATCCAGGCCAAGACTCCAGGGCAAGCTGGGCAGTGATGAATGGGGTGTAGCCTGGGACCCCTGCAGCCCTCATTACCTGCCAGCCAGAGGCTGAACTGCAACCTGCCCCACGCTGGCAGGCGTGCTCATTGAATATGCATAGCCCTATTAGCATAGTGTGGCTCCGCACCATAAACTTTTAAGTAGAAATCAAAACAGACTCTGAGGGGGGTAGGTAGGGACCGCCTAGGCCAGTTGGTTGAGGAAGGCTCTATGATGAGGTACCACCTTAGCAGGAAGCTGCTGCCAGTCTCAACACCCAGCAGGCATCCGGTAGGATATTTGACAAGATTTCTATCTCTCCAACCTGGGTCTCATGAATCCTAAACTTGAGCCCTAATAACCAGCAGAAAACCTCAGGTGAGGGCGGAGGCTCTCTCCCTGTGCCTTGTCATACACAGAGGGTCCCCCCCATCACCCCGAGGCAAGAGAGAGAGAGAGGCCACCTGGTAGCCCACTGGGAGACCAGGGAAGGAGACAGTTTTGGGGTAGAGCTAGATACTGCCTGATATGCAGGGCTTAGGGGCTCATAAGGCCAACAGGAAGTAGTGATGGGCACGGGACAGGGCCTGAGTAAGTGCAGGGACCAAGGTGTCTGGCATACAAGCAGTCATGTCATGGTCACCAAGGTCAGAGGGATGTGATGGGCGAAGAGACTTGGCAACTGGCCTTCTAGAGACGACCACCTGCCCCTCTTAGAGCTACGTTGCACGTGGGGCTCGAGTGTGACTCCAGGACAGGCCTGGGGCTCCCACAGAATAACAGGGGTAGGTGAGATAAGAAGTGAGCCCCCATGTATGCAGGGAAGGTCCGAGTGTCCTCGTGGGAACCCCTCACTAGAGGGACCTATCAGGATGGCCACAGAGGTGAGGCCCAAGCAACGTTCTGAAGGTAGTAGGACAAGGCTTGCTCCTGTCCATCAAGCCATCCCTCAAAGTGGACAGTCCTCTGAGGTGCCTGTCTGTTCTCCAATGCTGTGCTGGCACAGACTGCTTAGCTCACCAGTGGTGGTGGTTCACACCATCCACGATGCACAGTGGGATTTCACGGTGGAGAGCCGTCTCCCTAGAACGACCACAGACTTCCAGGATCGCAGCTGTCGGCTCTAAGGACAGACTAAAGGTCCTGACCGATGATGCCCCTTCCCTCCTGTAAGCTAAGAGGTGGGAAGGGCTATTCAGACTGGTCCTCTAGCCAGGGGGATACCTAGTATGTAAGTGGGATTAGGGTGGCTGAGAACAGCGTGAGGGTCTGCGGGTATGCTTGAGGCTGTTAATGAGCAGACCTCGGTCTGCACAGGTAGGAAACTGAGACACAAGTAGACACACCTGCCTCCTCCTGCCCCGCACACATACCCCACCCAGGTCAGGCCATACCTGAAGGTTTTGGTGACACAGGGGACAATATAAGGAGCCCTGAAATTCCTTGCTGGTGAGCAGCGGGGGCAGTGGGAAGCAGCCATGGTGACAGGTGGTCTTTGGGGAAGAGGCTGCTGTGGGGGAGGGGGCCCTAAGCATTTAGCTGCTGTGGCAGGTCCTAAGGCCATGGGAGGAGCCATCCTTTTTGTGGACAGGAAAAATGATGAAAGGACCAGCCAGGTCGTCAGGCGACAACACAGAAAATGATTCCTTGGTGTGGTAATAATCATGTCCACCAGCGTCTTAGGTGTCAGGAAGCCCTGGTCTGTGACAGCCTTTGACCACAACAAATATATTTATGAAGACAATGGCCTGTCTGGGGCTCTAAGACCATGTGCCAAAGAGGGAGACACAGCCAGCAGGCTCAGACACACCAGCCCTTCCCTCAGAGGTAGAGGTTCCGGCTTTGTCTTTCTGTCCCATTATGCCTTCCGACCAGGAAAGCCCACCGTGACAAGAGCGGCCTCCCCGATCACTGACACAGAAGGCCCCAGCCTTGACTCCTAGAAAGGGTTAGGGCAACGGGGGGGGGGGGGGCCTAACAGCAAGGAACACAGATGGAGGCCTGTGGGAAACACAGTGACCTTGGCCCCAGAAGCAGCCCACAGCTATGCCATGAAAATGCAAAGGACCTTCCAAGACGTGTCAACAAACACACACACCCGCCATCCCAGACACCCGGAGATGAGGCAGAGAGCCCAAGGGCGAAGGCTTGCCTAGGTACAAAGCCAGTTCGGCCTAGTGGGGCCCTGTGTCAGAGTTGAAAAGTGAATGAGGGCTCAGACCCATACTGCTCGCCTAGTGTGTGCTAGGTACCGACTTGGATGATCTGTGCTGAGAAAATAAAGGTTACAAACAAACCAAGCAAACGAAGGATCCAAGTGCTCAGGAAGTTGGGGTGCTCATGGCCTCCAATGTGGGCACCTGGAATAAGGGGAGCAAAGACCTCAGGGCATCAGGGTCGGGGTGGGGGTGGAGATGGGGGTGAGGGAATGGGAGGTTGGGGTGAGGGTGGGGGAATGGGAGGGTAGGGGGTGGGGGTTGGGAGGAATGGGAGGTTGGGGGTAAGGGTGGGGGAATGGGAGTGTGAGGGTGGGGGAATGGGAGGGTGGGGGTGGGGAATGGGAGGGTGGGGGTGGGGGAATGGGAGGGTGGGGGTAATGGGAGGGTGGGGGTTTGGGGAATGGGAGGGTAGGGGGTGGGGGTGGGGGGAATGAGAGGGTAGGGTGGGGGAATGGGAGAGTGGGGTGGGGGTTGGGGAATGGGAGGGTAGGGGTGGGGGTGGGGGGAATGAGAGGGTGGGGTGGGGGAATGGGAGGGTGGGGTGGGGGTGGGGGGAATGGGAGGGTAGGGGTGGGGGAATGGGAGGGTGGGGGTTGGGGGTGAGGGTGGAGGATGGGGGCAGGGGGTGGGGGGCAGGTCATTTCCATAGTTACTTATTAGAGCGTCCCTCTTAGCTGCCACTGGGCTACAGTATTGGGTGAGCAGTAGTTACCTAGCCCTCTGTCCTGTCCAGGCTAAGTGTGTAGTCACATCCACACACAGTCCAGACTCAGAGCTAGACAGCACCTCTGCAGCCCCCTACACCCTGGTGGACTCTTCCTGGGTGACTTTACACACCTGCCTGGATTACTCAACAGTTCAGAGAATAGAACTTCACAAAATACTTGTCCACCAAAGTCCCAAGGATGACAATATTTGGAATAAGGTCTCACATACAGAATTAGTTTGCGGCCTAATCTCCTTTTGCACTTTATTTCCTTCCCCTTTTCTTTCTTTCGTTCTCTCTCTCTCTTTCTTTCTTTCTCTCTCTATTTCTTTCTTTCTGACAATTCTTCATCATGTTACTGAGGCTGGATTTGATCTTAAACTTCCAATACAGGTCCTATGTAGGGAGCTGTAGCCTCCCGAATAACTGGTCCCTTCTATACCACCCAGGTCTTAGGTAAAGGCCTCCAAAGTTAAAACCCTCTTGGAGTTGGGGTGGCCCTAGTCGGTGTGCTGTCTAGTGGTAAAGTGTAGAGGTCTAAAGGACAGTGAGGCCAGACTGGAGTCATGTAGCCAGGAGCCATGGCTACGTAGAGCCCCCAGAAGCTGAACGAGATGTGTCTCTCCCTTGGAGCTGTGGTCTGCCAGGACCTGGGCTCCAGGATGAAGTGCTGGGGAGGGGGGGGGGGGGGAAGCAGCATCTTCTGTCTCCTTTCTATCCACGCCATAGCCTCAAGATTCTAGGACACTGTCTCGCCCTGCAAGTCCCTGCTGACATCAGGGTCTTCCAGAAGCTCCTCAACTGCAGCCACGTGGCCAGCCACACCACCGCCGCCACCACCTATAGGAACACACATATCTGCCTTCTCCACTCACCCCAGGAAACAGGCAACCCCAGAAGGGGTCCCATGTAAAGGTGACCCAGCCAGTCTATTTGGATGGGGGCAATGTCTGTGACAGTGTGGCAGTGACATAAGCACACGGCATGTGACTTCCCTTTTTAGAAATATATTTACTTATTTTTATTTCGTATGAGGTATTTTGCCTGCATGTATATCTATGCAGAGCATGCATTCTGTAACCTTTGAATCCAGGAGAGGGCGTTAGAGTCTCTGAAGCTGCAGTTAAGATGGTCCCTGGGAACTGAACCCCTGTTCTCTACAAACAGAATAAACAACAAACCCTGCGCTATCTTTCCAGCCCGGACTTCTTTTTTGTTTTGTTTTGTTTTTTGTTTTTTCAAGACAAGGTTTCTCTGTGTAGCCTTGGCTGTCCTGGACTCGCTTTGTAGACCAGGCTAGCCTCAAACTCACAATGATCCACCTGCCTCTGCCTCCCAAGTGCTAGGATTACAAGAGTGTGCCACCGTGCCCAGTTCAGCCCCGACTTCTTTTTAAAAAAAAAATTAATTATATGTATTGGTCAGGGGTGTAGCTGGGGATCTGTGCATATGAGTGCAGGTACCTGCAAAGACCAGAAGAGGGAGTCACGCCACCTGGACGTAGGATGAGTTGTGAGCTTCCTAACCTGGGCTCTGGAAAGTGAACTCCCATCCCCTGCAGTAGCAGAATGGGCCCTTGACCACTGAGCCGTCTTTCCACTCCCCAGAGTGTTGACTCCTGTGTAAGAGAAGAAAAGATCAGACTGGAAAAGGCACACAGGGCCTGGACAACTGGAGCAGTGGCATCTTGCACCCCACATGGAGTGGACAGAGGACAAGGACAGCACTGTCTCTCCCAGCTCTGGCCAGTGACAGACATGGTGAGAGGAAGAGGAAGGAGCCACACAAAGAGGCTCAACACCGACTCCACAACACCCCTTGGCTTCTCCAGAGCCTGGATGGGTCAGGGAGCCCCGTGCCCCGAGCCGCATGCCTGCCCGCTTCCCCTCTTCACTTCCTGAAAATGCAACCACTTCTGAGCTCTGTAACCCACCCCCCATCCCCCCATCCACCCCCACCCCTACACCCCCCCCTCCGCAAGCCTGTGACACCTTCCTTTTGTCCTCCTCCCGACCCCCAGGGACATCGATTGCAAGTGAAAAGCTAGGAGTCTTGGTTTGACCACTATTTGTTTTCCATAATGGTACCTTCTCAACCTTGAAACTAGTTTCTGTTTTGAAAATTATCTGACATCTTAAAATAAGCTGATTCCAGGACAAATGCTGGCCCATGTACCCAAGACTAGGGGACGACCAGCCAGTAAATGAATTACGGGTCTGCCGATGCAGTGACACAGTAGCAATATTCCTCCGGGGCATGGTTGGTGCCGCCGACCCCCTCGTTCAGAAGCCCACAGTGATTCCAGATGCCACAACACTGAGTCCTGCCTCCAAGCTTGGCCACCTGGGCCTAGAAGCCAATTCCAGGGGCCACTGGCCTCTGGAAGCAAAATCTGGCTCACATGGGACACAGAACAGGAACCCAAATGACAGGACTGATAGTTCACTTGGGCACCAGAGGGTCTCTGAATGTGTCCACGGAGCAGGCAGGCACACACAGGGGACACACGCAGGTCACACATGTACATCGTGCATGAGATCACAGACAAACATGCTACATACATGCTTTTGTTGTAGGAGCTCACGTGTGCACCCATGCCCCCCTCTACACACAAAGCCCCCACTCCCAACAGGGTCCATCATAGCCTGGACATAAGTGACAGCATGCTCAGAGGCTGACTCTGGCATCACCCAGTCCGGAACAAAAGAGGCAGCCAAGGGCCTCAGTGACCTCCAGCCCAGACCTATGGACCCACAGCCCCAGCCAGGCTCAGGCTCAACTTGCTACAGGTTCTGAATACACAGCTGTCCTGGAAGAGCCTGCCCTTCAAGCAGGAAGCTCGTCTGTCTAGGCCTGGACGCCAGGCCCCTCAAAGGTTCTACAGAAGGCGCCAAGATACGCAGAGCAGGCTCTCACCTAACTCAGGAAAGACAAAGGGCACGCGGGTCCCCGTGATGGCTCAGCAAAGCCATACCCAACTCCAGTCATTCCCAGAAGCTGCCCCAGGTAGCCAGGTCAGGAATGCTTGAACAACAGTGGGGACACCCCCACCACATCCACCCTCCCCAGCACAGGCTAGCACCCAGTTGCTATTTTAAGGCCATCGGTGCCTTGGCTGAGCCATTCAATGTCACCGGGAGCCGGGTGGGGGGAGGGGGCAGAGCCTTCAGAACTAATGTCAATTTTCTGCATCAAATATTTTGATAATTAAACAAAGCTGATCAAGAGAGGCAAGCAGCACGGCTCCGGAGCTCAGGAAGCAGAGCCCATTAAATAGAGGGGCCAGAGAGCGCCTGAGGCGGCAGCCCCAGATTAATGGCTTGGCGGTAATAGATTTTCCCAAGCTCAGCCACACGGGGCAGCGTGGGGGCAGGAGGGGCTCGGGTGTGCGGGAAGGCCAGTCAGGAAGCAGGGACAGTAAATCAAGGTGCCCACAGTAGATACAGGGCTGGCTGTGGCCAGTGACCCGCCCATCCTGGCCTGAATGTTCCTGCTCCCAGAGTGGTAGGCGCTGACGTCTAGGGCTCAGAGTAGCCCCGCAGACCCACAGCAGGTCCGTGCCCTGCGTCTTGCACTGGCAGG
The DNA here is from genome assembly GCF_903995435.1 of Acomys russatus. Lineage (NCBI taxonomy): Eukaryota > Metazoa > Chordata > Mammalia > Rodentia > Muridae > Acomys > Acomys russatus. The sequence goes on from NC_067165.1 coordinate 46,205,316, forward strand.
CCAAGTGGGTCTGTTCAGACAACCCTCCCCTTGCCCAGTTCTGTCCTTCAGCAAGACTCACACAAAAAACGGTGGCGCGCGCCATGCCCTGGGCAAGAACGCTATGCCCCTGCCTCTGTCTTCCAGGTGGGACAGAGATCTATCCAGATAGGGCTGACCTAGATGAACACTCTTGATGCCTTTATGTCCGCACAGCTGTGAATCTGCAAGGCAGAGGAAGGAAGCAGTTTGGGCCTATGGGTGCCTGATACAATCACACCACAAGGCATGGGTTAATTCTGCAGTGTTTTCCAGGCCTGGGGAAAACTTGGGGTTAATGAAACCCAGGGATCCTGTCCACTCCTGCCCCCACACAGCAGCTGACCTGGGGAGACTGCAGACATGTGGAAGCTTCCCACGTGGCCTCGGTGCTGGCTAGAGAGCGGCAGACCATGTAGAGGACTGGGGGGGGGGGGGTGAAGTCAGTGTGTCCCACAGAGCCTCCATGTTGTTGGGGGGTGCCCTCTGCTAAAAGGAGCTATGGGTGCTCAGCCCAACTCTTAGAGAGTTGGCCTGGCTCAGGGGGTCTCATCATAGACACCAGGTTCCCTTGGTCCCCAAGGTCTTAAGTACACAGTGATCTCATGTATCGTGTTTGTGGGGGATGGGTGGGGCTGGGGGGATGACAGTGGCCTGCTAGAAAAACAGTGCTAGTCTGAGCTGAGCTGTGAGACTCTGCCATGGAGAGTCTGCACCGCCAGCTAAAACTCTTCCCTCAAACGGTACAGGGAAGCCAGGCACCATTCTAAGGAATAGCTAGCACTCTAAAGGCTGGCTAGCACGCCATGAACTGCCTGCTGGGCAGCAAAAGGGAAGGATGTGGGGGCCCAGGCTTGACAACGGTGGCCCTTAAGGTACCAGCAGCAATGCGATCCCAGAAAATAAGAATCATCTAGGTTTGGGAGGAGAGCCCTGGAAATCCAGGAACTGTGGTGTCTCCTTACTCTTCTGTTTGCCAAACCTGAGCTGTGCTGGGCTCTGGGGCAGAGCCGGTCTTTTCCGACCTTCATAGCCAGGCCGCTGTCCCCCACAACTTCCCTGCCAGTGTGCCAAGTATTTGAGCCTTCCTCCTTCATTCCTCAGGTCACAGTGTCGCAGGCAGTAGGACTACACAGAGGGTTGACTCCTTGTCTTCTCCAAGTGACCCTGCCGTGTAAGCAGCCGTGCTTGGAACACCGCTAACTTTCCGAGGCTCTGTATCTGCTTTCCTGTGAGCCTGGCTGTATCGTTTGAAGGCTCCTGATACGAACCATGAAGGCTCAGGCTCTCCTCTGGCGCGTCCCTGACCCTAATCCCTTAGCCTCCTTAGACGCCTGTGCCAGCAGGAGGGGGCCACTGGTCCCTGCACCAGGCCACATGTATGTAGCGCCCTATGCTCCATTCCAGACAAACCCTAAGTACTCCTCCAGGCTCTGCAGTGTGGTGTCACTACTGGGGGCTTGCACCCAAGGTCTCACAACTGACACTAGCCTGCAGGGCAGAAACCACACTTAGTCCAGGGCTCCCGCCCCTTCCACCCCATCCTCCAATCCTCCTCCGCCTCAGCCTTAGAACCCTATAAGGTTGAAGCTGTGATCACACTGTGCCCTTGAGGTGTTCCCTACCCCTACACCCCTTCCCTGCCTCATCACCAACTACTCTAAATGGGCCCCCCAACCCCACCCCCCAGAGCCTACTGCCTGGGACTACACTACAGCCATCATCCCAGACCTGAGCACAGAGGAGGTACCCTCCACAGGAGCATCAGCAGGCTGGCTTGGGAGACACCACTGACGGCCTCTACTGTGATTGCTGCTGTCTATGGTGGGGGCGGGGGCTGCTCACTTGTCTCAGCACAGACTGTAGCTCCGTCTCCTTTTATCCTTCACCATTTCCAGTTCTGCTTTCTGTTGTGGCTGCCAGAGCTGGTGCCTGCGCTGCCCCGCTTTCCCCTCATGACGGTGATGGGCTCCTCGCCCCCTGGAAGTGTGATCCAAGCAAGCCCTTGTGGTGTTTTATCACTGCAATAGGAACGTGACTAAGACATGGTACCAGGGTTTATCCTACTGAGGGTGCAGTGGACAGCAAGAGGCCTACAGGCAACTCCTCCTCTACCCGCAGATACTCCGGGATCCCCCATACCCTGGCCAGGCTGAGAGGCTTCCTGTGTTTCTTGGCCTCCTCTTCAGATTGCCTCTTAGGCTTCTAGTCTCTGCAAGTAAGTTGGTGCAGCCCCACAGGGTTCCTGGATCTGAGGACAAGGCCAGGCTGCAGCAGTGAACATATACCTGAGCCAATGTCTCTCCTGCAAAGAGTACTGGGAAATAGGAACATTGGAGCAGAGTGTCCCTGTGCACTCCACCACGTGCTGGTGGAGCCACGATATTCAGTGTTCTTCCCGTGGCGTGTGGTGACTCTGCCTACAAGGCCAAAGCAGTCTTGTTTGCTGTCTCTCCATTTAAGGTGGCACAGAGGAACCTCCAGGAGCCTAGGGCTCACGGCCAGCAAAGATCCAGAAGCCCCCCACCCCACCCCCAGAGCTCCGGAGTAGCACTAGTTAAGACCAACTGGCTAGCAGCACCAAGGTTTTGGAGTGTGGCTTAATAAAAAAGAGAGTCAGGCGAGACAGGCAGGAAGGAGAGTGCACCAGCTGGGCTCTCGGGAAGAGCCTCACAGATGGACAGCCAGGAAGGAGAGCGCACCAGCTAGGCTCTCAAGGAAGAGCCTCACAGACAGACAGCGAGTTAGGATGCCATGACTGAGATCACTTTGGGCCATAGGATGGAGGAAGGCAAATATGCTGCAAGTGTGTGCATAAGACTACCTTGGCTTAGACCTCAGCTACCAGGCTGAGCTCTGCGCTTGATCTAGGACCCCCCTTCTTACCCTAATCCAGTGTGAGCAGTGGAGATGCCACACCCTAGTCACCCCAGCTTGATGTAGCCACTAGGAGGGTCCCGCCCACCACCTGTGAGGGTCCCTGCCTCGGCTGTGAGTCTGCATTCAGTGACAGGAGCATGGCCTGAAAAGTCTGGACCCTGGACTGGCTAACTCCACCAAGAACCATAAATTCCTGAAGCATCCAGTCCCAGCTTGGTCACTACAGGCTGACTCTGGACAGAAGCGTATTTCTATTGGCTGAGACAAGAGAAACAAACCTGGGCCCAACCAATCAATGATGGGCAGCAGGGCATGGCAAAGAAGGCACAGCCAATGGAGGCAGGAGATAGTGGGGACCAAGCTGTAGGGAAGGTGTGGCCCAAAGGCCCAGTGGCTGCCAGACTTAGGAACTGAGGCTGCTGTTTCCTGACCCCTTGGGGACTTAGGAACCTCCCACCCCACCTCCCACCCCCCACCCATTCCACCAGCCTGTGAAGAGGGAGGATTGGGGGAGAGGGGGCAACCAGATGTCCAACCACTGGGCTCCCGCCTTGTCCCCACTCTGGGAATCCCAGCTTATATCTGTCCTTCGAGGCTGCACGACGCCAGCCCAGTCTTGGAGTGTCTTTGAACTTCCCTTTTCTCATCCACAGAGCAAGGATCCAAGTCACAGCCGCTGCTGTTGGAGCCAGGCAAAACCTGCTACACCAGCACCAGAGCTGCAAGGAGCTGGCAGGCCACAGCAAGCTTTCACGGACTTAGAATTGTCCTCACTGTGCTGGCACACCGAATGGGAACTCAAGACACCCTGGCACTGACCCGGTGGATGCCCAATCCGGCTGCTCTAGAACTTCTCTCTACCCAGCTTCCCTTCCACTGTCACACCAGGCCCCCAAGGGCTTCCACACCCCTCAGGCCACCACCCAAAAGTTAGTGTTGACTGTCTGGAACCTCAACTCTAAGGACCGTGAGGCAGAAGGTAGGTGACATAGCCAGGCTAGTGATCAGGAAGTGTCCCTCGCTCTTAAAGGGACTTCAGGCGACCATTCTGAGTCCCAGACCAGAGCTCCATACCACACAGAGCTATACTGAACAGCGAAACTGAGGGAGATAACACCTGGGCTCACTGCAGGGACAGCCGCTGGCCACATGTCCACTGGCTCCCACCCTGAGCCCTCATGCCCACAGTGCTCCAGCTGAGGGTACCTCCAGGGTCACACCCTTGGAGGATGGAGTGAGGGCTGCTGTGCCTCTTCAGTGCCTGCTCAACATAGTGTGTCTCTGTGTCCATTGGGAGCGGAAGACCTTTTGGCCCACTCTCCCCGGGGTGTTTCCTCAAAGCAGGATGAGGAAGCATTTTCCCTTCACAGCAAATCAAGGCTGTGACATCAAAACCCAGGGAACAGACAAGATAAGAGAAGATAGTCCGCTCACCAAGCTAGGGCATGGGTTGAGTCCAACTGGGACTCAGCCATCTTCTGCTTCCTCGCCTCTCACGTCCACCGGGTCTGCCTCCTCTGCATGACTGAGCTAGCTTCGAAGCTTGACTTTCCTATAGCCCCAGGAAGGGCCCTGCCTGCTATACTGGGCCCATGCCCATGGCTGCGATGCTGCTTGTGCTAGCCAGCTTCCACACAGACACAGCACGGCGGGATCCCAACACTCCAGAGCAGGGATCGACAGCCCCAGGGAGCCTCAAGCAGACCTCCAGCCTTGGGGACCCATAATTCCAACTTGGTCAGTCACTACAGCTCCTCCAGCCAACCTGACCGGAAGAAAGAGCTTCTGCCAGGACAGTAACCTCCACACAAAGGCAGAAGGGATGGGGTGGGTGGTGGGGGGTGGGTGGTGGATGCCAGCCCCTGCCTGGTCTCCTGGGAGTCCAGTAGCCCAGGCTTCCCTCACTCAGACACTGATGTCCAGTCAGAGTCCACTCTCTATGCCCTCATCCACGACAGATAATGGTTTAATAAGCGATCTGTTTTTTATTTAAAGGGTCGGCAGTAAAACCCAGATCACATTTCTCACTTGGTGGGTTAAAAAACCGCTTACGCTCATTTCTGCAATGTAAAGCGACACTCTATCAAATCAAACATTTCCAGATGGGCCCAGCTTGGCGGAGGAGAGTGGTGCACAGGCAGGGAAAGTAGGCAAGGAACACCACCTGCTGGGCAGTGGCTGGGCAGCACCCACCGTCCAGGCTAGGTGCCCAGCTCCCCCGAGGTTCCAGGCTACCTGTTGTATCACAGACATAGACAGGCTCCCGTGGGGTCTGGGGATTTCCCATCAACACTGCCCAGAGTCTGCAAGGGTAGGGGGTCCTGGCCGCTCTGCCAAGCCCTCTCTAGCCACCTTCTGTATCCTACTTGCCACTAAGATTACACGGCTTGGGTAGTGTCTGCACAGCTTTCCTCCCAAGGACAAATTGGTAGCATTGGGTATGGTAAGAAGCCATCCTGAAAACAGAGTATGTTATTGCCCGGAATACAAAGGGGGCTTTGGAAGGCAGCCGTGGAAGGGCTTAGAATGAGCCCCTCCCACGCAGTAGCCTGACCCAGGGTTACGCACCGTATCGAGGACACAACAAGAGCAGTATATGAAGTCGTCCCACGACCATGTCTGTCTGGACTCTCAAATTGCCCCCGTGGGCTGTAAGAATGCTCCCCTCAGGAGTCATCAAAGAGCTCAGGAGCTGGTGGATGGCTCCGTTCTACCTAAAGTAGAGTTCAGACATCAGATTCCAGTCTGGGACCCCTGGCTACTGATGGGTGGCAGACACCTGGTGTGAGAGACCTGGCCGCCACACCTTTGAGCGTGGTATCTAGACATCATGGGCTCTCCTGGGCCCGCTGCCCATCTCTAGGGGCAGGAGTCTTAGAAACTGGCTTGTTGGCAACCTCCCCAAAAACGCATTCCCGGGATTCCCCCCACGGTATGCAGTTTTCACTCTGAATTAAAGCCGAAGCCAGCTCTAAATTTAATAACAGAGTTATAAACTCTTGAAAGTGTACGGATGGCTGCCCGACCCTGGGGAGGAGTGGGGTCTATAAATAGAGGTCCTTGTGAGAGAACCTCTGGTTTTCTCCAGAGCTCCTTCAATTGCCTTTTGTAAAAAGCTGCCACATGACTGTTGGTGAGGGCAGAGCCAGGTGACAGAGATGCCATCTCGCAGCACTCCCATGAGGTCTGCCCTGCCACTGGGCCCCTCCCACTGTGTTTGTAGCACAGACACGCACAGAGGCCCAATGTCTGCACTCTGACAACAGGAGGAGGACAGAAGCCAAGGATGCTGAGAGCAGACAGGAGACATCTGGAGAGAGAGAGAAGGGCCATCCGGCCTACCTCCAGGGTTCGTGATGATCACCCCCACAGGAACCACTTCAGTCAGCCCTGGGGCCAACCTCGGGTGGGCCCAGCAGCGACAATCTGTCAAAGCTCACTACACTGGCCACCCCGACTTCCCCAAGCAGCCCTTCCCAATCGCCCCCAAATATGAGCAATGGAGATGGAGACCCCCAGAGGTCTCCTAGACCTCTGTGTCTCTGAAATGCCAAGGCCCTGTCCTGCCCTCCTTGCTCATATTGTTCCTTCAGTGTGAGGACCCCTGTTTTCTGACAACTCCAGCTGCCAGTTCCTCATGCAGCTGGCCGTGGGAGCCACAGTGTGAGAGGAACAGAGAGCCTGGGGTCCTCGGTCCTGCTCAACCCAGCACCGCCTCACCGGTATAGGGACACAGAGCCATGGTGCCGCCACCCCATCCCCTTTCCATCCTTAAGTCTATCCTCCAGAAAAGAGAAGGGGCCCACCCTCTTCTTGTGCTGCCTCACCCATGGTGTGCACCCCATTTTAACACTGTCTTGGTGTAGCCACTCTGAAATAGCACCAGGAACTTGCCTTTGCCATCAAACCCTACCGCTGTCACTCCCAACCTTTGCTAGTCCCAGGGTAAGTGTGCCTCATCTTCCACATTAGGAGTTTGATGACTGATTTAAACTATCCTCAGCTGTTTTGCTTCAGCCCAGTATGAGGCTGGCGTCTCTACATGACACCCTCATGCATGCACTTGATGACTAACTGACTACAACCCACTCAGAGCCTTGGGGAAGTTAGTGATGTTAGGATGAGACCTTACCTGCTTGGCCGCCCAGCATAGCCCAGACCTCTTGACTTGTAGAGTTCTGACTCCGTGTGACCTGAGCAAACATCAGTTGGAGCATCTTTGCTTCAATTTTGTGGGGTTTTCCAGGCTTCCCTCTGCCCCTCTATCCTCTGGCTACATCTGCCCAACTTTGCATGAGCTGTAAGTATAGAAACATGTCCTTACTGGAATTCTGAGTATTTGTCTGAGGTAAAGGGGCAGTGACAGAGCCTGCCCAAAAGGCTGTGATGGGGTTACAAAGACAGAGGCAGGGACAGAGTTCAGAACACATCCTGAGCACAGCAAGCACTCAAAGGAGAGTTGTCATGGTCACAATAACCACCACTACTACCACCACTTTCCATCACCACCTCTATCATCACCACCTCCATCACCACCTCTATCATCACCACCTCCATCACCACCTCCATCACCCCCACCCCCACCATCATCTCCATCACCACCTCCATCACCACCTCTATCATCACCCCCTCCATCACCACCTCCATCACCCCCACCCCCACCATCATCTCCATCACCACCTCCATCACCACCTCTATCATCACCCCCTCCATCACCACCTCCATCACCCCCACCACCACCATCATCTCCTTCACCACCTCCATCACCACCTCTATCATCACCACCTCCATCACCACCTCCATCACCCCCACCCCTACCATCATCTCCATCACCACCTCTACCATCACCTCCATCACCACCATCATCTCTATCACCACCTCTACCATCACCTCCATCACCACTTCTATCATCACCACCATCACCACCCCTCCATCACCACCACCACCTCCACCATCACCATCATCATCCCCATCTCCCCATCCCAGGTTTCAAGGATCCACCCACTGAGAAAGAGGCTAAGAGAGTTATTTATACCTATGCTTTTGAGAGAACCTATGCTCAGGCATCTAAAGAAAGCTAAATCCTGGTCCCTAATGGAAAGATGAGTGGTAGGTTTCAGAGATGCCACAGTATCCTCAAACACTGTCCATCTCAGCCTTGCCACAGTCTGCCAACTCAAAGCCTCCTCTCTTCCATCCTGGCCCCCAGAAGGCTCTGTAACAGTTATAGAAGAAAGGTCCTTCCCCCAGGACCTGGTCAGCCCTCCTGCCATTACAGAGAAGCCCAGGCAGTGACCAAACCCAAGGCTGTCCAGAGTAGGAGGCTTCTTCTGGTGAAGGAAGGCCTTGCAAAGTAAAGTCTAAGGCCAGCTCAGGGGCCCCTGTCCTGGTAACCTATGTTGTTATCATGTCAAGAGCCTTCAGTGTGTGAGCTATAGAGTGGCAGACTGAAGGCTGTCTTAGCTTCTCACATAAGATCGCCACAAGCCCTTTGCCATCACCACCCCAAACTCAGTCAGTATTCCCAAAGAATATTCTAGCGGTCCTTTGCAGGTAGAAAGTTCTAGAAGGATATACAGCCCAGGGATCTGAGGTGTAACAGGAACTATTCATCTAAGTTCAGCCCCAACAGTGCCAGCAGGGCAGCCCTAACCTGACTGCTGTTTTTACTTACACAACACCATTTCTTAGATGTCATTTGTACCCGGCTCCCAAGGGCAGGTGCTGGGTTCCATTTTGTCCAGCTCTATGGACTCTACAGCAGACAGCAATAGAATCAATGGCCTCACAAAGTTCTGCTACCTATGATGGTGTGGGGTGTGGTCTACGGTAGGGTGGAAGGAGATCTGCCCCCTATGGAGAAAAGAGAATTTTTTAATTAATTTATTTATTCACTTTACATCCCAACCATAGCCCCCTCCCTCCTCTGCTCCTGGTCCCACCTTCCCTTCCCTCTTCCCTGCATACCTTCTCCTCTACCCCTCAGAAAAGGGGACCTCCCCTGCCCCTCCCAGCACGTCAAGTCACATCAGGCCTGAGTGCATCCTCCACCTTGGTGGCCCGGCAAGGGAGCCCCGCCAGGGGGAAGTGGTGGAAAAGCATGCAAGAGAGCACTTGTCAGAGACAGCCCCCATTCCCCTTCCTAGAGGACCCACATGAAAACCAAGCTGTTCATCGGCCACACCTTGGTTGGTGTTTCAGTTTCTGCAGGGCCCCTCTGGGCCCAGCCTAGTTGGCTCTGTTGGTCTTGTCACATCCAGGTCCTTCCATCACCTCCCCCCGACCTCCCCCACTCTTCTACAAGGCTGCCTGTGCTTCTGCCGTGCCGTGCCATGCAGTGTCGTGCCGTTGCCGGGCGGGGCCTGTCAGAGGACAGCCATGCTAGACTCCCACCTGCAAGCATAGCAGAGTGTCGCTAACAGGGTCCGGGGGCTTTCTCTCTCACATGGTGTGGCCAGGCATTCACTGGACATTCCCTCAATCTCTAATCTTTCTTTATCCCTGCACATCTTGTAGGCAGGGTAAATTTTGGGTTGAAGTTTTTGTGGGTGGGTTAGTATTCCCCTCCCTCTGCTAGGAGTCCTGTCTGGTTAGAGGGTGGCCTCTTCGGTCTCCATGTCCGCCGTAGCAGGGGGTCTCAGGTAGAGTCACCCCCATATCTTCCCATATGCCTACCCTGTCTCCAGCTTGTCTCAGAGATGCCACAGGCCATGGTTTCTCTTCTCTCTGCAAGCCCTCAGTCCTCCTGCCACCCTCCCCACATCAGACCCCCACCCCCTTTCCCTCAGCACCCCTCTCCTGTTCTGTCCCCTCCCTCCAAGCATTTCCTCTGTTCCGTTTCCCCTTCTCGGTGAGCTTCATGCATCCACCTTTGGGCCTTCCTTGTTACTTAGCTTAAATAGAGAATTTTCTGTGACCAGGTCAAATGTTATGTTCTTCCTTAGCACAGCTGAACAGCAGAGATACCAACTTCCAGCCCTTGAGGACTCCAGGAACACAGGACGCCTGTACACTATCACCCCATCGCCTGGGAACATCAGTGAGTCTCGGGACAGAGCCAGGAGGCAGGGTCCAGGGCCCACACAGACTTAGACTTCCTTCCAACCTGGGCTGCTGACCAGCATCAGCCTGACTCTGTACTCTGAGGCCTGCGTAAGCCAATGGGAGTTCATAGAGCGGGATGTCTGCCCTGAGGAAAGGCCCAAGTGCCTCCTGCATCCCCCTAATGTTCCAGCCCAGATTCACCTGCAGCCCCGACCAGCTGCATTACCCCTGCTCCATGGTACCTTCTCCTGGCCCTGCCATGTGGTCACCTCCTCCACAGCCCTCAGTGTCTCCCTTTGGCTCAAGGCAAAAAGCCAGCTTCTCTCCTGCACACAGATGCTCCACAGAGTGTCCCCTGAGGCCCCTCTCCCTCTGTCTAGAGTACCATGGCCTGCAGATGGAGTTACAGATACCCTCAGCCCAGACCTGGGGTATCCCTATGGCCCCCAACCCCAGTTTCCTCCCCTGATCCCCTGTGCAGGACTAGACTGGGTCTAAGACACCAGCTTCTCTTTGCCTTTGGAGAGAAGCCCAGTCCCAGAGCCTGGAATTGCCCTGAGCTGCCCCCTGCGATGCCTGCAGTACAAGGACTGCAGAGGCCTGGCTGAGCACATCCACACCGAGAAGCAGAGAGCGACATAGAGACTCCACCATGACGGTCCTGTGCCCTTCCTGGCTCCTACTACGCAAGGCAGGCACCATTCTTCTGAAAGGGCTGTGTCTCCTTTCAGTGTCCAAGGATGGGGTTAACATCTGCAAGTGGTAACGGAGGCCACAAGTGCAGCCAGTAGGTCTGGCCCTTTAAGGGGCACTGGGCCCTGCCTTTGTTGATGAGCCAGCCTGCAAACTCTGTGAGCTCTGTCAAAATATTTTTAGCATTTGTTCTGTTTTTAAAAAAAACCCTGAGGTATTAGAGTGTGCTAATCTTTAGAAAGGTTAATTTATTCATAGGGGTTTTGACAGAGATGTACAGCACAGTACAGCATGGCCCCTGCCCAGGGGAGTGCGCATGGAAGAGCAGGTACCACAGACTGGCGGGCCAGCGTCCCTCCATCGGGGCCTAGCCTACCCCTCCCGCTGCTGCCCCTGGATCTGTCTCGCTCTTCCTGGCCTGGGCAGACCTGCTGTATTCTACCAACAGCCCCTTTCTCAGGGGAGTGTGTCCTTCCACAAAAGGCTGCACCTGGGTGAACCCTAAACCAAGTCTTACCTGCTAACTCGCTCCATAGCCACCAGGTAGGATGATATAAGGCCACTAACCTACCATGGCTACCTTCGAATGCCCTTCTCCCAAATGTCCCCGCCCACCCCTAAGACTGTGAGCAGCTGTAGTGGGACCACAGGAAGCTGGAACAGGCTGAACCTCAGCACTCCTGGCAGGAACCTTGGCCATGGAATGGCTACACCATCCCAGGCACCTGTTCCCAGCAGCAGAGTAAAAGAAAGCATCCGAGGGCACTTCAGACCCTCTGAAGAGCTCGTTTTAAGACACCCGCCACCTCACCTCCCAAGGACCATGGGCCTTTGTAGCAAGTCTGGACTGTGCCCCAGAGATCTGGAGCTGCCACATCCATAGGCCTGTCCGCCTCCACCTTCTCCCTCTTGCCCTGCTCTGGCCACTGCAACCCCAAATCCTCACGGCCAGTCTACTTTAGACTCCTCTTCTGGTGACTCCTGCTGGTCCCAAGCAGCGCTGCCTCAGTTTCAAACGTGACCTCCTCCGTGAAGCTCTCCCAGATGGCACTTCTGCCAGGACCAGGGCCCAAGCACATCACGTTTGCTGTGATGTTTCCCCAACCCGCCCCGCCCCCTCAGCTACCCTCTGGGAGACGTCTGCCCATTTTGTTGTTGTTGTTGTCGTCGTTGTCGTCGGCCCTGACGGCCTCGCAGACAGAGAATGGGCTTCTCAGCAGCTGCCTCAGGGTCCAGCCAGCCCAGTATAAGTAACTCGCAGAGGTAGGTGCAGAAATCTACACAGCAAGTATGACCTACAATAGCCTCTTAAGTGACAACTGGTTCCCAAGCCATGACTGAACCAAAGTCAGAAAATAATGTTCCTGACCCAGAAATTGTTTCTTCGTTATTTTCTGTCGATAATAACAGCAAGAAGTCCCTTGAGGAGGGGGCCTAGGCCTCTGTTGGGTGGATTCCTGATTCAGCTGCCAGAGCAGAGGTCCAGCCTTCCCTCTGCTGGGCTCTGGGTCCCCCTCTGCCCCATAGGGTTACCACTTCCCTCAGCTCACCCCAAGCCCGGGGACATCCTTCCAGACTAGCCTGATGCTGCTGTGGGCAGGTCGCTCTGAATGGACGTTTCCTTCCTGTGGCATCGCACAGCCCAGGGACCAACATGTGGCCTTGTGAAGTTTCCACATCCCTTTTTGGCCTGCCTGTCCTCCCTCCCTTCCCCATCTGGGAGAAGCAAGGTCCCCTGTGTAAGTTACTGTCCAACTCTGCTCACCTTGAGACCCAGCCCAATACACCAGCCCCACACATCCAGTCAAGAAGGCCACAGGCCCCTCTGCTGTTACCAGTGCCAGCTGGCCCCCAACCCCCCGCACCCCCCCACCCCACTCCCCCATGTGCAAACTTCCCTGCCCTTGTCCTTGGAATGTGAGGCAGTGGGCTGCGAGGGATGGGAGACAGATGCATGCTCCTGAGCCGTGTAAACAAGGCGGGGGAGGGCAGGATTAGGTTACACCGGTGGAATATCCTAAAATAAATATAAGGACGGTTGGTATACTTCAGGTGAATTAGCCTGATTCAAGCTGTCAGCTTTAGGAAAAGTCTAAATAAACAGGGCTCCGTCTCTTCCCGGCATAGGAAGGGGTGAGGACACCATGGGGCGCCAGACTTCAGAGCTAATCCATGGGCCTCCGCGGTCTTGAGCAGCGTGAGTCTTAGATGAGAGGTCCTGCACAGTGCACACAGTGGAGGCCTCACGGTCAGATGGGGCCCTGGGTGAAGGTGGTAGCCCCATGGAAAACAGCAGCCTTTCCGGTTGCAGGGCATGGTTAGCAGGGCCTCTTCAGTCCCTCAGCATGCCAAGTTACCATGATGGAACAGTGAGAGCAAGCTCTACACCAGGGCCCCACAGGTGTGAGCACATGTCTGGCCAGTGCCAGGGCCCCACGGGTGTGAGCACATGTCTGGCCAGTGCTGGGGCCTTACAGGTGTGAGCACATGTCTGGCCAGTGCTGGGGCCCCACCGGTGTGAACACATATCTGACCAGTGCCAGGGCCTTACAGGTGTGAGCACATGTCTGGCCAGTACCAGGGTCCCATAGGTGTGAGCATGTGTCTGACCAGTGCCGGGGTCCCACAGGTGTTAGCACATGTCTGGCCAGTGCAGGGTCTGCTCCATGTTGCTGGGTAGAATCTAGAGCTGAGTCCTGAGACAGAGCAGAGTTGAGACACAGGCCCTTCCAAGCACGTATCTGTGAGAGACTGTCACAGAGTCGGGATGGCCCTACATGGTACCAGGTACCCTGTCTGAGGCCAGGACCAGGGTGGGATGGCCAGACGCCCTGGGTGATTGTCTACTTAGCTGTCTTTCCAGGACTGTTTATCCTAAGCCCCAACAAGAACTGCAGGGAGAGCCCTGGGGAGGGGGCTCTCTGGAGCAAGGCTTCAACAACAGCGGCAGCATCCTGCCTTAGGCACCCCACCCTTTCCATGGCTGTGCCTTTTCTTCCTGTCACTGTCCCCATTGTCCCTCATCCTAGTCTTTTTCCCATGGCTGCTGTGTCTCCTTATCCCCACTTTACAGACAGTTAGAGTGGGCATACCTGGGCTGAAGACCACCTGGTACCATAGCCTTGGGGTGAGGCTGAGGCCTTGTCCTCCATTAGGCTGCTCCGCAAGAAATCTCATTGGTATATTGCCTACTTCCCAGGGCCCAGAAAGGCACCCACAGTGTCCATCAGAGGCCACAGCCCTCTGTTGGGCTGGCAATGTGGGTGCAGGATGTGCTCAGAGTGTGAGCTCTAGTGAGATCTGGATCAACCAGGGCACCATTCCCGCCTCCCCAGAGCGCAGCCTGGCTTTGCCCATGTAAACAGGAACCAGGCCAGGGACTGGGCAGAGGAGCCTACCCTTAGTGTCTGTGGTCCCTGCCCAGGGGCTCCCCAGCATCCATCCCATGGCCTCCAGGTGCTCTAAGCCCTTTGTACATCTGGGAGGGGTTCACATGAGGGGCTTTCTGGCCTGGGCAGTAGCACTTTCAAAGGTGTACCTGAGGAAAGGGCAGGACTATGGGGATATGGGGGACCATGGTGACCACAAGTCTTCCCTGTGGTAGCTCAGCCCTGGGGACCCCTTCACCCTGTTCCCAGGGGAAGTACAAAGGCTTCTTTGCTCTGCCTCCAGCAAGTTCCAGCAGTGCCCCTGACAGATGCTCAGTGGATGAGAAGAAAACACAGCCTCTCACTCTGGTTCCCAGGGCCTCTGGTCCATCCATCTCTTCAACCAAACTGCATCCATGGCAGGTGGGAGACAGCTCAGACAATGTCACCAAAGGCCAATGGCAAGACCAGTAAGACCAGCTTGGTCTGAGGGCAGGAATGGAAGGTGTCCCACCAGAGAGGTCTCTGAGACCTGAGAGTGCTAGATTTTCTTGTCTGCGATCTCCTGTAGAAGGATTTTCAGCACCCACAGCCCCTGACATGAAATTGCCTTGAGTGGCCTGAGACTTCTGGGAATCCTCCACCATTCCCTGGAGTACCCCCAATAAAACTGTGAGTGTTTGAAAGCACAAAATCAAAATGTTCTCCACTGAAGGCTCAAGTCGCTCCACACGCACCACCACCACAAGCCACTTCTCTGAATGTTTCCTTAGCTGACCCTGAATGGGGAAAGGACACGTGGGCAGGACTAGGGGCTGGGAACTGGGGTCAGGGGAGACAGTGTGATGGGGAGGACGGAGTTTAACCTCTGGAGTAAAGATTGTTGGTATACATTTCCCTTCATGGAGAAAGTCTGCTTTAACTCATGGGGGCCAAGAGGACACCCCGACCTTGGAGAGAATCCAAGGACAAATGACAAAGGAGCAGGAGGAAAAGACCTGGTTGCATTTCCCACCTGAGTACTGGAGGGGAGCATAAGTCAGCTAGTCTGGGCTGGTCCCCTACTCGGCAGCACATAATATCCCTAACGCGGACCAAAACCTAACCCTAAACACTAACACTAAACCCAACACCAACACCTAATCCTAACCCTAACCCTAACCCTAACCCTAACCTAACCCTAACCTAACCCTAACCCTAACCCAAACCTAAACCTAACCCAACCCTAAATCTAACCATAATCCTAACCCGAACCCTAACCCTAACCCTAACTCTAACCCTAACCCTAAACCCAAACCCAACCCCAACCCTAGCCCTAACACTAATCCTAACTCTAACACTGACCCTAACTCTGACCACGACCAGGACCCTAATCCTGACCATGACCCCAACCCCAACCCTAATCCTAACACTAACACTAGCCCTAAACCTAGCCCCAACCCCAACCCCAACCCTAACCCTAACCGTGACCCTAACCCTAACCCTGACCCTGACCCTGGCCCTGAACCCAACCCTAATCCTAACCCTAACCCCAACACCAATACCAACACCAACCCTAACACTAACACTAAACCTAACACTAACACTAAACCTAACACTAACACTAATCCCAACACCAACCCTAACCCTAACCTTGACCATGACCCTGACCCTAACCCTAACCCTGACTCTGACCCTGACCCAGACTCTAACCCTGACCATGACCTCAACCCCAGCCTTAACACTAATACTAACCCTAACCCTAACGCCAACCCCAACCCTATCCCTAACCCTGACCCTAACCCTAACCCTAATCCCAACCCTAACCCTAATCTAACTCTAACCCCAACCCCAACCCCAACCTTAACCCCGACCCCAACCCCGACCCTGACCCTGACCCTAAGCCCAACCCTAGCCCTCCAGATGCCTGGAGCTCAGCACATGCTGTCTTGACATCCTGGAAGAGGGTGCTTGCTCTCCTGCCACTTCCGGCATCTTGTCGCTAAGTGGTAACTCTCCTGTCGTCCTGACCCTGGGAGAAGCACCCACTTTCTGTGGACATCATGCCCTTTAACAAATGGCATTTTCTTCAGCATCCATTCATGGTCACTGGTCTCTTGCTGAGGCAGTTGCTGCTTTCCCCCCAAGTCTGGTGATCTCTCGGCTGGGTCCCAGCTTCCCCGTGCATCCCTCCACACAGAAAGAGAGCTGGGGAGCACTACCAGGTGGCTCATGGAGGCGTGGAGGTCTCTAAACTTAGGGCCTCACCCCAAAGCTCAGATTCTGTCTCTCGATGTTCCTTCTCTTTATTTTAAAGTCACTTTGTGCTTTCAGACTTATTTCTCAAGAACCTTGGGCCACGAAGAGGTGGGGAGGGCAGGGTCGATCCTGACGGTCCAGCATCTGGACTCAGACACCCCTCATCTTCTCCTTCATCAAACATGCTTCTGTGAAGATCACAAACTTTACCAAATCATCTGGAGGAACCAAGTATGGCGAGGAACACCTGTAATGCCAGCACTCAGGGCACTGAGGAAATAGAGTCAAGAGTTCCGAGCTAGCCTGGGCTATAGAGAAGACCCTTAGAGCTGAAGGCTTCTGCGGGCAGTGGAAAAGAAGATTGTGCTAGCCCTGGGGCCTGTGGGGAGTGTCACCTCACAGCTCATGCAAGGGGTACTAAAACATCACCTGGAGGGCTAAGGTCCTGTCCCTTCATGGCTCCTTGCCAAGACCCGCCAAGCCCTATCTGCAGGAAGGCTCCCGGCAGCCTTGTCTTCCTGTCTCCTGTCTCCATGGGGCCTTGGCCAGAGCAGAGCCTGTTCCCGGCCGGTGCAGCACACCAGGTGTGGGGATGTGGAGCTCCCTCCAGGCAATCACACCCCTCCCCCCACGGGCAATTAGTTACTATCAACAGCAACCAACCAGATGGGACGCAGGGTATTCACTGTGGCAAACTGATGATTACCACGTTGATTTCTAAGAGTTTGAGCTCAAGGCTGGTGAACCACAGGTTCAGCCCCCAAATGAACAGAACGTTTAAAACTCGGATCAATCTCACCCCGAGTTTACACTAAATTTAGCAAATGGAGTATGCCGCTGACCCGCTGCCTCCACAGAGTGCCTGGCCCTTCCAGGTGCGGGTGTGCCCCAGCGGCTCTGAAACCACCAGCTGTGAATCTTAGCACCCACCAGAGTGCCACTGCCTAATGAGGGCTCCTGTGTCTCTCACTCCAGCCTAATATGGGAGCCACAGCCCTGCCCTTTGGACGCCCAGCGGAGCCCACAGGTGGGTAATTCCTATCATGTGGAGGGCTGATAAATGTGGCTTTGTTGAGAGTTAATGGTCATGAATGGTGACGGCCCCAGAAAACACCTGTGTAGCAAGGGCCATCCCACACCTCTAACCCTGTTCACTGACAGCTCACACACACACACACACAGAGAGAGAGAGAGAGAGAGAGAGAGAGAGAGAGAGAGAGAGAGAGAGAGAGAGAGAGAGAGAGAGAGAGAGCTCCACCCTCCTGTATATGAACAGCAGACCAGAGGCTCAGTTTTCCTTCCTGGATCCCCAAGCGTGTGTTCAGGGAAGGCTACTTCAGCATGGCTGGGTTTTAGGTCTTCCTCTCTCAAGCCATTCTCCAGTTCCAACATGAGGGACTTTGGATGTGCTGAGACAGGAGAGACGGCAACCTTGTGAGTCCTGTCCACTTGGTAGCTATGCTTCCCTCTAGTGGACAAGGTAAGCAGAGCCCTCGCACTGGCTGATGGAGGGTTCCTCTTTGGGAGAAGGAGTTTGGGAGGTGGGGGGGGGGGGGCTCTTAGGTCACCAGTGCTTGGTTGGTGGCCCTACACTGCTCTACCTGGTGGCCACAGAGCAGATCTCAGGGAGGAACTGGTTTGGGCATGGAGGCTTCACCCAGGTTGTCAAGGGGACCGTGAAGCTGTTGGCATTGGCCAGGGGAGAGGGAGCTGGCAGTCAGGTGCCATGTAGAGCCTCCAAGCTCCCCCCACCCCCCGAGCCCAGATAAGTAGTTGCAAGTTGAGGCCACTTCCTAGGACAACAGATATCAGTGTGGTGGGGCCCAATACAGACCCTCCCAATAGAGACGGGGGTGGGGGCCTTCCCTCTGTTTCTAAAACTGCTTTGGTTTGGTTACAATGACACAGAACCATAGACCCCATGTTTCCCTGACCCCTGACCTGAGCAGCCCAGAAAAACAGCAAGAAGGCATTGGTCTCTCCATCTTACACATTGAAAAAAAAAATGAAGGCACATTATAGCTCATATCTAGGACCCATTCAGGACTGGGCCCCCTCCCAGCCCTGCACACAGGCTTTCTGAGTCCCAGGGGTGCCAGTTCTGAGAACCCAGAGGTACCCTCTCTGCCCACATGAATCCCACAAGAAGCTCCCAACTGTGGCACTTAAGTTGGAAGTTTCCTTTAGCAAACTTGTACGCATCGAAGGGTGATAAGCCCTGTGGCCGCTTATAAACAGGTGAGACCTGCCAGACCCCAGGTTCCTGCCACATCGCAGTATCGCGGCCTCTGGGCTCCCTCACTCCTCCATAGTGACTCAGGAGCAAGGAGAACTTGTCCAAGGAGGCAGATTCCATGGCCAGCATCTGTTTAAGATGAAGAGCCCCAGGTATCTCCTTGTGGAGACATGGGGTAGGTCCACCTCTCTGGGGAGCAGCCGCACACTTGGCCCCTCAGCCAGAAGGTGCAGTCTCTCCCCTCTCCCTAGCCCAGCTTAGGCACTTGGGAGTCCTGTCCAGCTCCCTGCTTCCCTTCACATCCCCAGAATTCTATATTACATGCGTTTTCCTCATTCTGGATGTCGCCAAGGTGCTCCAGGCTCCCTTCCCCGCCTCTGGGGTGGCCATTTCTCCTTGCTGGAGGGTGGACTAAAAAGAAGGCCAGGTTGCTGGTGTGTTCATACGCTGCTGGGGTGATCCTGTAGGCTGTTGGTGAGTGGAACATGTGAAAAGGGAGTGGGCACCTGCCCATATGGGCCCAAATACATGTACCTGTCTGTGTGCAGAGGTCACTATGCCTACATAGGTGTGTGTGTGTGTGTGTGTGTGTGTGTGTGTGTGTGTGTGTGTGGAGACTGCACTTATGTATTGATATATCTGCATACATGTGTGCTTATGTGTGTGTGCACCAACTCATTTGTATACAAATATCTATACTGCCATGGACAGAAGTGTTGGGAAAGATCAGAAAAGGACTCAGAGCCCAGTGTTGATGGGGAGGAAGACGGAGACTCTGGTGTCCAGGAGCCAGTGGTTACTCTGCCTCATGTGGGTTTGGCACCCTGCATGTCTTCCTATGACTTTCATAGCACTGGCCCTGGTTGCAGAAAAGATGCCTTGAGGTTATAAAGGCAGCCAGGCATTGGAAGGACCAGCTGGATGCCCTGAGGAGCCACCTCAGGGTCTGAATGCCATGTTTCTGTGCGCCACCTCCATTTATGGATATTAGGGAGCAATCCCCAAGAGGCAGGTATTGGAATTAAGCCTGATATTCTTTCTTTATCCTCTCTGAAGTTGTTCGAGAATAAAACGCTGGAGAGATGGATCAGTGTGGGAACGCTGGCCATACAATCACGATGGCCTAGTTCACATCTCTAGCACCTCTGTAAAAGCCAGGGAATGTGGAATGTGCATGTAACCCCTGCCGTGGGATAGACATGGCTGATCCTTGATCCTCGTGGGCTGACCCGCCTGGCTGTATCAGTGAGAGGCCCTGCCTCAAGGAAATAAGCCAGAGGAGGAAAGACACCCAATGCTCTCTTCAGGCCTTGGAGTACACTCACAGTGGCATGCACACAGACGTGCACATCAGCACACACACATAAAAATTACCCTGGCATGAGAAGTAAGGACAGCAGGGCCACACCTGTTCCAGCTCCTCTGGTGCGTGCCCTGTTTCATAGCTAGAACTCAAAAATCCAAGGACCAGTGCTAAGCTAAGACTTAGCCATTACCCAACACCCTCAAGGCAGAGCTCCTGGGATGTGCTGGGCTGTCCAGCTCAGAGACATGTGGAGAGTTGGGAACGTGGGCCCAGAATGCAAAGACCCCAGAGGACACTAAGGCTCCGGGAAGCATGTCTTTTGAACAGGGCTGTTTGGTGCCAGCAAGACCCCTGGTGCAGGGACAGTGGGAGCTGCCTCCACTTAGTGTGACTGAACTGGTCCCATAGCCATCATCAGGACAGTCTCCCCCGGTTCTGGGTAAGTCACTGAAAGGCAAGGGGCCCCACCTACACCAAGGTGGAGACCACAGCAGCCACAAGAGCCCTGCACAGAGCTCTCCACCCTCAGTCTCAGGCAGGGAGGCATCCCGAGTGCCGTGAGATGAAAGATTGGTCCATTGCAAATGAGTGCCGCTAATGACTATTTAGCACGTCCATAACTTTACCAACAGAGCCCAGCCTGAGAATCCCCAAAGAGGCCCAGCCCTTGATTAATGCTAATGGGTTTTCTCACCAGCTGTGAAAATGCATTTTCCATAATTTAGCTGTCATTACAATGGAAAGGATTTATAAAACACACGCGTGCGCGCGCGCGCGCACACACACACACACACACACACACACACACACACACACAACATGCTCTGAGGCCCTGGAGGGGAGCTGTCCGGGGGAAGGCCTGGAGCAGCTGGCCTCACTGTGAAGTGCAGCCTGCTGGCCACACCTAGCCACACCTGACTTGCACCGTGCAACAGAGCACAGACCTCCCCTGGGCTCTGTACCTCACCAGGTAGAGGATGGGACAAAGACTGTGGGCTGGGACCACGACCATGAACTGGGACCAGGTTTCCTTTATGTCCCCTTGTGAAACAAGAACAGCAGGGACTGCGCCACAGCCTGGCTAGTTCCTGGTCCTCTCTGGTGGCCTGCTCATAGAATTCAGGGTCCAAGGATCAGGCTTCTTCAGAGCCACTGACACCCCAATACCTCTCCTGGGCTCCTGGCTCCTCCCCTCCCGGGAGCTACCCTCCATAGCAACAGGAAGAAAACAGGGCAGGTTTTGAGATGGAGGAAAGCACCTGGCAGATAGCTGGGCCTCAGAGAAGGAAGGAAAAGAAGAAGGGGCCATGGGCAAGGGGGCGGTACCCCTCTCACCAGCCCGAGAGTGTTTAAGATGGAGAGGCACTGGTCACCAGCCGCCGTGCACAGAAACTCAGGGCATAGGATGAGACGCATCCAAGTGGAGGCACGTTTATTGAGAAAGCTGTTTTCAAAGGAACAGAAAACCAGAGGCCAAGAGAGAAGGAAAGAAGAGAGTTAAAGATGGGCGGGTGGGGGAACAGAGGGAAGGGGGTGGGCAGATGAATGGAGACATGGGAGGAAGAGAAGGATGAGGAGATGAAACTAGGGAGACGCTGGGTCCCACCGAGGCCACTCAAGGTGGTGGACATCAGTGTGCAGCCAGCAGGAATCCTAACCCCTCTGAGTGAGTAATGTTGTGGCCCGGGGCTGAGGACAAGAGCCCCAAGGGTCCAGGCTGGTGTCTAGCCCACTGACCACGGCCCTCCTCACCTCCCCGCCCCCCTACCTGAAGTGCTCAGGCAGGGCAGGCCCTGCCCCACCCCCCTGATTTCAAACACAAATGTGTATCTGGAAGTAAGTTAAGGATGGGGGGTCGGGAAGCAGGCGAAAGGCCTAGAAGCAGACCAGCATCGAATCAATTAATGCGCGTTCTTCCGAGCCCGGTGCACGCTTTGCCTTCAATTAGCGGATCTCACCGGCCCCTGCTGCAGGCCCGGAGCCTCCGCCGTGGAAACTTTCTCCCTCTTGTTTTAATCTTTCACCGAGCCCGGCCTTTCGCCTCCAGCCCATCTAATTGAAACTAATCTTCGCGGGCAAGGCCTGTCTCTCCTCCTAATCCTCCTCCAAGGAAGTTCACATGGTCCCAATTACAACCACACCGACCCCTTTTATTCCCGCCCTCGTCTCCTTCTGCCAGCCTCATTTTTTTGAAGGTCTGTGTTATTAACTCC
Source organism: Acomys russatus (assembly GCF_903995435.1). NCBI lineage: Eukaryota > Metazoa > Chordata > Mammalia > Rodentia > Muridae > Acomys > Acomys russatus. The sequence continues at coordinate 46,227,312 of NC_067165.1, forward strand.
ATGCTTTCGAGTTCCTGCCCGTCACGGGCCGCGAGATGCTATCGCTGGCTGCCGATGGATAAGGTTACCACGAAAGCATTTTGTGGGTTACGTTTCGCACAAAGGCGATAGAGGGCATGATAGCGCAGAACCGGTGAGCAGCTCCGAGGAGGAGGGGGGCCCAGGACTGCCAGCCCAAGGCCTCGGGTTGCCTGCTTGCAACCTGCGACCTGGGGAGCCAAGAAGGGGGTTCTGGAAGCGTCTTGGAGGGGCAAAGAGGGGGCGTCGAGTGGCCCCAGGGAGCACATTAGCCCCACTGCCAAGCCATATGGTCCCAGCCGGCCCCCTGCTGGGGGGCTACAGAGTGGGAAGATGGGGTCCCTTGAGCTGGCTCCACATTACAAGGCAAACGGAAATCCTACATTTCCAGGCTGTCGAGAATGTCAAGTTTCCGTGCTCCAGGCTGGAATCCCACCAGCACCGTGCGGGCACGCTGGTTATCGTGGCCGATCGAGCCTCAGATTGGCAGCTTGGGATGTCTCTGATTAATTTTTTTTTTTAAGGAGAACCCGAAATAATCATCAGTTAATGGAGACATCTGGGTCCAAATTCCAGAACTACAGGAGAGAAGCAACCAAACGGGCCACCACAGGGTGACCAGGTGAGGAGGGTCTGAACAGACCAGATCCCAGCAACAGAGGCCAACCGTCCACATGCTTTTCAGGGGTGGGGGTGGGGCGGTTCAGGCAGTAAGGTACTTTCATAAAGACGCATGAGTCTGATCCTCGACGCCAATGTAAAAAGCTGTCCGTGGATGCACTAGGTGAGGGGAGGGGGGAGATCCCTGGGGCTTGCTGGCCAGACAGTATAGCCAAATTAGAGAGCTCCGAAGAGACTCTACCTCAAAAAGCAAGGTGGAAAGCAATAGAAGACACTCATACTGACCTCTGGCCTACGTACTACATACGCCCACACACACACACCAGTGCATGCACACACGCAAAAAAGAAAAAACATTGCTATCAAAGCTCTGCCCAGCCCCTCCAAGGGTCATGAGCAAGAGCCCATCCTCACAGACTGAGCATGAGATGGACATGACTCCATCACCCACCTCCACCCTCAGCAGAGCCTTTAGATGCCAGCCAACGCCTCTCCATGCAGCTCCAGAGTACAAAGGGACTGTGGGAAGTCCTACCAAGAACCTCTCCTTCCCCAGTCAGCGCAGGACCTGGGGTCCTGACCAGGTGCAGATCTTTGACACTCTGACTTCCCTGGTAAGCTGTAAGGTGAGTGCTGGCCTGTGAGCCAATGGAAGCCCTGGGTGGCACAAAGTTTTATGCCCTAGGCACTTCCTGATTGGGCCCAGGGTCACAAGCCCACTGAGCTGCTTCTTCGGCATCTCTTCCTGGGAGTCCTGGGGCTGATCATACAGCTACTGCCAAGTCTGGCTTTCCCAACTGTCCGTGGAGCCTTGGCTCCCTCCCCAGGCCAGGTAGGGAACATGTAAGGGAGTGGCCAGCACCACAGGTCTACCCACAGCCTGAGTAAGAGGCACACACAGCAACAGCACCCAGAGGCCCCCTCCCCACAGTCTGTTAGACACTTCTCTCACCCCCAGGCTCTGCCACGCTCCTCTCCTGCCCCATTAACAGTCCCAAGACCCTGGTGGGGCTGATTCTGTTCAGAAGCTGGGAGTCACACAAGTCACCCCATAGCATGCACAGTTCAAAACAACACTCTGTACACAATAAATATATACAATTCATGTTTTCCCAGTTTAAAAAATTTTTAATGGGGAGAGGGAGAAGATGTAATATATGAGAAAAGAATAAAATAAAAAATTAATGTGAAAGCAGAAAAAGAAAAATAAGCATAAAATAAGATGATGCCTTGATGGTGGCTGATACGGAAAAGGCTGACATACCAAAGAGGTCCTAAGGGACACAACCACTAGTGGGACGCATGGCAACTGCAACTGTAGGCAGCTGCCACAAGCCATCGCCCAAACGGTTCACCCAGAAGCTCGCTGGAACCACTCATTGAGCTGAAGAGGCTGACGGACAGCATCCTGTGGTCTGCAGAGTCTGAGCACAGCGGATGTAGCACACAGTGAGTACACACTGGACACACTGGACGCAAGCAATGGGTGGATGCATGCAAGGGACACAATGTGTGCACCACAGACTGGCTGACTAGCTGGGGGATGGAGGCTAAATAATGGAGAGTTACTGGTACCTAGTGACACAAGTGCATCAGAGTGCACGGGCCAATCATAGCGACAAAGGGCATCAGAGTGCACGGGCCAATCATAGTGACACAAGTGCATCAGAGTGCACGGGCCAATCATAGTGACACAAGTGCATCAGAGTGCACGGGCCAATCATAGTGACACAAGTGCATCAGAGTGCACAGTCCAATCATAGTGACACGAGTGCATCAGAGTGCACGGGCCAATCATAGTGACACAAGTGCATCAGAGTGCACAGGCCAATCATCGTGACACAAGTGCATCAGAGTGCACAGGCCAATCATAGTGACACAAGTGCATCAGAGTGCACGGGCCAATCATAGTGACACAAGTGCATCAGAGTGCACAGTCCAATCATAGCGACACAAGTGCATCAGAGTGCACGGGCCAATCATAGTGACACAAGTGCATCAGAGTGCACGGGCCAATCATAGTGACACAAGTGCATCAGAGTGCACGGGCCAATCATAGTGACACAAGTGCATCAGAGTCATAGTGACACAAGTGCATCAGAGTGCACGGGCCAATCATAGTGACACAAGTGCATCAGAGTGCACGGGCCAATCATAGTGACACAAGTGCATCAGAGTGCACGGGCCAATCATAGTGACACAAGTGCATCAGAGTGCACGGGCCAATCATAGCGACACAAGTGCATCAGAGTGCACGGGCCAATCATAGCGACACAAGTGCATCAGAGTGCACGGGCCAATCATAGTGACACAAGTGCATCAGAGTGTACAGGCCAATCATAGTGACACAAGTGCATCAGAGTGCACGGGCCAATCATAGTGACACAAGTGCATCAGAGTGCACAGTCCAATCATAGCGACACAAGTGCATCAGAGTGCACAGGCCAATCATAGTGACACAAGTGCATCAGAGTGCACGGGCCAATCATAGTGACACAAGTGCATCAGAGTGCACAGTCCAATCATAGCGACACAAGTGCATCAGAGTGCACGGGCCAATCATAGTGACACAAGTGCATCAGAGTGCACGGGCCAAACATAGTGACACAAGTGCATCAGAGTGCACGGGCCAATCATAGTGACACAAGTGCATCAGAGTGCACGGGCCAATCATAGTGACACAAGTGCATCAGAGTGCACGGGCCAATCATAGTGACACAAGTGCATCAGAGTGCACGGGCCAATCATAGTGACACAAGTGCATCAGAGTGCACGGGCCAATCATAGTGACACAAGTGCATCAGAGTGCACGGGCCAATCATAGTGACACAAGTGCATCAGAGTGCACGGGCCAATCATAGTGACACAAGTGCATCAGAGTGCACGGGCCAATCATAGTGACACAAGTGCATCAGAGTGCACGGGCCAATCATAGTGACACAAGTGCATCAGAGCTCACGGGCCAATCATAGTGACACAAGTGCATCAGAGTGCACGGGCCAATCATAGTGACACAAGTGCATCAGAGTGCACGGGCCAATCATAGTGACACAAGTGCATCAGAGTGCACGGGCCAATCATAGTGACACAAGTGCATCAGAGTGCACGGGCCAATCATAGCGACACAAGTGCATCAGAGTGCACGGGCCAATCATAGCGACACAAGTGCATCAGAGTGCACGGGCCAATCATAGTGACACAAGTGCATCAGAGTGCACGGGCCAATCATAGTGACACAAGTGCATCAGAGTGCACGGGCCAATCATAGTGACACAAGTGCATCAGAGTGCACGGGCCAATCATAGTGACACAAGTGCATCAGAGTGCACGGGCCAATCATAGTGACACAAGTGCATCAGAGTGCACGGGCCAATCATAGTGACACAAGTGCATCAGAGTGCACATCCAATCATAGTGACACAAGTGCATCAGAGTGCACATCCAATCATAGTGACACAAGTGCATCAGAGTGCACGGGCCAATCATAGTGACACAAGTGCATCAGAGTGCACGGGCCAATCATAGTGACACAAGTGCATCAGAGTGCACGGGCCAATCATAGTGACACAAGTGCATCAGAGTGCACGGGCCAATCATAGTGACACAAGTGCATCAGAGCTCACGGGCCAATCATAGTGACACAAGTGCATCAGAGTGCACGGGCCAATCATAGTGACACAAGTGCATCAGAGTGCACGGGCCAATCATAGTGACACAAGTGCATCAGAGTGCACGGGCCAATCATAGTGACACAAGTGCATCAGAGTGCACGGGCCAATCATAGCGACACAAGTGCATCAGAGTGCACGGGCCAATCATAGCGACACAAGTGCATCAGAGTGCACGGGCCAATCATAGTGACACAAGTGCATCAGAGTGCACGGGCCAATCATAGTGACACAAGTGCATCAGAGTGCACGGGCCAATCATAGTGACACAAGTGCATCAGAGTGCACATCCAATCATAGTGACACAAGTGCATCAGAGTGCACATCCAATCATAGTGACACAAGTGCATCAGAGTGCACGGGCCAATCATAGTGACACAAGTGCATCAGAGTGCACGGGCCAATCATAGTGACACAAGTGCATCAGAGCTCACGGGCCAATCATAGTAACTAGCCTAGCGGTTAGGAAGTGCTCTTCCAGAGGACTGGGCTTGGTTCCCAGCCCCCACAGCACAACAGTCTGTTACTCCAGTTCCAGGAGATCCAACACCCTCTGCTTCTGTGGGTCTGCACACACGTGTCATACAGACATACATATGGGCAAAACATACACATAGAATAAAAATAAATTTTTAAGCTACTGTACTGACCATTTTTTTTATTATTTTAAAATATTTATTGAAAACTCCATACATTATTCTAATGGGTGTGCCTGTTGTTTGTTCTTTTCCCTTGCAGTACTAACCAGTCGTCGTCGTCATCATTGTTGTTGTTGTTGTTGTTTTTGAGACAGGGTTTCTCTACGTTATCTGGATTGTCCTGGACTCGATTTATAGACCAGGCTAGCCTCAGATTCACAGCATTCCTCCTGCCCCTGCCTCCCAAGTGCTGGGATTAAAGATGTGCACCACCACACCTGGCGCACTGACCATTCTTAAGTGACTAGTTCAATGGCATTACGTCCATTCTCAAAGGCCAAGCTTGACAGTGAACATATGTAGTCTCAACACTTGGGAGAGACTGAGGCAGGAGGATTACTCTGAGTCTGAGGCCAAGCAGGGCCATGTAGTGTGTGCTGGGTCAGTCACAGCTTCATAGCATGACCCTATCTCAAACACAACAAAGCACAAAGTACATTCGTGTCGTATGACTATCCTTAAGTCTCCAGAGCCTTGCATCTTGGCCCAAGCTGGAGCTCTGACCCGTTAAACACGGAGTCCTCAGCCCTTGCAGCCATCACTCCACCTTCTGTCTGTGTAAAACCTTAGTGTTTTACTTAGAGCTCTTCCATGTTGTAGCCTGTGACGTAAGTCCTGTGCTGACTCGGTGCAGCTTGTTTCCCCACTTAACTATTCATGGGCATTTAGATTGTTTCTTCCTTTTGGGGTTAGAAGCTATGCTACTAAGAAAACTAACAGAGAGAGAGAGAGAGAGAGAGAGAGAGAGAGAGAGAGAGAGAGAGAGAGAGAGAGGAGAGAGAGAGAGAGAGAGAGAGAGAGAGAGAGAGAGCAATTCTGTTCACTAGTTCTGAGACACCACCATGCTGTCTTCTGTACCGGCAGTGCCAAGTTCCAGACACTTGATACAGTGTCTTTACAGATGCTGCGACCCCACCTGCCACACACACACACACACCAGATCTCCATCCTTTTTGCATCACCAGGGAGACCTCTGTCTGTGTCCTTCTTGGTCAGTCTTCAAATCAGGCCTTGGAGAAAGGTCTTCATGTTGGCTGCACAGGGTGAAGGCAGCAAGACACCCAGCCCACTGCAGCCCAGCACCTGTCATGTGAGCATCCACAGCTCTGCTGGGACGGATAAGTTCCAAGGGCCAGAACAGCAGCTGGAGAGATGCCACCCATCCACTGAGGAGACATGTGAATGTGGGCAGCAGCAGCAGGGGAGTGTCCAGGCGTGGTGACCTGGAAGGGCTCCTGGCCCGTCCCTCGGGCCTTTCTTTGTGTGCTGACTCCCAGTGCAAAAGTAACACTCACTTTGGCAATGCAAGGCACAGCTGGGGTCATGCCCCCAGCTGGGACACAGCACTGCTGTCTGGAGGTGAAAACTGCACACTCTGTTGGCCACCGTGCTAGCTCAAAAGAACTCAGGCGCCCACAGACTGTAACAGATGGAAGATAGCCCTTGCGTCTCCCACATGAGTTTCTTCAGCAACCTAAGAGAAAGTGGCAGAGGCAGGAAGCGTGACCCAGCAGGAATGCCTCAAGGGAGCAGGCAGAGAGCCCTGAGGAGACAGCTGGCTCTCTCCTATTCCTTGAGTGTTAGTGGAGACTGAAATGCCTTCTGGAAACAGGCAGGGCCAGCACAGGGTGGCCTCCTTCCCCAAACTGAAGTAGTCTGGGCTCTAGACTGTATCTTCAGAGCAGCAGACAAGGTGAACAATGGGGCAGATATAGGGTGGCCGGCTGTCCCAAAACTGCCCAAGGCTGAGAGAGTCCCAGGACTGTCAATCAGCTTTAAACAACAGCCTGTAACAAACTCAAAAAGAACCATTCGCTCTTTGGGGGAGGGGACACATGATTCCAGCAGGAGACTGAGCGGGAATTCTTCCCAGATAGCCTACGGCCCAGCAGGCTCAGATTCTATGGCAGCCATCAAGGCTGCCCTTCAGTTAAGAAAGTCAGGGAAGGTCTGGGAACCTCAGACACCACCCTAACCCCATGGAGGAACCAAAGACATAGCAATGGAGTATTCACGCTGGGCAGCTCAGCCCAGTGGACACAAAGAGGGGACGAACACGGCAGTGAGGCCAAGACGTAAGGCTGAGATGAAGGAAGGACCTGTGACCTCATTCCAAGGTCATCACGTGTGTTAGTCTGTTTTTCACTATGTGTCAGAGTACCCAAGAAAAACTGTTTTAAGGAAGAAAGACATCTTGGATAAGAGTTCTCCGTCCAGCCGGGCGTGGTGGCGCACTTGGGAGGCAGAGGCAGGTGAGTCTCTGTGAGTTCGAGGCCAGCCTGGTCTACGAAGCAAGTCTAGGACAGCCAAGGCTACACAGGGAAACCCTGTCTCGAAAAACCAAACCCACCCCCCAAAAAAAGAGTTCTCTGTCCATAGCTGGCTGGCCTATGCTGCTTCGTAGTGGAATCAGGATGCTCTCTCTGCATGAGAGCCAAAGGGGTGGGTGGGGGTGGGGGAGAGAGAGGGAGAGGCACTCTCAAAGTGCCACCATCTGGCGACCCAGCAAGCAACCTTCTGAGCCTATGGGAGCGTTTCATGTCCAAGTGTCAACATCATGAATACGCCCCTGTGGGGTTCTCTCCCTAATTCTAATAGAATGATGGTCACAAAAGCCAGGTGGGCCCCCATGTTCCCAGAGAGAGCCTATGTTGTATCGGCTTTAACTGCATTCTGAGGTTTGAACTCTGGTCCCCGTGCTTGCGTGTCAAGCGCTTTACCCACTGAGCCATCTCCCAAAACTCACAACTCTTCAACCAGAAGTCATAAGTAGCTAAAGACACCCAACTAAAAGGGGTTGCATCAAACCAGGAAACTTCTCTGAAGAAAGAAATTGGCCGGCTGGAGTAAAGAAACAGTCTAACAGACGAGAGGAGATATTTGCAAACTGCACATCTGAAAAGGGGCTTTGGTGTCCAGCATATGAGAAACTGAATTCAACAGCAAGAAAACAAATGACCCAATTTAAAAATGGGCAAAGGACATGAAAGGACATTTCTCACAAGAAAGCATATGAATGCTGGAAAGCGGCCTGAAAAAAAATACTCAGCATCACCAATCATCGGGGACATGCAAGTGAGACACCACAGTGCGGCTACTGTGGGTGGGACGGGAGGCTCTGCTGCCGTGTGAGTGGAGGGTGCTGTGGCGTCCATGGTGAGCAAATACACACGCCCACACTTGTTATCACCACCTTCAGTTCTTTTCTCTCTCCTGGGGTCATGACTGTCACCATGGTCTCAAGACTCTTTAACTTAACAGAAAAGCATTCACCACTCCCAGCAGAAACGGCAGGGTGTGTCCCTGAGTGTAGGAGAGTCTTGTGTCACACTTGCACACTTGCTCTCTTGGCAGCACACTGAGGGGCACACCCTGTGACCGCAGAATCTCGACTACTGTTTCCAGACTTTATTTTTTAAGATTTATTTATTACATATACAGTGCTCTGCCTGCATATACACTGGCACACCAGAAGAGGGCACCAGATCTCACAATAGATGGTTGTGAGCCACCATGTGGTTGCTGAGACTTGAACTCAGGACCTCTGGAAGAGCAAACAGTGCTCTTAACCGCTAAACCATCTCTCCAGTCTCCCTCCCTTTTTTTTAGCCGTTCATTAAAATGAGCAGGGAACTGTGCCTGCTTTTCTCTTCTGTAAATGTGGTGCTTTGAATGAGGCCAGGCCCTTAGGCTGGTACATCTGAATGCTTAGTCCCCAGGGAGTGGCACTATTTGAAAGGATTAGAAGGATTGGGAGGCGTGGCCTTGATGGAGGAAGTGTGTCACTGTGGGTGAGCTTTGAGGTTTCAAAAGCCCATGCCAGGTCGAGGCTCACTCACTCTCTTTCCTGCAAATCAGGATACAAGCTGCCAGCTACTGCTTCAGCACCGTGGTGCTGCCATGATGAAAATGGGCCAAACCTCCAAAACTGTAAGTAAGCCCCCTTTAAAAGCTTTCTTTCATAAGAGTTGTCTTGGCCGTGGTGCCTCTTCTCAGCAATAGAACACGGACTAAGAGAATGGGCGAGTTGTCATGGCTGCTCTGTTCCCTCACTTCCCACCTCAGTTTTCCAGGGCCGCCTTCTGTGCTCACAGCCCACTGTCCCCAAGGTGACCTTCTCCAAGCAGTGTCCACAGCACGACGCTGCCCTGGCCCCCACCTGTCCCTCAGGACACAGGCAGGCACTGGTGAAGAGGGCAATGGCTGGCCCTGCTCGTGCAGACAGGGTTGTACGCCCCCGAGTGTCCCATACCTTCCGCCTGTCTTCTGAGCCCGTCTGTTCTGTGACTACAGCAGTGCTGTGAGCTCTGCACCGTCATCACTAATGGAGTTCCGGTTCCTTCCCAGCCTTTGCGAGGCTTTGAAAGGCACCTTGCTGCTGCTTCTAGGCCTGTGGTGGGGACCGAGGTTTCTCCTGCAGGTCCCCGGGTTTTCCTGCTCGGGGGCTCTGTGCTTATGCCTGACAACGTTCCCTAACAGATACTGCCCTGGAGATGAGAGGAGGGAGCTCCAGACCCCGGTGGAGGCCTTCAGGAGAGAATGATGCTGGTCTCCATAATGGTTTTTCTGTGGGAGCCATAATTAATCTTAAATTTCACATTAGTGGGTACGTGGCAACCAAATGGCTTCACACACACACACACATGTGCGCACGCTAGCACTCTGCTGCCAAAAACCCACCTGACCAGGGGCTGAGCCCAGTGACACAGGGATGTCCTTCGAAAAATAGAAGCCCCAAGCCCAGAAGGAAAAATTCCAGGCAGTTTTCGGTGGCTCTGTAGGTTTTATTTGCAGGGTCCAGGTTGGCTGCTGTGTGCCCAGCCAAGGCTGGGAGGCCACGTCCCAGCAGGAACGGGAACTCAGAGAGCCAGAACTCCACCTCAGCCAGGAGCTCACGCTCAGGGTGTAGGTTGAGAGCCTGGGGTTTAAAACCTTCTCTCAGCTTCAGGAGTTTTACTAACTGATTCTCGGGTTCCAGGGAGTGTTCTGATGACTCCTAGAAGGCTGGACTCTCCTGCCCCCCCACCACAGTCCAGCCCTTGCACCCTGTCCCTCCCACCCACCAGCCAGTCAAGCCACAGGGATAAGACCGCATATACCTGGACTTCAGATCTTAAATTCAGAATCCTTGATCCAGAGCCGGACTTCACAGCCACAAACTGGGCCCAGCAAGGAAGATGTCAGGGTTCTAGAAGTCTCTAGAGACTGTCACTTGGGCCTGGTGGACACAGGGACTGCAGAGTAAGGCCAGCCCAGGTTCAAACTGAGGTAATAACATCTCCCTTTCATAACACCCTCTTTCTCAGGGGCTGTAAGCTACAGTCAGGTTCTGGAAAGGTCTGCTGCAGCCCTGTCCTACTCTGCTCCACCCCGCCCCACCCCTGCCCTACTCTGCCTTACCCCTGTCCCACCTCTGCCCTACCCTGCCCCAACCTTTTCCACTTCTGCCCCAGACCTACTCTAGCCCTGTCCCACTCTGCTCCACCCCTGCCTCAGACCTGCCCTACCTCTGCCTAAGACCTGCCCCACTCCTGCCCCACCTCTGCTCTACCCTGCCCCACCTCTATCCCACCTCTTCCCCACCCCTGCCTCAGACCTGCCCCACCCCTGGCCTACCTCTCTCCAGCTCCCACACACTACCAGCGAAACCTCTTTGTCCTGGCAAACCAATCCCCCTATGGGCAGCCCTGGAAAACCCACTCAAGCCCCTGCCCTCTGGGAGGGTGGACAGCAGCTGCTCGGACTCTGATCCTTCAGGGGACACCTGCCCGCCTAGAACGCCCTGGCTTCTCTTCATTCCTGCCGGGCACTCACCATTACATTCCAGCTTGGCCTGGTGGATCAAAGGACACTGGGATGCATTGCTAGAGAAAGAGGGATAAAGAGTTGTTAACATCATGGACAGACAGGGGGCAGCAGCGTGCAAAGGGGGGCAGCAGCATACAGGGAACAGCAGCGTGCAGGGGGCAGCAGTGTGCAGGGGGCAGCAGCGTGCAGGAGGCTCCTGTGGCAGAGGAAGGGAACAGCAGCATGCAGGGGGCAGCAGCGTGCAGGGGGCAGCAGCGTGCAGGAGGCTCCTGTGGCAGAGGAAGGGAACAGCAGCATGCAGGGGGTAGCAGCGTGCAGGGGGCAGCAGCATGCAAGGGGGCAGCAGCGTGCAGGGGGCTCCTGCGACAGAGGAAGGGGCTTCCTCCACCTGTCGAGGAGAGGATGGTAGCAACAGCCGGCAGCCCAGCTCTCTGATTCCCAGGCAGGAAGCAGGGAAAGCGGTGGGGAACAGGGTATGAGTCCTCTCTGAGGTGAACGCAATTCCCAGGTGAGAGGTCTTGCCACTAACACGTGGGCTAGCCCAGGACTCACCACATCCCAACAGGACGCCTGTCGGTAACTGTGCCGGCATCCTAGCTGTGCCTACTCTACCTATGAAGAGCCAGCGTTGGAGGAGAAGGTAAGTGGAGGCCAAGGCGACGGAGGAGCATTGACAAGGATGACACATCAGTTTGGAGCCACAGTAACCGTGACTCTTCTGCACCCAGCTTCCTTATCTTCAAGAGGAAATCAAATCAACCCTCTCCCAAAGGCGTTAGACAGGTGTGGGCTGGCACTTTGCAGTGGTGACATTGCCTCAAAGGTCGCTTTACGTCTGGGGTTTCCCCAGCTCTTGATTTCTCCAGGATCAGCCCACGGGACACCCAGGCCTGAGGGACGGTGATCTCGTTCGTACTGAGCCTGTCTCCACTGCAGAGCTGGGGTTGGGGGGTCACAAGCAGGCCTCCATTTCCTCACAGCTTTGGTGTGGGTGCTGGGGACCCAGACACTGGTCCCTATGCCCATGTGGCAAGTGCTTTACCCACTGAGCCATCTCCCCAGCCGTGGAGGCCATCTTAGAAAAACCATAAAAGCCCAAACCACATGCCACCCAGTGCTAGCTCACAGACTACATCACTGCAGGGTCTCACCTGGGAAAATGAGCTATGGAGACTCGGGCTTGTCACCACCCTATGGTGTCTGTGAATGGCCGTCCATGTACCATTAGAACTGGCCCGCGGACGGCAAGCACCACTTGGCCAGTAGGCACGTGTATAAATAAGGAAACTGAGAGTCAAGACAGCGTGCACTGCCACCTCAGAGGCCTCTGATGTCCCTCCCATGGTACCCACTCCATAGGCTACTCCAGCCCCTGGTGCCACCTAGGTCCTAGTTGCCAACAGCAACACCCAGCAAGAACTGAAGTCTCCTCAGCAGAGCTCTGTCCCCTGACCACAGCGCAGGCAGCATCTTCAGACCGCACAAGCCACACCCTCGGGGCAAAGAGGCTGGAGTACAAGGCCAGAAGTCAGCCCCAGGGGTCACGTGCTACTGCCCCCTGCACCCAGGGGGCACCCTGAGGGGCTGGACATCAGGAAAGCATAGTGGGCAGGTGCCCCCTCAGCCAAGGCCAGGTGAGGCAAACAGGGAAGTGGAGTGAAGAGCGGTGGCTGGGTGCCTCCATTGCACCAGCGTCCTGGGTAACAGCAACCGGCTCCTCTCCCACCTTAGAAGTACCCCACCTTGGTAATGCATAGTCCAGCAACCCTCACGTGGCCGGTCAGGCCCGCAGGGCACAGTGGACAGGACAGGGGGTCCACACTCCTTCCGTGACGCCCTCAGCTGGGAAGTAGGCTGCTTCGGGGCACTGGGCCCTGTTCACTCCCTGCCGCACACAGGTCAAGGGGCCACACCTGGTGCCCGTAAGACCTCCACACCCCTGCCCACTAGTCAAAAGAGCCAGGCTCCAAAATGTGCCCCAGTAGACGGATGGTGCCCCTCAGCAATGCCTCCGTGAACCCTCTCCCAACACCACTGGCCCTAGTGCTGACCCAGTGAGGTTGGGGGTGGGGGTGGGGAGGGGGAGCGGGGACCGTCTTCAGCACACTCACTCCCTGCCTTGAGGGCTCTATCAGGGGGAGTATGTTTTATTAATATTGGATATTAAAGTTTAATACTGTGATTACAGCGAAAAATGGAACTTCACCTTCGAGGAGTATTAGAGGATTCCAAAGAGAGAGCCTGTGAGTGAGAGGGACATTTGTCACCGCTCTGCAGATGGTCCCTTCCATTCATCATGCCCCAGGCGAGCACCCACGGCTGGCCAGTGAAGCTGAAAGTCCTAGCTGCCCCTCAGGGCCAGGCGAGGGGGAGCCAGGGCCACCTGGAAGGATGCTTGAATGAGTCAGGGTACCAAGACCCAAAGAGAGTCCTCGTGGCTCAGTACCCCTAGGTGAGACTGAGACAAAGGCTGGCTCTATGGAGAGAAAGCCGACCATCATGGTGCCGTGGGAAGATGAGGGTCTTTCTTATCATGTGGGTGCAGCAATCAGAGTGCGGGGCTGTACCTCACCCTGTAGAAGACAGAAAATGGAGGGCATTGAAGGGTTGCTGATGGGGTGCTCAAATTAAGTAGAGTCCCTGACGCCCCAAGCGGTATGTCTGGGTAAGCATCAAAAGACCCACAGCTTGAGGCTCCTCCCAACTCTCACAGCCTAGCCCCTGCCATAGTGCCACATCTCCATCCTCTTCCTGAGGTCCTGCCCTCCCCACCCCAGGCCCAGTGGCTTGTGGGAGGACTCTGTCTCTCTCAGTTCTGGAGGGTTACTGTCCAGATCACAGCTTCTCAAGCCAGAGGTCCCAGTCCCATCTCATAATGGTATATGGGGGCCACAAAACAATTGACAACAGGAACACAAAATAACTAAAAATTAATTCAAAAATCACCGGGCAGTGGTAGCACACACCTCTAATCCCAGCACTCGGGAGGCAGAGGCAGGTGGATCGCCGTGAGTTCGAGGCCAGCCTGGTCTACAGAGTGAGTTCAGGACAGCCAAGGCTACACAGAGAAACTCTGTCTCAAAAACCAAAATAATAATAATAAAAATAAAAAATAATAATAATAATTCAAAGTCAAACCCCAAGGTGTTTCTTTCAGTGCTTGCCCGTGCTACATCCCTGACTGCACACTGCACGTCATATCCGGCACAGCACGCACCACCAAGGATGACCCACAAAAGGTTAGGGTTAGGGTTCACTCCACATACAAAGCTTTCTGCCATTGCAGAAACATGATGCTAAGCTGAGAGGGCGGTGCACACCTGTGATCTCAGAGCTGGGGAGGTGGGGGCAGGAGGATCAGAAGTTCAAGGCCAGCCTCAGGTACATAGGATGTTAGCAGTTTAGCTTGTCTGAGAAGGTGGGCAGCCAGCAGGTGGTAACTGCAGAAAACAGACTTTCGATATTTTCCCACCCTCATTTTTCAGCACCCAATTTATCAAATTATCAGATCTTTGGGTTGAATTGTGTTAGTGTTTGACTTTAAATGTTGCTGTTTGATTTGATGACTTGTTTTAAAAAAAAAAAAAGCGCTCAGTGAGTTTTGGCTTCGGGTTAGGACGGAGTCTGTAGATTTCTGAAAGGAGCCTAAACATTTTTCTGCCATTTGTGCTGCACGTTTACCCAAACAGCAACGAGGACGCAAAACCAAGAGTCCGTCAACTCTGAAGGACTCTGAAGCCACTCTGTGTCTTGCAGTGGCAGCTACGTGGCCAAGATTCACACAAGCTAGGAGCGGGAGGCGTGCTCAGTGGGTATGAGCGCTGGGTTCCGATCCCAGCACCCATGTAAAAGCTGGGTGTGGCTGTATGCCTGTAGCCCCGCAGCTGGGAGTTGGGGTGGGGTAGACGAGCCAACGTCCCCCAGGTCACTCCAGGCTCAGAGAGAGACCCTGGCTCAGGGGAACAAAGTGGCGAGTAATAGATCAGGACGTGAGGCATCCTCGTCAGGGCGTATGTGCCTGCACACACATGCAAAGCACAGAGAGACAGAGAGAGATAGAGACAGAGGGACAGAGACACAGAGACAGAGGGCCAGAGAGGCAGAGAAAATGCACCTATATCATTAGTATGCAAATGTTTCCCATCATTACTAAAATTATATTTGTTCCCAAAGAATTGTTTTAAAACGACATATTTCCCCCACCCCTGACACCATTAATAATATTCTGCTGTACTTGCAGACAGGAGCCTAGCATAACTGTCATCTGAGTGGCTTCACCCAGCAGCTGATGGAAACAGATGCAGACACCCACAGCCAAACCTCAGAAAGGAATCCTGTGGAAGAGGGGAGGGAAGATTGAAGGAGACAGAGGTCAAGGGCCCCACAAGAAAACCTGCAGAGTCAACTGACCTGGACCCATAGGGGCTCACAGAGGCTGAACCACCAACCGGAAGCATCCATGGGACAAATCTAGGTGCACACACACACACACACACACACACACACACACACACGTAACAGATGTCCTTGTGTGTGACCTCTAACAGCACGGGCAGGGGCTGGCTCTGACTCTGTTGCCTGCCTTTGCATCCCTTTGCCCTAACTGGACACCTTTGTCTAACCTCAGTGGAAGAAGATGGGCTCAGTCCTACTTGATACATCAAGGTGCATTGATGTCCATGGGAGGGAGGGGACATATGGGAAGGGGAGGGGAGAGGGAGGGAAGTTTCCAATCAGGATGTAAAGTAAATTAGTGAATGAATGAATGAACAAATGAATGAATGAATGAAAAAAGACCTATTCTTTATGGTTTAGTCTCTGGAACTGTTTTGGCTGATATACCTATATCCCCAGGTATATAAAATTTGTTAGGCAAGAAGGAGTCACAGCGGAAGGTTTTTAAGAAGCCCTGTTCTAGATCATCGGAGTGCTGTGTCCCCCAGAGGGGGGAGCACACCCTGTTCTCACAGGGCAGCAGCCAGGGAGGGGAGATGGGGGGAGGGCAACTTGAGAAGACTCTTTTGTAAGGGCTCATTTGGACCCCACTGCTGGGGAGAAGCGCCCTGCCTCCCAGTTTCTTCTGAAAGGCTTCTCTTAGCCTCTTGGCCGGGTGTTTCAACACTTGGACTTTGGAGGGGACACATTCTAGCCGCAGCAAAAGAAAAATGATAATAATAATTTAAATCAGTGAGCAGCCGGTAAATGCCTGCCGCTGCTACTCCCTGCGTGTCTCCCACATGGCAGGCATCACTAACAGATTGTTGCACCACCTCTGCTGAGCCCAGACCCTGCCAGAAGCAAACCCCCCACTCCCCAAATAGCCATGAACGCCATTTGGTCAGTGATGGGCTGAGCTGGCTTATGGAGCCCAGAGGTTGCTGGGTTTTGGCCCCAAATATACCAGGTACTTAATAAGAGCCTATAGTAGCAGAGACCAGCCTGGGTGAGGAGCCTTCCCTGCTGGAGACCTGAGTGGTCACGCACAGGAGCCAGAGGATACCCTGGGCCAGGCCAGGTTTGGACCGCCTCAGGGAACAGGACCTCTAGTGGCCACAGGCTGGAGGAGGAGGGGGTAACCAGACAATTGTCAACCCTGGAGGACATTACAGACTGGAGGTCTGTGGTGTAAAAGGAAGCAGACCTCACCCAGAAGGTGACCTTAAGGCACAACCAGGTGGTCAGGTGCAGACTCTGCAGAAGCCCTGAGAGGCTGAGGAAGGCCAGGGAATCCAGGAAGCGTCACACTGGCTAGCCAGGGCAGAGCAGACTCGGCTTGGATTGGCCCTTCTGAAGCCTTCTGACAGTGGAAATGGCACAGGGTCTTGCCGGCTGACTCTGCGACTGGGCGCTCTGTCTTTGCAGGCACGTATCCCACCCAGTCCAGAAGAACAGGACAGGATGGTGGGTGACCTTGGCCACCCCGTGACCTGGGGCCACAGAGAGCCAGGACATGAGTACAGGAGAGGTGCTGACTCAGGAGGGCTACCTGGAAGAGTGGAGCCATGGCAACTGGGCAGGTGATGAGAGTGAACCAGTGGCAGAAGGGCTGTGGAGCGTGCAGGGATGGGAGCTCTCAGGGGACTGGGCGCTGGGCCACCAGGTGCCCAGCTGATTCCAGGCCTCCCCACCACAGTCCCATACATCAGGCCTGAAGTTGTGTCCGCCGTTACCGGGAGTGGAAATCACTTCCAATAGGTGGTCCAGCTGCCAGAGCAGCAGGGCAGAGGCCCAAGCTGGACACCAGTGACGGAACAGCCCCTGCTGGCCTGGTGGGGTTCAGAGAACCCCCAGAACTGAGCCGGGATCTCCCTGCTGCAGCTGTGGGGGTCCCCCAGATGGATCCCCACAGCCTCCATCTCCCTCTTCCTCACCTGAGCCTGGGGACAGAGGAGAAACTAACCACCTAAGCGGGACCCTTTCCTTGTGTTGTGTTTTTTATTTAATTTTCCAACGAACACACTCTTTTATCATCCAAAACCGTGAAAGTAAATTAAGAAGAAATGGGTTTCTTTCAATTAGGCTCAGCGCTGCTTTGAGTAACTGCCTATAATTCTATTTAATGAAAAAATAAAATCATTATTCCACAGCTCCCCCTGCCCTGTCACAAGCCCACAGACGGGCTCCATTAGCGAGCACCGTAGATTTATTTAATTAGAAAAATATTTTGTTTTCTCTGATTTCTTTAGGAAAAGAGGGGGGAACCTAAAAAAAAAAAAAAAACCTCCAGGCACAAAATTAATCAAATCTGTTACCTGGTAGTTAATGGCTGCTGCGCACAGGCTTCTCTCAGTCCGCTTTGGACTCCCACCCAAATTTGGATTGCCCTCCAACCGTGGGCTGACCTACACCTCCCTGGCTCTTTGGCAAACTCTGATGCCAAGGTCCTCTCTGCCAGAGTAGAGGACCCCCAGGCAAGCTCCCAGGGAGAGCAGCCAGAGTCTCCTGTTGCCACCAAACATTGGCCCTCTGGGCTTGTGCCCAGCATGCCAAACCAGGGCTGTGGCCTGGCCTGTTAGCTCTGCGGAGCTCTTGTAATGCTAGGAGGCCCCAAACCTAGAGTGACAGCATCTCCCAAGCTGGACCCCAGGGACCAGAGCATAGAGCCCGGGAGATGGCGGAGAGTGCCTGGGAGAGATGAGCGGCTGTGCTGAGGGCCCTGTGCCTGCCCTACAACACCAGCATGAGGGGAAGACAGCAGAATCATGGGCACACGGCCTGATGCCTTCCAGGATGACCATGGTGGCCTTGATGTGCCTCACTGCCCTGCAGAAACATGCTCCTGACACTGGGCTCCTATGGGGTCCCTGAGGAGAGAGACTAGAGTGACAGTGCGCCTATGGGCTTTGCCTCCCTGCGGCCTTTCGGGCGCCCTGATCTCTCCCAGAGGCCACCACACAGCACCCACTCGGCTGAGACACCTCGACCTACACAAGTATGTTGTTGTCAAGGTCCCTCATCACACTGAGGGACAGGGGGAGCAGGGCACAGCCATGTCTCGGCCTGGAGGATGCTGGAGGACACCTGGGCTGGACTGTAAGCAGCGGTTCCACAGGAGGTGTCACCAGGGCAGCCCCAGGAGGTGCTCAGAAAATGGTTGCTGAATAAATGGCCCAAGGACTGATAAAGTTGCAGCAATCTTGACTCCAGAGCCTCCTTATTCTTCCCCTCCCCTTTTCCCTTTCTTCTCTTCCCTTCCTTCCTTCCCTCCCTCTCTCCCTCCCTCCCTCTCTCCTTAAATCCCTCCCTTCCTCCCTCCCTCCTGCCTTTCCTCTATCCTTCCCTTCTTCCCTCCTTCACTCCTTCTGTCCCTCCCTTCTTCACTCCCTCCCTCTATATTCCCTTTCTTCCCTTCTCCCTTCCTCCCTCCTCCTTTCTTCTGTTCTCCCTCCCTGCCTCCTCCTTTCCTCCCCCTTCCCTCCATCCTCCCTCCCTCCATCCTCCCTCCATCCATCCTCCCTCCCTCCACCCTCCCTCCCTCCCTCCATCCTCCCTCCCTCTGTCCTTCCTCCCTCCCTCCTCCCTCCCTCCATCCTCCCTCCCTCCATCCTCCCTCCCTCCCTCCATCCTCCCTCCCTCCATCCTCCCTCCCTCCCTCCTCCCTCCCTCCCTCCCTCCTCCCTCCCTCCCTCCATCCTCCCTCCCTCCATCCTCCCTCCATCCATCCTCCCTCCCTCCCTCCATCCTCCCTCCATCCATCCTCCCTCCCTCCATCCTCCCTCCCTCCATCCTCCTTCCCTGCCTCCTTCCTCCCTCCCTCCTCCCTCCCTCCATCTTCCCTCCGTCCATCCTCCCTCCCTCCCTCCATCCTCCCTCCCTCCATCCTTCCTCCCTCCATCCTCCCTCCATCCATCCTCCCTCCCTCCATCCTCCCTCCCTCCATCCTCCCTTCCTTGGCCCCTACAGGAATTTGCAGGAACACAGCCTATGGTCCAGAACCAACTCCTGAGTGAGGACTCCTGGGAGCCACCACAGGTTTCCTGGCAGAGAAGGGGCATCTGTGAGCCAGTGGTCCCCACAGCCGGAGCTGCTGCACAACGCAGCTCCCCATTGGATTCCAATCAGATTATTGAGGATGCATTTGCCAGCACAAGTGTGTCCCCAATGTTTCTCAGGAAACAATGGGATAGCATGGCCTGCTGTCTGTCTGAGGTCTCCTGGGGCCCAACACACTTGTTTCTTCTGGTGATCAAGATGCAGAGTGCTGAGGCGTCGCCTCACACCCCCTCCTCACAAAGCCAGGACTCCTCACTGGGGCCAGATCCACACCCTTCTAGCTGACCACAGCCACTGGAAGCCACCTTTCTAAAACGGCATAACTTGATCACATTCTTCCCTCTCCTCCTGTCCCTCCCAGCTCTTTCCCGCCTCCCTACCCACTCAAATGCATCCTCTCTGTCTCTTAAAAAATAAATAAAACAAAAAAGATCTAAACAAACAAGACCCAAAAACAAAAGCAAGCAAACAAACAAAATCAAGGAGCACATGCCACACACACACACACACATGCGCGCACGCAAAGAAAAAACTAGACAGTATTTTGTGTTGGCCAGCAGCGACTTCTGGGAACAGGGCCTGGCCTGGGGTGGCTGATATAACAGTAACACTCCTTTGGAGAAAACTGGTTTCTCTTACTAGCAGGAATTGGAAATAGCTCCTTAGTTCCTTGTGCCCACTTCCCCTGCTCAGTACCGCATCTCATCTGGTTTGAGCTTTACACAGGTCTTGTGCAAGAAAAGACAGTTGTCAAACACCATCTCTGGCTCTTAACAATCCTAAGAGACCCTGCCCCTAGATTGCCAACTTATGCCACAGGGTACAACCTCCAGGGCAAGACTGGGTTACATCTTGCTGAGTTGTTGGCCAAAGAGTCCCGTGGATCCTCCAAAGCACCACAGGGCATTGCCAAGGCTGCTGGTTGCCCCCACAACTTGCAGGTAAGGCTCTGTTGCTGAAGATGCAGCTTACTTGCTGCCACTAAACACAGAGAAAAGGAGATTCTTCGCCCCTCCGGCTAGCACTGGTGGTGCTGTGAGACACTCTGCACACTACCAGAGGAGGAAAGTAGTCATCAACATCACCCAGTCACAAACCCTGAGACCACAACAGCAGCCTGCCTGTAAGATACTCTGGTGCAGTTGTGGCACAAATCCTGGGAGAAGCAAACCCCTTTTGATCAGCTTTAGGGGCCACTCCATGGGCTGGAACCCATACCTGACACTACTAAAGTGACAAGAAGCTACCTTCAACAACCAGTTTGCTGATCCACCCTACCACAGGAGCTCAGTCGGTCATTGTGGTTTTATCTCCCAGGAAGAGTCTCTGGGCCTGCTGTCCAGCAGCCCCTGACATGTTCATGGCCGTATCTGGCTCCTGGCAACCCCTGATGAGACTAGACCCAGAGGAAGCCATATGGATGACACACCGGGCTCATCCTTGATGTTGACAGTGACTGACATGACATGGAGATGCCAGCACTCCTGAGGTGGGAAAGCAGGAGGCAGCTCAGAGCCAGACACCTCTTCCTCTCAGTGCCAGGCATGACGCAGTGCTGGAGGTGTGTATCACAAGCCTCTCTAGTGTGGATCCAACCATCACCTCATCCTCAGTACTCCACACTTTAACCAAGGCTCTTTGTCCAGACAGGGGACCAACTGGGACCAGTGACTGGCCCATTTCACCTATTGTCTCTCTATTTCTCTAGTTTTCCAGCAGGGTCTCAGAGATGGACACCTAAGCCTCAACCCTTCCCCTTGCCCCTCTTCCCTTCCCCATAGCTCCTCAAGAAAAAGAATCTGGCTCTTCTAGCCCAGGTGGGTGTCCACACAGCCAGTCTGCACAGCCTTCACCAGAGGGACTGCTGTTAAGTTGACTCTGCCCAGCGTCAAGGGCTCTGGGCCCACAGAACAGGAACAGGGGTAGAGCGGGCTCACGCACAGGCTTCTGTGGTGGCCACCAGGCTTTAGGGAGCTCCATCGTGTGGTTACATAGCGGGTCAGTGGGCTCTTGCCCAGTCTGATCCCCAGAGTGTGAGATCTACACCGAGGCCACAGCCTGGTCCAGTGAGCATCTACGCGGACCTCCAAGCCCTGGTGTTGTCCACAAGCAACAAAACGGTGGCAGCTCTGATGGTGGTAACACCAGGCTGCCTTGGCTCCTTCCCACAGGATAGTTGGCTTTTACAAAATTCACGACTCATAAGCCGCCTGTCACCACAGACAAGATGACATCTCCACCAGGGACCACAAGAAGCCAACAGAGGAAAACGTGCCCCAGACCATGAGAAGACCCAAGCCTGTCCCATGAGGCTGTGAGCAAAATTTCATGGCTCTCTCAAGTGGTGAAAAACTCTGGAAGGGGCCTTTCCAGTGACTAGGCAAAGGCCCCACACCCAGCTAGGCCTTCAGAGCGTATAGAGGAACCATGTTTGTGTCAAGGTCTCCCACAGAGAGTACGCTGATGCTGGTCCCCAGGACTTCAGGATGTGACTGTAGTCAGAGACGTGGTCTTGAAACAGTTCATTAAGCAGAGATAAGGTCTTGGGGCAGCCCTAATCCAAGTGACCATTATCCTCTGAGAAAGAGAGAGATGGCGATGCACACAGAGTGGGAGATTATGTGAGGGCACAGGATGAAGATGCCACCATGAGGCAGGACGGGCTTTGGGAGGAACCAGAAGGCCGACATCTTGATCTTGGACCTCACCCCAGACTGTGAGGATACAGGCCTGTCTGCTCCCATATCCCCAAACAAGCATGTGAGTCACTTATGTCTTGTGTCTGCTGGAGCTTGCAGAGGACTCTCTGAAGCAGAGCCCGCTCTATAGGCACAGGTGCCTGATCCGGCCTCACCAACAGCCAGATGTTCCTTCTGTTTGAACTTGAGCCAGTGGCCAACTCAGGGGGCCATCTTCTGGCCTTGTATCTCACAGCTGACTGCAACTCCAGCCTTTTCTGGCACCCAGCCTTTCCTCCAGCACCCATATCTCGTCCCAATGGCAAGCTGGGTCCATCCCAGCAGAGCTCAGCCTCTGAAGCCCTGATCTAAAGCAGGTGACCACACAGGTGAGATGTGTCTCCCACCCAGGGAGGCTCTAACCTGGCCCCGGCCCAGAGGATCTTCAGACAGGGACTGGACTGCCCAGGGCTGATGGGAGACGATGGGAGAGAGCATGTAGACATGAGGTGTGGGAAACACACACACACACACACACACACACAGACTGTGCTCACGCGCACATGGACACACCAGGCAGCCCCATACAACAGCGGCCTGCCAAGCGCCCCAGAGCACTTGCTGCTCCTTGGTTCGTTGTCTTCTGCTGTGATAAACACTATAACCAAAAGCAACTTGGGCATGAAGGGGCTCATCTCACTTACAGGTTATAGTCCACCAGCAAGGGACGCCAGGCCAAGAAGCTGGAGGCAGGGACCATGGAGGGCCACTGCTTCTCAGCTCACTCTCTGCTCAGCTAACTTTCTTATACAGGCCAGGACCACCTGCCTAGGAATCGTACTGCCCACAGTGGGCCCTCCTAACATTGATTGTTAGTCAAGGAAATGCCCCCACAGAGGTGTCTTTAAGGCAGTCTGAACGAGGTAGTCCCCTCAGCTGAGGTTCTCTCTTCCCATGTTGTCTGCAGTTCAGCGTCCAGCAGGTAGCCTGGCTCTGTGTCTGGCAGGTCGGTCCAGCCCATGTTGTCTGCAGTTCAGCGTCCAGCAGGTAGCCTGGCTCTGTGTCTGGCAGGTCGGTCCAGCCCATGTTGTCTGCAGTTCAGCGTCCAGTGGACAGCCTGGCGGCCAGCCTGACTCTGTGTCTGGAGGGTCGGTCCAGCCCATGCTGCCTGCAGTTCAGCGTCCGGTGGGCAGCCTGGCGGGCAGCCTGGCGGGCAGCCTGGCTCTGTGTCCGGCGGGTCTGTCCAGTCCATGTTGTCTGCAGTTCAGTGTCCCACGGGCAGCCTGGCTCTGTGTCTGGCGGGTCGGTCCAGGCGCTGCCCACTTCCAGATGAGAACAGATGGACCTCAAGCCCAAAGGACCCGTTTCTCTCTGGACTGGCCGGAGTGCTTTAGGGCAAGGCCAGGGTGTAGAAAGAGTTTTCCACTGAGTGCTACAGTCAGCTCCTTTAGAATGAAATTGCCCGTATCAGACAGCAGTGGAGACTCGGGAGCTCCACAAGCCCGTGATATTAACAGTGTGTTACAACCCTTTGTGCCATGCTAAGCGTGGCACAGGAAGCAGGCAGAAACCTGGGACCAGCCGGAAGGTAGGTCCGGCAAGGTGCAGGCCTGGCAGGCGCTGCGGGCGCTTCTCCGGTGGTCAGCGCCAAGATAGCGGTGGCGGTGGAAAGGGTTTCAGTGGCTGCCAAGGTGGCGCCACCATCAAGGCCTTGACCGCCTTGAACAGCCAAATCCTAGGTGTCCAGCAGCGAATCTTCCCCAGAACAAATAATCAGGCTCAGATGGTCATGGCGGAGGAATGGCAAGAGCATGAGAGAGAGTAAGCCAGACAACCTTTGTTTTCATGAATCAGGGATTTATAAACCTTGGGCAGTGGGGCAGGGTTTGAGGGTGAATGTGCCTGATTCGCTGGGGCTAGAGGTGCCAGGATACTTAATTTACATGCAGTGGTACATACAGTACCTCAGTTACATGCAGTAGCACAGAGTCCTTTCATAAGAAGGAGAACACAGTACTTAATTATCCTATGGGTGGGCAAAGAATTTCCAGGTACCATTAAAGGTCATTTACTGAAGGCTAAGATCTCCTTAGCATAGAGTGGAGTATTTCCAGGGATCCCCAGGTGCTTGCTGAACAGGTTCTATCAGGAAAGGGTGGGACCGATAACATTCCCTGCTGTGTGATGCTCCTTAGAGTTTCTAGGGTTCAGAAAGGAGACCCCACTGAGAAAGGGAGTGCCGTCGTTGTATACCGAGCTCAGGGGCTATCCAGAAGGGCCAGGTTGCAACCTCTCCACCAGCACCCCAAAAATGTGACACTATTTGGGGTCAAGTTGTCTATAAAAAACTAACCAGTATGCCTACATTAAAATATTCTACCAGGATAAACAGGTAAAACAAAAACAAAAAAACCAGAAGTCTCAAGGAAGGGAACTGTTCCCAGTCCCCACACCACACTGTAGCTCCCACAGGCTCCCCTCTTCCAACCTGAAATTTTCTTACCCGCCCGATGGACTTGCCTGTATGTGGTCAGTGTGATGACTATGCCCACGACACCCATGTCCAGATCCCAGAACAGAAAACATCCAGCCAGCTTGCTAGCTTGTGGGGCTCCCCAGAGAGGTGGACCCCATAGACTTCAAGACAAGGAGCAACTGTGAGGAGGTGGCGAGCTCTGCGTCCTGGAGACCAAGAGAGCCTCGGGTGTAGCTTCAGATCTGAGGGGAGCCCATATCTGAAGGCACAGTGGACGCCACATTATTTGGGGTAGTGACCCCTTTAGTTCTATTGAGGCCATCAGCTGGCTATATGTGGCCCACCACACTGTAGACAGCCAGTCCCCAGCCTCAGGTGCCTATCTCACGTCCCTCACAGACACACTGGGAGGAACCTCCTCCAAATGTCCGGTGCCCTGGCCAACCCCAAGAGACATCACAGATGTAGTTTAGTGGGGAGTCTTGACTTGGGGAAATGGCCTGGGTTACATGGCTGGGGGCAGAGCTATCACAAGACCCTACTAGAGGAAGGCAGGGGGCTCAGGGTGTGGCGGTCAGGACTGTGGTCCCAGCGCTCAGGACGCTGGGGCAGAAGAACCACGTCTCCAAAGACAACAAAGCAGTGCCTGGAGGAATAGCCCAGTGGGTAAAGGCATTTGCTGTTGTGCAGAGAACCTGAGTTCGATTCCCAGCTCCCTCATGAAGGCTCATAACCGCAACATCTGTGGCTCCAGTCCCAAGAGACCTAACACCTTCTTCTGATGCTTCCAGCTCCAGGGACATGTGTGTGCACAGACACACAAAAGCAAAACATCCATCATGCGTGTAAAATGAGAATAAATAAATAACAAGAGACAGAGACAGAAACAGAAGAGAGACAGAGACAAAGAGAGGCTGGGTGCTGGGGTAGAGGATGTGAGTGGCCTCTGCACCCTGGAAGGAGCAAAAATGGTTTCCCTGCTAGAATCCTGGAGAGGGGACTGCCCCGCCCACACCTCCATCTCAGGACCCCATCTCCAGAGTGTGAGATAACAAACCGTGCCGTTTTCCAGCAGCGTTGTCGGCCATCTTGTCTCAGCCCGTTTATCTTCCTGTTATGATTCATTTTGTTAGAGTAAAATTCTGCTTCGTGCCACATCTCACCTGTCCAGCTCCTCCCCCAGGGCGGAGACTCGTTTTTGTTTGCTCCTCTTTTTCCGAGTCCAGGCAAGAGCCTAGAGGTTTCTGTGCCACACCCTTTGCTTGGATTCCCAAGAGCGAACCCGGCAGATCCACCCTTAGCCAGCTTAGCCTTGTTGACTCCTGCAGACACTGTCCCGGCCTTGCCCTGGCGGCTGAGAGGAAGGCGGACTTGGAGTTCTGCACACATCCAGGTGTGCTTGACAGCTCTGAAGGACCCCTTGTTTCGACCTTGGCTTGGACATTTAGAGGCGGTTGTCTTCTCCGAGGCCACAGGAGA
This sequence comes from Acomys russatus, assembly GCF_903995435.1. Classification (NCBI taxonomy): domain Eukaryota; kingdom Metazoa; phylum Chordata; class Mammalia; order Rodentia; family Muridae; genus Acomys; species Acomys russatus. The sequence goes on from NC_067165.1 coordinate 46,253,251, forward strand.
ACCGTTCCCCTGAACTGCCATTTGTGCAATTTGTAAATAACTCCTTGGGGCTCAACCACTCTCCCTTAGGGAAGATACTAAACTTTTGACTGACGGGGACCCCAAAGTCCTCCAGGAACCACCTTAACTGGAAGCCTGACCTCCGGCCCCAAGCATCTCTCACAGTCACATTTCGCAGAGGCTCTTCTGGGAGTGGGCACAAGCTCCACCTTTTCACGGCAGATGTGCTGCCACGGTTCTGGTTCATTCTGGATCCCCACCCCACCCCCTGCAGCCAGGCCATGGGGACATGAGCGGGGAGACCAGCATCTTCTATCCCTAGCATGTCTCCAACATGTTCTGCCTGTACAGGGATAATAATGGGGAGTTTCCTACCAGAACAAGATGACCTAGGAAATCTATTCTGAGGATGACAAAAGTCAGAATTGTAGCAGGATAGAAAGTTGCCAACTTGGTCCCCAGCCCACCACTCCTTTGCACCCGCTTGCACCTTCTGCCCCAACCATTTGTAGGCACCAGCCATTTGTAGGCACCGAAGGGCAGGTCTGGTCCAGAGGGATCACAGACTCCATTCCTTCCACCCAGTCTATAGCAAGACCAAAGCCAGAATCACCCCCTGGGCCTGAGCATTGTGTTTTGTGGCGCGGTGATGACCGACTGTTCCCCACATTTCTGACATTGGAGAGAGACACGGGCTTTCAGAGCAAGAGATAGCCCAGCATGTGGAGTGTGGCCGCCCCCTGCTGGCATCTCTGAGCAACGAGCACAAAGGACTCCAGCCAACAAGGCAAATCCTTCCAACTGGCACAGGTGGGCGCTAGGTGCCACCTTCTCACAGTCTTGAGACTTAAGGATAAGGCTTTAGTTTGTCTGAAAGTAGACAGGTGCAGGCAAGAGACCACCATCTACGTGGAGACTACTTCACCCCAAGTGCTGCGCGGGTGAGCACATCATCTCCACAATGCCAGGCCTCACCCCACACAGAAAGGTCCATGGTGGTAGAAAGGTTGATTTTTCTGCCTTGCCTAGATAGAGAAACTGAACAAAGAGGCGTCAAGCCCCTGTTGCTAGCCCACTCCATCTAGAGCACCCGTAAGGTGCTGCCTGAGGCCTCCCAGTCAGGGATCCTCAAAGGAGAACACAAGCCAAGCCCCAGGGAGAGTGGAGTAAGTAGAAATTGAACGCTGCCCTTGACCCCAGGGGCCCAATGGCAAGACAGGTAGGTGTGTGACCTGAGCTCAGGTACTCCAGAGATGCAAAACTAGCTTAAGGGTGCCCCCTGGAACCTGACCCCTCCCACCCTGACTCCCCGCACTCTGAGGCAGGATCTCCACCTCTGAGGCAAGATCAAACATTCACTGGCAAGGGTCTTTGTGCTCGGCTCAGGGCCTGGATCCCCCCAACACCCAGAAGCTCCCAAACCCTCAGGCTCCTGTCCCTATGTCACCAGATCCCTAGAAGCCATTGGAGGCCTGGAGGCCCAGCCAGACCCATAGTTTTAGACACTGTCTCACTGCCCTCAGACAGAGGCCACAGCTCAGGAAGGCTCAGCCGTGACTTCTGTCCAGCCAGGGACAGCAGCCGGCTTGCAGAGAGGTATCCACCACCACGTCCCCCAATACTTCAATACTTGTGGCATGAGGTCCTGCCTGGCTCTTTGCCCCTGGTGTCCCACAGTGCCCAGTGCTGCTGCTGAGGACACTTTCAACCAAGAGTCTTGATTCCTGTGACATGAAAGAACCAATTCCCCATAAGCCCCAGCCACCCAGGAGCTTCCCTCTCCTCCCTCCTTCTCTCCCTTCTCCCATCCCCCTCCCCTTTCCCCTCCCCCTTCCCCCTGTCCCCATCCCCCTTCTCTCCTTTTGTTTGTTTCTTTGGTTGGTTTAGTTTGGTTTTTCAAGACAGAGTTTCTCTGTGTAGCCTTGGCTGTCCTGGACTTGCATTGTAGACCAGGCTGGCCTCGAACTTACAGCGATCCACCTGCCTCTGCCTCCCGAGTGCTGGGATTAAAGGCGATGCACCACCAATGCCCAGCTTATTTTTATTTTTTTAAGTTGCCTATATGGGGGTACATGCAAGTGTCCACAGAGGCCAGAAGAGGGCGTCAGATCCCCTGGGGTTGGAGCTGCAGACAGTTGCGAGCCTCCTATCAGTCTTTCTTAAGGGCCCAGCCATCTCTGCATCACCCTGTTCTTTAACTAACTTCTTTTTTACCTAATTTATTAGTTTGTCTGTTTACTGGTTTTGGGGTTTCTCTGTGTAGCCCTGGCTGTCCTGGAGCTCACTCTGTAGACCAGGCTGGCCTCTAACCCAGAGATCCGCCTGCCTCTGCCTCCAGAGTGCTGGGATCACAGGTGTGCGCAATCCGCCCGGCTCTTAGCTAATTTCAAAGTTGCGGTCATTATTTTTTTTTTCAGGGGTTGGGCCAGGAAGCTGTTTTAAACACTTCAGATATTTACAAACGCCCTGTAGTTTCCTTCTTAAGGACTTCCTTTATTTCAATAAACAATCCTATCTGAGAACTGATGACTTTGACAGAAAATCTTCAAGCTCCCTTGAAATGCTATCTCTTTTCACACCCCTTGGAAAGTCACCCTGTGCTGCTCAGATGAAATTTTACCTATTAGTAAATTACTGAACCACAGCCACAGGCTGGTGCCCTGGACAGTGCAGTGGCCAGCGCCTCCTCAGCAACCTGGATATTCACAGTGCCAAACACAGAGATTATATCTGAACAGCGAACTGGAGCCAACAGCTCTGCCTCCGTGTGCCAGGTCTGGGCTCCACTCCCGTTCTCTAAGGGGACAGGGACAGTTACTCCCCAGGGTGATGGGCTGTGGGTCCAAGTGACCTTTCTCATGATCTGAGGCTTTTTATAACCATAAGACTCTCAACCTATAAAAAGAGCTGGTCTCTGAGTCCGGGCCTGGGGGAGTCTGTCACCCTCAACATGGTGGCTGGCCTCGTTTCCCGTCTTCCGACTGAGCTGAGTGAAAACCAGGTGCCCCAGCAGAGCCCAGAAGGAGTCAGCTACCCAGCCATCTCAGGGAATGCCATCCAGTGGTATCTCCAATCACTGAGGTCCTGTGACAGCAGTAAAAAGCTGGCAGGGGGCTTCTCCTGACGCTCTGCAGGCAATCGGATGCTCAAAGGTCCACTCTTCTTGTTATCTTCAAATACTCGCCCTGGGTAGGAGTCTGGGATTGACCTGGAAACCCCTCCAGGGGGCCAGGGTCACAGGGCAGCGTGAACAGCTACAGAGACAAACTGCAGCCAAGATCCCTGGCCACAGAGCACCTGCCTGCCCATCACTAAGAGGCCAGTTGCATCCTACTGGACTCACTAACCAGTTGAAACGGAAAAGAGAGGCAGCATCTCAGACCTAGTTCCTGATGAACTCATAGCCCTCTGAACTCAAGGTGGTGCTGGGAGGACAAGTGTCGCCCTGCCCTGCAGAACAGAGGAGGGTGAAGTTTTTGTAGTGCTGAGAAAAAAAGCTCCCGGCTCACAGACCTGCTGGGCCCCTCCTGGGTCTGGACCGGCAGTCACACCCCGCAACACGAGCAGCAGTTGCCTGAGGAACCAGGGCAGGTCCCGGGCGTGTCACTCACACTCTGCCACACCTGTGGTTCGACATGAGCCATGCACCCAGACGCCCATCCATTCTGACTGTCGGTCCTTACCACAAGAAAGCTGCCAGGCGAGACAGAGAGTAGGGACATCACTAGGAGATCAAAGAGAGGGGCTTTCCACAGGGGCTGGAGGGAAAGCAGAGGCAGGCGGCAGCCACATGGGGGTCAGAGGGAAGCTCAGCTGAGCCTGGACTGGCAGTTTATACTACATAGACACACGTTCCCACCTTGAGGGGCCTACTGACCTTCCCAGCCCAGGGAGGGGTGAGGGAGGATTGGCTAACCACCAACTGGGTACAGCAAAGGCAAGGCTGGGGACAAGGCTGCAAAGTGTCTGTCACACAGGGACAGCACTAAAGGGCAAGGCTCTGCAGAGCTTGAAAAGCCAGGATGGGGTTTTAGAAAAGGCAGTCAAGTGTGGCAGGGACGACGCTGAGCCAGGACAAGGAAGAAGGAAGCTCTGGGCTGGACCCCACCACATAGCTGACCTGCTACCATCCACGGGTTCCATACATGTCTTTGTGACAGTCTGGAGCGCCAACACCAAACTCCCCCGGGGAGTACCACTCACTTATATAGACTTGAGGACCCAGGGCCGGAGAGATGGCTCAGCGGGCCTGAGCACCAACTGCTCTTCCCGAGGTCCTGACTTCAATTCCTAGCAATCACATGGTGGCTCACAGCCATCTATAATGGGATCTGATGCCCTCTTCTGGCCTGCAGGTGTACATGCAGGCAGAGCTCTGTATACATAATAAATAAATAAATGTTAAAAAAAAATAAAATAAAAAAAGACTTGGGGCCCAGATACACAGACTCGCCAACATGGGGGGGGTCCAATTTCAGGACTGTTCTGATGAGGCCTCAGGTGCAAGCAGCAAGGGCTTCCCCAGCCGATCCTTAACTCCCACTCACACTCGCTAGCTGTGCCCCGCCCCCCTCTCACATGTGACCTAACAGACAAGAGCTGCAGGCTCCTTAGGGCACAGAGCAGTTGGCTTTGCTCCTAAAGGCTTCCTTCCTTCCCTGGCTCTGTGTCCTCACCTTTAACACAGGGTGCTTTTCCCCACCTGTGTCCCAGGGGATCTGCACTGGCTGAAGCCCGCCCAAAGCCTGTGTGCTCCCATGGTGCAATCACAGCTGCACACAGTCAGAGATAGGGCTGTATTGCCATCCCTGGGTCTCAGCAAAACAGGAAGGTCCATAGAACAGATTACAGCTCCCAAGCATGGTCGAGCTATGAGGCAAAGGTGAGCTGAGCCGTGAGCATGGCTCTCTGCTGGCTACACCCAGCCTCCCTGCACTGAGACATATGCAGGGCTCTACAGCAGCAGCAGCAGCAGCAGCAGCAGCAGCCACCCTGGCCATGGCCCGGGAACCCTGCTGCAGTGTGGCTTTCTTGGGCCCTCCTGAGTTCTCTGACCCTCATGCTCACCTCTCAGAGCCCGCCCCTCCCCCATGAACTAATCTTATGTCTCATATCCCAACGGTCTCATAGACCCAGAACCAAAGCACAGACCCCTCACCCTCACACCCTGCCCTATGTGCCCCCCACCTCCAGCTCACTACTGCAGGGGCTGCAGAGTCCTCTGTCGGTTTCAGACTGCCCTCTTAGTCCTCCGGTTGGAACCTGTTCCTGCAGGCCCTAAACATCCCCATGACTCCTGAGCCAGCCCTGACTAGCAACGGGAAAGAGTGAGGGACAGGCAAGCTAGAAAACACAAGCCAGCTTGAGCCAGCTTGAGAGGTTCCCACTTCATCTGACGTCCTAAGCACACGCCGCAGCAGGGGTCATCGAGATGCCTGGTGCCCAGGGATCTTGGAGAACTTCCTCACGGTCCACTCAGCTCTCGGGAGTTCTTCATTTTGATACAGGACCTTGGTTTCTTCCTAGGAAACCATCCTCACTGCAGCTCTGCCCCCTCACCACCATCCCTTGGGATCCTGGGCCTAGTTTTCAATAGGAAACACCCAATAGCTTCTAGAAGAGTCATAGGAGTCACATCCTGAGCTTCCAAATTGCTGTTGTTGTTGTTATTGTTGTTGTTGAGTTCCTCCCCCCCCCCCCCCCCGTCATGTTTCCAAAGTGGGCAACCAATAGTGACCCAGTCGCTCTTCCTAACAAGACCATTGTGGCGGCCACCTCCACCTGCATCTCATTCAAGTCATCCAGATGGGAGTCTGATAACTTGAGGCCATCTGTCCAGGGTTGTCACTTTCCCAAGGTCACCAGCACCTGGCCCGAGGCTCTCAGATCTCCCACCTGAAGTCACCTTGCTTTGATGTCAGAAAAAAAAATGTCCACAGGAGGAAATTAGGAACCATTGCCTGTCCAGAAGCAGCTTCGGGACCTGTGATGGGGCTGGAAGGGCACAGGAGATGAGGGGATGGGGCATGCAGGCATGGGGGACAGGAGGATGGCAGGGCACGGGGGAGGGGGAACGGGAGATGGGGGGATGGCAGGGCCTGGGGGCACAGGGGCCACAGGGGCACAGGATGATGGGGACACAGGAGCCACGGGGGGATGGGGGACAGAGTGCATGGGGGGACGAGGAGGGGGGAACGGCAGGGCACGGGGGTAAGGGACGGAAGGATGGGGACTACGGCCAACTGCTTTCTTCTTCGTCCCTCAGAGAATCTGATCTTTGAGGCACTGAGCAGCGGCCTGTGCGAGAACCTTCTAGATGGCTAGAAAAGGAGAAACGGTTGCTCCCTGGCACAAGATTCTTCATGCCAGGGGACGATGGCTTTTCTAACAGTCATGGGCACTGCAGCCCTTCAGTAGCCACAACAAGAGCCAAGGGGGTGAAGACAATCTCCCTGCTAGCCAGGTGACACCTATGTGAGCCCCCAGGGTCTCCTGTGGAACTGAGGGGAAGGTAGGTGGGCCTTCCAGGCTGTGTGATGGGGCAGGGAAGGGTACCTGGTCATAGACAGGTAGCTTAGCCCCAGAGGTGGTGCTGTCCCGTTCGGTCCAGTGCTGTCTGAGGGCTTTAGCTCCATGGAGACGGAAGAAAAGCTTTCACGGAGACCACAAGGCTCAAAAATGTGAACATCATAAGAGGAGCCTTCCAGAAACCATCCGCCAGCCCCTCGTGGGAGAAGGCAGGATGGCGCTGAAGTACCGGCTCCATCACTCGCTGAGCCTACAATGTGCCAAGGAGGCCGTCAAGAGCAGCCGAAACAGCCAAAGGTGTGTGGACAGGTCAGAGCCTGAGGAAAGACAAGCTGGGCCAGAACAGGTTTCTAAAGAGGTGGCACCTAGCAGGAACCCCAGTAAAGTAAGACAGGGGCTGGGTTGGGGGGTGGGATGCTTTGTGAGGTGAAAGAGATAATGCAGACTTCCGAGGGCCCTTCACGGGGCCAAGGCTGGCACCCAGAGCCTTAAGTTACACAGAGCAGCTTCTGGTGATGAACACAGCCTGTTCGGCTTAGGGTTCCTCATGGCAAAACAAAACAACAACAACAAAAACCCCTCAGACTTTATAATGACGGACATTAGACGGTTGTGGCCAAGCCTTACCCAGGCCTGGCTGTGTCCAGCCCAGTCAAACTTCAGCAAAAATCCTGCTAGTCCCGGTAAAGAGGGCCCCTGCCTGTGATGTCCAGTCACCTCCAGTGTCATAAGCAAGAACCCTATGGAGTCTGGACCCTGGACAGCTCCTGTAAGGACCATCCCAGCTCCCAGCTCCAAGAACACAGCCCATCCTCCTCGCGGCCTACGGCACCAGTTTTCAGGGCAGGTGCCTCGCTGTTTTAACAGGATCCGGGACCCCCACCACCACCAGTTGCCCTCTGCCCTCACCCTATCTTTGGGTGACCTGGACACTTTCACACTGAGCCCACAGCCACTCTACTACTCCCTGTCACCCAGACTACCAAGGCCAGGGCACGGAGGACAGCCCTAACACACCCCAGCAGTCGGGGCGGCCCTGCCTGGCGTCATTAATCTCACGCTCGCTCCTAGTGTCAAAGTGCACGCGATTTCTTGTAAAAATGATCCGGCTGCTAATTAGGCTGTTTATAACTTGTTTCCCTGGTCGCTGATGATAATTAACATGCAAATGAGCTCAGGGAGGGGAGGCTCTGAGCCCCCCTGTTCATTACCACGTTAATTACTGTTTGCATACTTAAGTATCTCAGACACAAATGGCGGCAGTTAGCAGAATGGGCGAGATGATCATTATACCCACGGCATTTTGAAAAAGTCATTTCCCTCTGTTATTTTTCCGTGTGATTAATGGCTCCTGGTGGCCTGGTTGATAAACTTCGTTAGTTCAAGCCAATCTAGGCTGTGTACACAGACTGCAGAGCAGCTCTGGAGCCGATCCATCAATCTCTCTCCATGGACCCATCCCACCTCCACCCCTGCCCCCTGTTGGTGACAGAGTTTCAGGGAGAAATGGGGGGTAAAGGAGACAGTTGGGCAGCTCTTGGGCCAGAGTACTTCCTGGTGTTAAGGGGAAGAGCTCCGGAACCCACTGTGCCCAGCAACAGCGGGCAGGGTTTGCTTACAGGGCTGAGTTTTGGGGAGGGAGATCTGTGTGTGTCGGGTGCCCCCTGCACATGAAGCTCTTAGATGGAACCTGTACAGTCTCATCTGTCCCTTTCCTCCCCACATTTGTCCCTTGCTCTATTCCTTCCTGACTGCCTGCTAGGCACCTGCTAGGTGATGCTAACCCGGGGCCTCCTCCACTGAGTGCTTGCAGCCCTCAACTGGAATCCCAGGGAAGGAGCCAACAAAGAGAGCCCAGGCTGACGGTGGCAGAGGGGACCAGGGAAAGCTTGTAAGAGGCATGTATCTGCACATGGCAGAGCCAGAGCTAGGTGGATGTTTGGGGGGGACTGTGATACAAAGGCTCTGGAGTAGGAGCAGGCTTATGGAGGAGCCAGGTCAGCTCTGGCCCTACAAGAGACTACTGCGAGTGGCCTGAGGAATTCAGGTGCCGTGATGGCTGAGAAGATCCTGAGGTTGGGATCTGCATGGGGCTCTGTGAGTGGGCTGTGCCTCAGACATGGCACAGATGGGCTGCAGACATGCAGGGGGTGAGATGGGATACACTCGAACATGTGCTACCCTTCGGTGCCGATAAGGCAACGTGGGTGGGAACAGAAGAGTTGCGCAGAAGGCATGTCTGAGGAGGTCTCCTCACTCTAGCCCAGTTCCTTCAGCCAGGTACCCAGAAACCCAAGTCTTCAGGCAGGACACTTCTGAGCCAACTGTCCACTTTAGGGCCTGGGCCCACCACTTGGCTTCATAACACAGTTATCCCTGGGAAGATGGGGCTACCGCTGAGGAAAGCAGCCATGGAGGGCCATGGCTTCCCCTCCATCGGCACAACCCTGTCTGTAGCTGAACAGTCTGCCAAGGGAGCCTGGGAGCCCCAGGTGAACAGCCTCCACAAATGCTGGGACACAGGCACTGTAATATGCTTTCCATTCACGGCTCTACCCCCTGTGGGAGAGACTGAAGCATCCCGAAGCAGCAGGTGCACAGGTGGCTGGAAAGGGGAGGACACCCCCATCCTGCTACATTATTGATCCCAGGATGGAACAAGAGCCCCAGGGAACAAGAGGAGCTAGCTCCCTGGCAGGTGTGGATTGGATATGTCTGCCAAGAGCTGAGCTCAACTGAGGCGGGGTCTAGACTAAGGAGAAAGAAGGAGAGGAGAGGAGAGGAGAGGAGAGGAGAGGAGAGGAGAGGAGAGGAGAGGAGAGACCCGTCATTTGCCTACAATTCCTGCTCACTGCCAACAGGGAAGACCGGCAGAAACTCCATCAGGTAACTCCCAGATTGCCCCAAGTAAGTTTTCTGAAGACTGAAGGGTTCTTTATTGAGTGAGGTCACACAGAACCCTGACTGGGGGAGGGTACCCCAAGCCCCGGTGGCTGTGAGGCTCAGGGTAGCTTTCACAGCCTGCCAGGGCACTCTGAATGCTTGAGGTGCAGATGCTGGTGGGTGTGGGCAGGGGCCCAGCTGATAGAATTAGCCAGTGTTGTACCTGGCTCTTAGGGCAGCGGGAAGTGAAAAGCACCCCCGAGAGTCGACCCTGGCTGCAGCACCACCGGCAGCGCTCGGAGCCAGAAGGGCTCGGACCCTCACCAGGAGCAGGGAACATTTTCCTAGGCCCTGAGGTTGAGCCATCGGAGGGGCACATCAGTATCTGAGGGGCAAGTTGCAGGGATGGGTGTGTGAGAGATGTACGAATTCTGGAAGATATGCACCAGATCTTTCTCACTCACTGTCTCGGGAGAACACCGGGAGTCTGGGAAGGTGTCCTACGGGAGCAATCGCTCCCAGGATCCCTCTGGAGAGCCGAGAAAGCACTCCCTATAGGCCCTCTGAGCTTTGTCCCAAAACAGTAACTCACAGCTACCAGACCCGCACCCCCACAAGGCTGGCCTCAGACAGTTTTGTCGGCTTCTGCACTGTCCCGTGCTCACCTAAGACGACCTGGTCACCAGCCCAGAGATCTTTACAAAGAAGGGCATCCCGAGGCCCTGCTTAGGCGCTGCCTGCCCAAAGCCTCGGGAGCTGCGATGACTCTTCCCCCGGGGCCAGCTACAGCCACAGATCCAAACCTATCAACAAGAGAAGTGGACACGTGGCCAGAACACCTCTTGTGCAACTATTTTCATGGGCGTGCTTAAGGGGTGTCACTGCGGAGCGGGGCCGACACGCCTGCTCAGACACCCTGGATTTCCAACAAAGCAGCAGGTCCCATGTAGCACACAGGGCCAGAATCCTGATCACCGCCAGCTAGAATTGAGTCAGACAGATAGTCAGACACAGAAATCTTTCAGGCCAGGGAGACTGAAGCCATGCAATCTGTTCCCATGTCCAGCTTCTGAAGCTCGGAGCCACAGGCCTCAGACTCTCCACCCAGCTCCAGCAGCCAGTGTTTGTCTACCACAATATCAGAAATGCACACACGGTATAGAAGGCAGCGCAGACAGGTGGGTTCCAGCACCCAGGAACGGTGCCCTCAGACGGGAGCTGCCGTCGCAGCTCAATCCCAACCAGAAGACGGCCCATCTGGCCAGTGCCTGCAGGCACTCAGGCTCTATACACCCAGGCAGGACACAGGGGACCGATCGGGGCTAATGTGACCGCCATAGTCAGTGCTCCTGTGTGCCCCAGGCCCTTCCAACAGCCCCACAGGACAGCCCACTCCATTACAGAGCTCGCCTAATTAGGGTAATTAAAATGAAAGTAATCAAAGTAACATAATAGGAATTTTCTTAATAAGCCCTTAGCATGGCTGATTGTAAGAGTTCTGTGCCTTTGTGAATGTCAAGGAGCTGAAAAGAAAGAGGCCTTGCTGACCACCGCCCCCCCCACCACATCCTCAGACGCCCCCCCCCAGAGTCCAGGCCCTTTGTATCACAGCCCCCTCCACAGACGGGGTGTAGGCCACACCCCAGGAAGAGACCCCACCCCCAGCAGTCTTGCATCCAGTCCCCAAAGTCCCCAGAGGAGCCAACGCTGCCCCACACGTGGGAGCCTTGGTGTGGTAAGTTGGGAGAGGCTGCCCAAAGCAGACAGACCCCTTCTGCAGCCATATGAAACTGGTTACCCAGCATGCCCCGCAGGACAGCTGACTGAGCCTGGAGGGATTCTCAGGACCCAGCCTCTACTTGTTCTTTCTAAAACTGAACCCTCCGACCCCTCCTAAGTCTAGACCTGGACATCCCCAACCAAGGGGTTCAGCAACAGCCATAGCCAGGGCAACCCTAGGGAACAGTCTGTGGAGAGAGAAGACTGCAAGATACCAAAGTAGACAGGCTCCTGCAGGCAGTAAAGTGAGGGTGGGAGTGGTGTGGGAGGTAAAGAGGCCATCAGAGCAGCCAAGACTGGGTTTTGGGATGCAGAAACAAAGCCTGACTATGCTGGGCAAGGACTAGCACAAGTCATAAGGCAGTTCTCCCAGAACCCGGAAGCTCCATGCTCCTGAGCCTCTGCCCTCCTGGCCTACCTTCCTAGCCCTCCCATCTCCGTACTACAGTGGAGACGTAGCCTGAGCATGTCGGGCCACTAGAGGGCACAGCTGAGCATCCAGGCAGCTTGGAGATGTTGACACTCTCCCGGGAAACTGGAGACTGGCTCACCTGCTTCTGGGTCTGCAGTGTTGGGCCAGTCAGTGTTGCTAAAGGGGCCCAGAACACCTGGGGCTGGCCAGCAGCTGCACCCACCACTCCTGAGCCCGGCCCAATGAGGAATTTGAGTCATCAGAGCCTTTCCACGGCCAGACCTGGCTGGTTCAGCTCATGCGTGTGAGTGTTGAGGTTAGGCACCTGTGCACGTGTGTGTTGGGGAGGATCTGCTGGGGCTCTCCACTGACGACCAGGAAAGTAAGGGCCAAGAGTTGTTCCTGGGGTCAGAGGGCAGGGTTAGGAGGCAGGTTAGTCCCGGAGTCTTACTCAGAGCTGACCATGGTTATCCGGTAGCGCTCCCACACAGCTCCAGACTGGCTGGCACCTCTTGGCCCTCAGCCTGCATCACCCAGGCATGGGCAGGTGGGTTGGATCTCTGAGACTCTGCAGTTATTTACCTTCGTGAGGATGGACAGAGCAAGGAGTCCCAGAGTCCACCCAGGCTCCTGATCTCTTAAGCACTCAGCTGCCCGCTCCCCCTGCCCCCAGTGCTGTCCCAAGTAGGCAGGAGCCCATCCCTCTAGACCCAGGAGGAAACTGAGGCACAAGAGATGAGAGTAACTTGAGACCCAGCCTGACAGGCCCTGGCACAACTCATGCCCAGCTGGTGAAGCCTGCCTGCCCAGGGAATATGCCACAAATACCTCTGTAGTGGCCAGGCCTCAGGTTCCACCCAGTGGGGTCTGCAGGGATTCAGAGGACTTAGTGGCAGAAGCTTGGAGGTTGCTCTGAGGCCAGGCTCCAGGGCAGCCACACAAATGAACGTGACACCTCAGACAGGAACTGTGACTCCCCTCCCACAGGTGCTCATGAAGAGCGAACATGGGCCAGCAGTGACTGAGGGCATGACGTCAGCTCAGGGGCTCGTGGCCTGCCTCTGCCAGGAGGGAGACAGGCACCTGGCCCTGGGGGAGCTGCCCTTAGCCACAGCCTTCTACCTGGCTGCCTTCAGCTGCCACGCCCCCTCAGCCACGAGGCACGTGCGGGCTGTCTTGGATGAGGCTCCAGGAGCGCCTGTGGTGGCCACCCTGGAGGCCTGGTGCCGTGGGGACAGCCAGATCCCTGCTATCCACTGGGATGGCATGGCGGTGGTCTCCCTGACTGGGCCACTGGCCTCTGCCTTCCTTGGCGCCGTCTGCCCAGATCACCCTGCCACTATCCTGTACCTTTTGGCTGGCATGCTGGCCCACGGGCGCCACACGGAGGTGGTGCAGCGCTGCAACGCCCTGTTGGATGCGCATGCCAAACAGGCCCTGGAGCTGCAGCTGATGCGTGCCCTGGCCTTGGTCCTGTCCGTGGACCAGGCCAGCGAAGGCGTAGCTGCCTATCTTCAGAGTTTTGCCTCCAGTGCAGACCGGACAGTGGCCTTCATCCATAGCCACCAGCAGCCCTACCTCCCCATGCTGCTTGGCACCCTCCACAACTACCTCTCAGGACACCTGAAGACCACAGGTAGCGCCAGCCAGCAAGAGACCAGCTGCCAGGGACTCCTGGAGGCCCTGGACCCCAGGGGCAGCTGGATGGATGCCATGTCGCCTGAAGGCCTGCTTCACAGAGGCAGGTTTGAGGATTGCCTGGCAGCATGCAGCCGGGACCTTCAGCCTGACTCAATGGGGTATAGACCGCAAGGTAGGAGAGCTCATCGCAAGTCACATTCCCCCAAGAGCCATGGTGACAGTCACTCCGGCCACAGCTAAAACATGCCTGTGGTGGCACCAGAGCTGGGGCTGGGGCTGGGGACACCACAGTGAAAGATCAGTGAAAGATCAGACAAAATTCTTGATTTCTAAATGCAAGGCACAGGTCTGGCTGCTGGTCAGGGAAGGCATCTGAGGAGAGGCAGCTTCTCAAGGGAGGTGGCTTTCCCAGCTGAGACTGAACTAGTCGCCGGACTGTGATCTGGGAGGCAGAGAGAGGCCAGACCTGCTGGGACTTGGAGGATGGATGGAGGCTGGGGAGGCTGGCAGATACGGTGGGGAAGCCAACGAAGGCTGGAGGGTGGGTGCTGGGAAGGTGGGAGGCTAAGAAATCAAGAGGAGCCTGGGAAGCTGGATGGAGACTCTCAGACAGACCGGGAAGGAGGCATCACAGAGAGAGTGAAATACTGAGCTTAAGGTGTCACCGAGTCACTTGCGGCAGGGCTGTGGGCATAGTTAGTTGGGGACCTAAAGAGTTAGCCTTGAGGCTTGACTATGCCACCAGATTTCTCTTCCTGCAACAAAACGCCTAAGATAATCAAGTTATAAGGAGTAAAGGTTTCTTTCAGCTAGCTGGGTTTTTGTGGATTTCAGTCTGTGGTCAGCTGTCCAGAGGGTTCTTACAGGGCGCCCAGGGGTGACAAGGAGGGACGGTGTATGTGAGCGCCAGGTCCCTAGGGACCAGGACACGGCAACGTACAAGGAGGAATGGACTGGAGTGAACTGGAGGCTCTATGTCTTGGCTGTGATGACGCGTTACAATGCGATGGGATGGGATGTGATGCGATGTGATGCAGTGCAATGCGATGTGATGTGATGCGATGTGATGCGATGCGATGTGATGATGTGATGATGTGATGTGATGCGATGCAATGTGATGCAATGCGATGCGATGCGATGTGATGTGATGCGATGTGATGTGATGCGATGTGATGTGATGTGATGTGATGATGCGATGCGATGCGATGCGGTGTGATGCGATGTGATGCGATGCGATGTGATGTGATGATGCGATGTGATGCGATGTGATGTGATGCGATGTGATGTGATGCGATGTGATGATGCGATGCGATGCGGTGTGATGCGATGTGATGCGATGCGATGCGATGTGATGCGTTGCGATGCGATGTGATGCGATGCGATGCGATGTGATGCGTTGCGATGCGATGTGATGCGATGTGATGTGATGCGATGCGATGTGATGTGATGCAGTGCGGTGCAATGCGATGTGATGTGATGCAATGTGTCTTGGCTGTGATGATGCAATGCAGTGCGGTGCAATACGATGCGGTGCGATGCGGTGCAGGGTGATGCAATGCAATGCGATGCGGTGCAATGAGATGCGATGCAATGTGTCTTGGCTGTGATGATGTGAGGCAGTGCGGTGCAATGTGATGCGATGCGGTGCTATTCGGTGAGGTGCAGAGCGGTGCAATGCAATATGTAGAAGTGCATTGCATCACGTAGGACTTGTGGCCGGGCATGATAACGCACACCTTTAATCCCAGCACTTGGGACACAGGGTCAGGCAGATCTGAGTTTGAGGCTAGCCTGGTCTACAGAACAAGTTCCAGGACAGCCAGGGCTACATATAGAAACCCTGTCCCCCCTCCAAACTAATAATAATAAATAAATAAATCTTTTGAACAAAAGGACAGACAGTGAAAAAATGTAATACACTTTATAAAGTTAAAATTTAGAACTTTTCCTCACAACTATAAAAGATGAAAAGACAATACTCAGAGAAGAAAATGTCTTCAAAATATAAATGGCAGAAAAATTAATCAGTATGCAAAGTATTTGTGGAATTTCTACATATCAGTAAGATGATAGATAGATAGATAGATAGATAGATAGATAGATAGGTGGAATTGGCAAAAAAAAAAAAAAAAAAAAAAAAAAAAAAAAAAACTTTTCCCCAAAGAGAAAACACAGATAGCAAACAAAACTGTTTTCTGTAGAAAATAGCTGGCACTGTGGTAACAAGATGAATGCAAATTAAAGCGATGGAAAAGTATTTTCTTTCTACCACCCAATTGGAAAGAAAATTAATTAGTGAGCCCCAGAAAAATTAAAATTAAAACAGTGGGATAGCACTTTAGAAGTCCCAGGCTAACAAAACTGCTAAAGCTAACAGCAGACCTGTCCCCAGGCAGGGGACCAAGCTGACAGGGCACCTGTCCCACCCGTAGCAGCTGCCTAATTTAGATGAAATACCAAAAGCAGGTATTTGAGAGGTTGGGTGGTGAAGGCTGGAAGCAGAATGCTGCGGCTACACGAGGTAAGACTGCAGCTTGGAGGCTTTCCTCTAGGTACCTCTGCAATCATGTGTACAACGGAAAGCCATGGCCTTAGCATCTTGGGGGGAAGGCAGAGAATTCAGGGAAGCTGAAAGTAACGTCCTGAGGAGGGAAGGGCCTGAGGGAGGGATGAGGTTCAAAGTCTCACTATAAGCCTGCGGCTGACTGCTGGGCGGCCGAGCACTCAGGTGGAACTGAAAAGCGGACTGGGTTCTGAAGGCAAGAGACAGGATTTGGAGTTTGAGTCCAGACAACTTAACTGGTTACTAAGACAAAGTCCGGCCCTCATCTGAAAAAAAACAAAAAAAACAAAAAAACAAAACAAAACAAAAATAACTAAATCCAGAGCCTTTACAAAGCGTTGCTCAAATATCTGGTGTACAATTTTTAAAATGCCATATAGAATATAACTTGGTGGTGAACCATATGGAATAGAACACAGAACTGGGTTTGATGCCCACCACCACTACCACCCAAAAAAAAAAAAAAGGAAATCAGTTGAGAAGCGAAATAATAAAGAAAAATCGTCATACAGATAAAGAGACAACAATTTTAAAAATACAATAGAGATTACCCGATATGCAAAACAAGGGAAATGAGTAGAGCCTTACTGGGACAGTTAGGAAATCTAATGTGTGTGGTAGTAGAGATACGGGTGTGACGTCAACAGCTGGTGGAGGCCAGAGTTGACCTGCTCACAACATTCGTTTCCACCTTTGGCTACTGCCGGCAGGGCTGGACAGCGACCCCTGTTGGCGATGGCTTTCTCGGTCAGTCTGTGCAAACTAGTTGGTACTTCGCTGGGCTCAGGGATCTGGTAGTGGGCTTTACCACACCCATCCTCACACCTGGGGAGCGTCCATCACCCTCAGGCAGAAGACGAGGTCCACCCATCTTCAGATACGGGCTTCAGATAGCTGAGCGCCTCCTTCCTGGGCCCTCTGCTCTCTGTTTGCTACAAGGAAGCTTTGGGTCCCAATAAGCAGTCGGCAAAGATGTCCAAGACTGGTGACCCTACAAAGTCAGAGTCAGAACCTAGTTTCACAGAGTGGGCTGGGTGGAGCTACATCCCTGAAAAAGATACTAAGGGCCATCACTGAAAGTCAAGGCGGAAAGAAATGTAAATAGGCTCCTATTTGGACTTGAGGGGTGATGCCTACAAGAACCACTCTGGGGAAACAGTGTTGGGTGGCGCCAAGAGCTGCTGGCTGTGGTGCTGGCACAGGTGCTGCGGCATCACTCACGGGTGCCCATGGGCTTGGAGTCATCCTTGTAACTCGGGAGCCCTAGGTCACCATCAGACTTTGGGTAGATGCACTGAGTTAACAGAAGGAACTGTGAGAAGGCTGGACCACACCTGTTTTTCTCTTCAGGCGAGCACCTGGCAGCCCTGCTGGTCACCCGCGCAGCCGCCGCCTTCTTCCTCAATGGCCCAGCGGGAGACACGCTACTGGACCTAGAGGAGGCCTTCCGTGAGAGTCCCTCCGGCGCGCGGAGGCAGTTCCAGGCCCTGCTATCCGCTGAGGACCGCGAACGCGTGCAGGCTCAGGCGCAGGAGGCTGCGGACTCGGGCTTCGCCCGCTTCCTGGAGGCTGTGCGAAGCCGCCGCGAGCTGCGCGAGGACGCGGACCGCGAGCTCTTGGTTCCCGTGACCCACGCGCTCCGCGTCCTGTTCCGCGTGGCCCCCGCACGGACGCAAGCCGCTCTAGGGACCCGCCTGGCAGAGTGCCTGCTGCTGGCCGGGGACGTGGAGGGGGCTCGCGCGCAGTGTGAGCGCCTCCTACGGCCCAGGCGTCCGGGGGAGCGGGCGGGGGGCCGCGCCGGAGACCACGCGCCGCTGCTGGCACTGCGCGGCCTCTGCGCGCTGCACGCGGGCGATGCGCGGCGCGCGCGCGAGGACTTCCAGGCGGTGCTGGAGCGCGGGTCGCCGCACGCGGGAGGCTGCGTGCGCGCGCTGTGCGGCCGTGGGCTGCTGCGGGTGCTGGCGGGCAGCGCCTTCCTGGGCGCGCTGGACTATGTCACCGCCTGCCGGCTGCGGCCGGAGGAGGCGCTGCTGGCCGCCAAAGCCTACGTGCCCTGGAACCAGCGAGGACTGCTGCTGACAGTGCTGCGCGAGGAGGGCCGCAGGATGCTGCTGCGCTCTCCAGGCTGCGTGAGGAAGGCTGCGCAGGGAGCCCGCCCTGCTCCACAGGCGCAGGAGGGGTGAGAACCTGCCCCGCGCTGGAGGTGGAGAAAGCTAGGGAGGGATGTGTCTGAAAGAAAACTGACGTTATCAGCTAGATGGTTTCGCTGAGCAAATGTGAAGATCTGAATCCAGGCCTGAGATCTCAGGTTCCCGGGTCTCAGAGAGTGGTGCCCTGTTTAGCTTCCTCCCCTTAGTTTTAGGAACAAGCTGAGGGCAGTGCCTCACACCTGCAACCCTGGCACTTGGGGATTGATGCAGGAGGGTCGCCATGAGGACAGCCTGAGCTACATAGTGAATGTCAGGCCAGCCTGGGCTACATACAAAGTGAGACTTTGTTTCTCAAAAACGCAAAATAAACAAACAAAAGTCAAAACCGAAAAGTTAGGGAGCGTTGTGTCCCACCTCAGTAGATGTTGAGTTTTAAGTTTATTTCTGTTGCTAAACACATTGGTGACACCTTGTCTCCACTACACCATGTCATTTATTTATTTATTTATTTATTTATTTATTTATTTATTTATTTTTGGTTTTTCGAGACAGGGTTTCTCTCTGTAGCCCTGGCTGTCCTGGACTCACTTTGTAGACCAGGCTGGCCTCAAACACATAGCAATCCACCTGCCTCTGCCTCCCGAGTGCTGGGATTAAAGGCATGCACCACCACCACTCGGCTACACCATGTCTTAAAAGGAGAACAGGTGTAGCTCTGGGTCAGTGGGCCACTCCAAGGAAGGGTCTTTGGTTTCGAATGCTGCCCACCCTGCTCTCCCAGACTCAGGTTGCGCCCTGCTGCCCGATGAGTGCCCCTCCAGCTGCCTAACCTGCACCCACCACTGTCAATCCACACCCCACAGCTCCCCCATGAGCTTCCTCAGCCCTGGTGTGAATTGCTGTTGTGGTTAGGCTTTTTCATGCTGAGCCCAGCAAAGCTGAAATGTCAATTCTTGTGTTTATAAAAAAAGAAACTGGAGCCGGGCATAGTGCGCACGCCTTTAATCCCAGCACTCGGGAGGCAGAGGCAGGCGGATTGCTGTGAGTTCAAGGCCAGCCTGGTCTACAAAGTGAGTCCAGGATGGCCAAGGCTACACAGAGAAACCCTGTCTCAAAAAACCAAAAAAAAAAGAAAGAAAGAAAAAGAAAAAGGAAACTGAGTCAGGGTCTGTTGGATGTACTTAGGGAGCTTTGGTCCCTACTTCCTCGTGTTTGTTTGTTTTGTTTTGTTTTTTGAGACAGGGCCTCTCTGTGTTAGCCTTGGCTGTCCTAGACTCGCTTTGTACACCAGCCTGGCCTCGAACTCACAGCAATTTGCCTGCCTTTGTCTCCCGACTGCTGGGATTAAAGGTGTGCACCACCAGCCCCGGTAGGTCCTTACTTCTGAATAGCCCCTGCCCCATGGAGTGGTGAAAAGAGCAGGAGAGAGAGTGAAGGAAGGGCAGGCTAGGGGTCTGGAGAGCGGTGGTGAGGTCCTCCTCCTGCTGCCCAGAGGGAAAGGGGCGGCCCAGACTATAGGCATGGATGGGGAAATGATCCACCTGAGGTGAGGCCTCTTAAGCAATGGACGGGATGGGAGATGCAGGAAAAGGCCTGTCCCACCCACGCGGGACCACTCTCCCCACAGGGATGCCCACGGTGTGTACCAGCTGGCCATGATGTTAATGGAGCTGGATGCTGAGGATGAGACTTCCTGCCTCTTGGCAGCTGACGCCCTGTACCGACTGGGCCGCCTGGATGATGCTCACAAGTCCCTGCTGGTGGCCCTGTCGCGGAGACCCCAGGCAACCCCTGTGCTGGTGCGGTTGGCCCTGCTTCAGCTGCGGAGAGGCTTCTGTTATGATGCCAACCAGGTGAGCAGGCCCACACGGGCTGCTGCAGTTGGAACGGCCACAGCTCTACAGGGGACACCATGCATCCTGTGGCTCCAGATTTGCTCCCTACAGCCTAGACTTTGGGATAGACAGTCCTCGCTAAATCCCACTCCACCACCTGCGGTGAGCCTTCACTCGGCCTCCTCAGCTGTGCCTGCTCTTGTCAGTGGCCAAGGGAACTGTCTAAGATGGTGCCAGGACCTGGGAGGTGCCCGCTTACAGTAGGCACTTCCCATATTTCCTCTGGCTGTGGTATAATGAGAAGTGGCTGAAGCCAGGCGTGGTGGGGCACGCCTTTAATCCCAGCACTCAGGAGGCAGAGGCAGGTGGATCACTGTGAGTTCAAGGCCAGCCTGGTCTACAAAGCGAGTCCGGGACAGCCAAGGCTACACAGAGAAACACTGTCTCGAAAAACAAAAACAAACAAAAAAGTGGCCAACAGCCAGTCGTTTACAGGCTGAGCTCCTACTCAACTCTCCCAGATAAAATGGGCTTTGAATGTAACTCTGCCTGGGATAGAAGCATGGGTTTTACAAGGCCTGCGGCCCGTGCTTGCCGGCCTCTGAGAGGCCACTGCTCTGAGAATGGCAGGGGAGATTTAAGACCTGGCTCGGGTGTTTTGGGCTTTCTGCTTTGTACCAAAATCCATGGGTCATGTTCTGGGTATCTTGGGCCTCGAAGTCTGGGCCGAGGGACCACAGGCCTCTTCATTCTTCTCTGACCTGGCTGGAACCCTGGCCCCCTGGGCAGAAAGACCACCCTGGAACCAACCAATCCTCAGCCAGGGACAGGGTCTGCACCAGGCTCATGGGAAACAGAGTTGTGTCTCCCCTGGAGGAGGAGCTACATCTGCCTGAGGACACCTAGAGCCTGGTCGGCTCTCTGGCAGCTCCTGAGTCCCTTGCTGTCTGGAAGAGCCGTCGCTCAAGCGTGTTGTTCAAGCCTTCGCTGGGCCAGCATATTGGGATGGGGTCTCCACCAGTGAGACGGAGGAGGCTGCCAAGGCTCAGGGAAAGGAGAGCCCCACCTCACCCTGCTGTCTGCAGGGTGGGCTTTCGCCACTCCCAAGCGTTTCCTCACTCCCCGCTCTGGAGGGAGGAAGTGGATGGGGACAAACATACCTCCAAAGCATAAACGGCCAGGGCTGCAATTCATGGAGAACCTTCCAGTGCTCAAAAACAGAGCCCCCGCCCCTGCCCCTGCCAGGCTCTACTAGTGGCGGCAAGTGCTGGATAGGGCACGGGAGGGAGAGAGATGTGATGGCTCTGCCCTTACCCCCACAGCTAGTGAAGAAGGTAGCTCAGTCTGGGGACACGGCCTGTCTCCAGCACGCCCTGGACATCTTCCATCGGGAGGACCTGCAGCTGCTGCGAGACCACTGCCACATGCGGGCGTTAAGCATACTTCGGGCACGGCCAGGTGGGCCAGACAGTGAGGTCCACACGAGGGAAGCCATCGCCTACCTCTCCTTGGCCATCTTTGCTGCAGGTAGGAATTCCCTCCAGTCTCGGGGGTTTAATCCTGTGCCAGATGCATGGAGGACATGAACTCTGAGGACGGGCTTGTTCCACACTAGCCTGTGCCATGAAGCCTTCACGGTGTGGACAAGATGGGCCATTTACCAGGAGCAACTAGTACCGAATGCCCTGGCCTGAGAAGGGCCGAGGCGAGCTGAGCCCCCCGCCTGCTCCTGGACTGCCGTCCCCTGCACACTCCACTCTGAGGCATAGGCCAGACCTTGGCTCCCCTGAGCCCTTCACAGTGGTGACATACCTGGCCTGGACCCCTAGCCAAGCCATCCCATCTGGGTTGCGGCAGGCCTTCTCTGAGTGTGCCGGAGTGCAGTGCTCAGGTGCCATGGTGCAAGTACAAGTCCCTAGAGCTTGGCGGAGCCAGGGGTGGGAGTAAGGTAACCTTCCTTCAGATCATAGTGGCTTCTTGGTGGCTTGTAGTGGCACCTCCCCACTGCTTGCTCCTCAGAGTAAGCGGAAGTGAGGCCGTGGGAGATGGAAGGGGAGTGGTGAGTGAATTGATTCCTGCAGGTCACCAGTGACTGGGAAAGGTCAAGGCCCCAAGTGGGTGGCAGAGTGACACTAGACAGATGTACACAGGGGCTGTGGTGGAGGCATTCTGTTTGGGGAAGGGCCCTACCTCCCAGAATTCTCTGGGAATTGCTGCCCACCCCGAGCCTCACACAGTACCAGGTGCTTCCTTTCTTTACCCTGGCCTAAGGAACATGTTCTACTCAACCCCTGGCTACTCCCTCCCCCAAAACAAAGGCATAGACCTTCCTAAGCATGCCAACCGCCTGCCAGTCCTCCCAGGCACCACCCCTCCTGGTGGGGCTTCTCCCACCGTGTGGCCAGGCACCCTAGCAGCCTGGCTTGGCCTTGGTGCCCCGGTGGAATGGATGGACCTCGTGCCCCTGTGCCTGCCTAGGTTGGACACTAGATGAGACCCTGGACACGTGTGATCTGCATCCTGAACACTTTCTTTCTTCAGGAAGTGAAGCCAGTGAGTCCCTCCTTGTCCGAGCCCGCTGTTATGGGCTCCTGGGTCAGAAGAAGACCGCCATATTTGACTTCAACTCTATGCTCCGAGAGGAACCAAGGAACGTGCAAGCTCTGTGTGGACGAGCCCTTGTGCATCTGGCCCTGGACCAGCTGCAGGTGCCAGCCCATACCCCCACCTCCACACCTGGACTGACCAGCTGCAGGTGCCAGCCCATCCCCCAAACACACACCTGGGCTGGCCAGCTGCAGGTGCCAGCCCATCTCCACACATATACCTAGGCTGACCAGCTGCAGGTGCCAGCCAATACCCCCTCACACACACCTGGGCTGGCCAGCTGCAGGTGCCAGCCCATACCCCACATACACCTGGGCTGGCCAGCTGGAGGTGCCAGCCCATCTCCAAACACACACCTGGGCTGGCCAGCTGCAGGTGCCAGCCCATACCCTCACACACACACCTGGGCTGGCCAGCTGCAGGTGCCAGCCCATCCACACACACACACCTGGGCTGGCCAGCTGCAGGTGCCAACCCATACCCACACACACACCTGGGCTGGCCAGCTGCAGGTACCAGCCCATACCCCCTCACACACACCTGGGCTGGCCAGCTTCAGGTGCCAGCCCATACCCCACACAGATATCTGGGCTGGCCAGCTGGAGGTGCCAACCCATCACCACACACCTACCTGGGCTGGCCAGCTGCAGGTGCCAGCCCATACCCCTCACACACACCTGGGCTGGCCAGCTGCAGGTGCCAGCCCATCCCCCACACAGATATCTGGGCTGGCCAGCTGCAGGTGCCAGCCCATACCCCCTCACACACACCTGAGCTGGCCAGCTGCAGGTGCCAACCCATCCCCACACACACACCTGGGCTGGCCAGCTGCAGGTGCCAGCCCATCCCCCACACAGATACCTGGGCTGGCCAGCTGGAGGTGCCAACCCATCCCCACACACCTACCTGGGCTGGCCAGCTGCAGGTGCCAGCCCATACCCCCTCACACACCTGGGCTGGCCAGCTGCAGGTGCCAGCCCATCCCCACACACACACCAGGGCTGGCCAGCTGCAGGTGCCAGCCCATCCCCCCCACACACACACCTGGGCTGGCCAGCTGCAGGTGCCAACCCATCCCCACACACACACCTGGGCTGGCCAGCTGCAGGTCCCAGCCCATCCCCCCACACACAACACACCTGGGCTGGCCAGCTGGAGGTGCCAACCCATCCCCACACACACACCTGGGCTGGCCAGCTGCAGGTGCCAGCCCATACCCCCTCACACACACCTGGGCTGGCCAGCTGCAGGGACCAGCCCATACCCCCCCACACACACACATCTGGGCTGGCCAGCTGCAGGTGCCAGCCCATACCCTCACACACACACCTGGGCTGGCCAGCTGCAGGTGCCAGCCCACTCACACACACACCTGGGCTGGCCAGCTGCAGCTGGCCACCTGGGGCTGGACAAACAGGAGTAAGGGAGACCAGCGTGCTACCTCCCCTTCCACTGAATGAGGGTGAGCAAGGTCAGGCCTTCCGGCCATCAGGGTGCACTTGAGGACCCCACGTTCTTCTCCCACAAGCACTTGCAGGGAGCAGGAGTCACATTCCCAGAGATCCACTTTTGGGTAATCCTACCTCTCATGCTAGCCCTGCCTCAGTCTTCGTGGATAAGTATGCAAGCCCTCGGGGCAAGTAGTGGATCTTAACTAATTCCTCAGTGAATGCTGGAGGTAGGCAGACTACGGATAGTCAGAGCAGGGAAGCTGGGAAGCTGGGTGGCACAGACCCTCTGAGACTCCAAGGAGAGAACTTGAGGAAAGAAAGTCCTGATGGGAGTGAGGGCTGTCCTCCCACCCCACCCCCGCTCTGCCTTGCAGGAAGCTGTGGATGACATGGTCTCTGCCCTGAAGCTGGACCCAGGCACTGTGATCCCTGAGATCCACTCCCTGAAGCCAGAAGTTCAGTTGACCCTTACCCATGGCCTCCATACCCACTGCCGGGTCCTCCTGAAGCAGTGGCTGGACGCTGGACCCCCCCTCAGGGAGGAGGACACCCAGGGCCTCCTTGCCATGGCGGAAGCTCTGATTAGAATCAACGCTGCACAGCCCAGTTGGCACCTGCTTCTCACAGACATCCTCACAGGGCTGGGTGCGTATGCGAGAGCAGAGGACATGGAGCTCTGTCCCATACTCTGATTCTAGTGTTCTTCTCTATGGAGAAAGAGACTATGGTCGCGAAGGCTCCAAATCCTGTGACCGACAACCCGGTGGAGTGGCAACTCCCTGTTTTGTTTTGTTTTTTGTTCATATTGTTTTGGTTTGGTTTGGTTTGTGACCTACCACACTGTGGGGCCTGTGGAATGGCAACTTTGGGTTTTTTCTTGTTTGGTTTGATTTTTCGAGGCAGGGTTTCTCCATGTAGCCCTGGCTGTCCTGGAACTCACTCTGTAGACCAGGCTGGCCTCGAACTCACAAAGATCTGCCTGCCTCTGCCTCCCGAGTGCTGGGATTAAAGGCATGCGCCACCACACCAGGCTTTACTCTCTGGGTTTTTAAGTCTCATCCCTCTGCTGGCAGAAGGAAGACACCCCTGTACATCCACATGTGCCATGCAGGTCCCCCTGTCACTCCTTGTTTGAAGGGAAGTTCTCTCTGTAACCTGCATTTGCCCTCCAAAGACTTCAGGGGACTGCCCCCCCCCCCACCCCGCAGTTCTGCTCCTACTGAGGCTGAGTCTGCAACCATCAACTGGACCTCAGACAAGACAGAGTAGGGGAGACCAGAGGGGTTCCCTAGGGCTAGATTGTCCTCCTTCCTGGGCATGCTTTGGCCCCAGCCACAACCACACTTGCTGACCATCCTCTCCTGGTCCCCACAGGCAAGTATCAGGAGGCTGGTACCCACCTGCAGGAAGCTCTACACCTCACCCCATCATCAGAGGCTGCCCAGGCCAGGCGAGGCCTGCTCCAGCTTAAAATGGGGCAGGTGTCAGCTGCTGCCCGTGACTTGCAGCGCCTGGCGGAGACAGACACTCAGGACCTCAGTTTCCTGCTGCGTCTCCTTGAACCCCCAGAACAGCAGAGTCTCATACAGGTATGCAGCACCCCACAAGCCTTGCCCCAGTACCACAAACGTCATAGCTACACACACACACACACACACACACACACACACACACACACACACACACAGAGAGAGAGAGAGAGAGAGAGAGAGAGAGAGAGAGAGAGAGAGAGAGAGAGAGAGAGAGAGGACAGCTCTTCCCTTTTGCTGCTGGCTTGCTTCCTTGCATCTGGGGTTAGGTGACCAGGTACGATCTCTGGAAACAATACCCCTGCTTCTCGGCTTGTGAAGGCACGCCACAGGTGACTTGGCCTGGGGCACCTCATCCTGGTACAAGGCCCAGGACTCAGATCAGGCTGGGGAGACCAGGAGAGGGTGCACAAATCCAAGTCTTGGGGTCAGAGGGACCCAGGTCAAGAGGTGACTTAGGACAAGTGTCCCTCCGAATGCCTCCCTCTCTACATTGCAACGAATTCTGCCGGTCAAATGACATGGAAAATGGCGTATCAGAGAATGGCCCGTAACAGCAGGGTTGGTAAGGGGACATGGGTTGCAGTGCCAGCAGGACTTGAACTGAGTCTCCCAAAACTGGACGGGGTTGGGGCATGAGATCCTGAAGTTCTAAAAAGGGTCAGGAGGGGAATCCCACTTCCCAAGTTCTAGGACTGGGAATCCTAAGATCTCTGCTGGGGAGGGGGGCGGGAGGGGGGGGGCGGGGTACGTCCTGGAGTTCAAGCAGAAAATGGAGACTTGGGCAAAACACTGGGGAAATCCCAAGGCCTAGGGGTCTACTACCGCAGGGGCTGGGGCTGGCAAGGCAGCGTTCGGTTGCCCAGCGACAGAGCCAGCCCGGAAGTGGCCTTTCCCAGCTTCCTGCCACGCTGCGGTCTCTCCCAGCCAAGAGCAGTCCCTCAGTACTGCGCCTGCACGGCTGGTGCCCCTCCCCGAGCTGGGCGGGGCGGGGCTTAGAGCTTGCTATGGCTTTTGAGCCTCTTCTGCCTGTACCTTGCAACAACATGGGCCATGCAGCACGGAGGGCAAGACGTTCTTGGCAGGATCACACAAAAGAGAACAAGAAGAGCAGGTGCCCTTGTGCGAGCCTCAGCGCCTGCCTGGGAGCCTTCAGTCTAATGCGGGGAGATGGCACTGCACCCCATGAGGAAAAGCCAGCCCCCTCCCTCTAGGCCCCAGAACCATTCAGCCCTCCTAGCAAAAACATCTGACTTAACCAACTGACACGTGGTGTTTGCTCCCTGTGGTGTGTAGCATCCCTGGGATGCTCTGAGCTTCCCCTCCTCCCAAAGATTTATCGTTAAGGGGCGTTGTATGCTGTGAAGCCCGGTGCAGTTAAAAGGGGGAGAGGGGGACACTCAAAGGCCCGCCTTAGGTACTTTGTAGCTTTTTGCAGGAAATCTAGCGAGTTTATGAAGTTGCCTGCGCTCACAGTGGCAAGGGTCAGGGAAGAGGAGGTAAAGACATTTAGCAACTTTGGGTCCAGACTTGCCTCTCTTCAAGAAACAGCGCTGCCCGAGGACCAAGGGGAGGCAGACATGCTGAGGCACTGGCAGCCCTAGTCACAGGAGAAGTCCTCTACCTAGGGTCCCCACCCGTACCCGTGACCAGGCCCCCAGAAGTGTGTGAGTCTTCTGCACAGGGAGGGGACCAGACACCATCAGAGGCTGACTGCGCAGTGACGCTAACTCCGTGCTCTTTCCCTGTGTCCCCTGCGCAGGCCGCTGCCAAGGAAGCAAGCAACCTCTTGGATTTAGGACATCCGGGGCAGGCCCTGGGCTACTGTTCTTTGGCCATCCTGGCCAGTGGCAACAGTCCTCATCACCTGCGTCTCCGAACGGCCTGCCTGACTCAG
The DNA here is from genome assembly GCF_903995435.1 of Acomys russatus. Classification (NCBI taxonomy): domain Eukaryota; kingdom Metazoa; phylum Chordata; class Mammalia; order Rodentia; family Muridae; genus Acomys; species Acomys russatus. The sequence continues at coordinate 46,280,526 of NC_067165.1, forward strand.
CTGCGGGACTATGACCGGGCACTCAGGGACCTGGACCGTGTGCTGCAGGAGGGCGACAGTGACCTGCCAGGGAGGACTGAAGATTTCTGCTCCCGGGGTCGCCTGCTGCTGAGCCTGGGGGATAACAGTGGAGCTGCAGGGGCCTTCACCCAGGCCTTGGCCCTGGCACCGGCCCAGGCTCAACGCAGCCTGTCAGAGCAGCCAGGCCGGGCCACCACAGCTGACGTGTTCCTGATCCATGGGCAGCAGTGTCTAGAGGACCAGCACTATGAGGAGGCCTGGACGGCCATCCAGACTGGCCTAACAGTGGATCCCGGCCACGGTGGGCTGAGGAAGCTGAAGATGAGGGCTCGCAAGGAGGCGTCCTCGGGCTGCAGACTACACTGACCAGGAGCTGAGCCACTGGACTCCCCCCACTGTCACCCAACTTCACACCCTGGGCGCACCTGACTCCCCAGATCCAAGAGCTGTTCTGTCCATTGGCCACCCTCCCCTGCCCTTTTGCCACAGGGTAAAGGAGAAAGTTCCTGCTCATGCGGAGCAGCTGTGCCACGTGGCTCACAGCCACACTGCAGTGGGCAGCCTCAGCAGCACTCTGCGCTTGGAGCGGTCACAGGCAAGATCAGGGTTGGCACCTCAGGCAGGGCCGGGCCTAAGGGAAGAAGTACTGGCCCAGGGAGCCCTCCTTGGGAAGGAAACTACTTAGACAGGGTCTGGACTTCCTCCTGAATCAACCTATCAACCCCCCCCTCTAGATTCCTGGCCGCAGGTGTGAAACTGTCCCAGCAAGGTCATTCACCAGGAAACGATGCCAGGAGGCACAGCCCAGGCAGCCCTTTCCTCCCCAGCTCCCTGAATCCTTATAAGGTTGAGGACCCCCACCCCCACGCCCCCGGGCGCTCCCAGGCTTTCACTTGGCCTGGGCCTATTCAAGTCATCGGCCTGTGATTTGGATATCTCAGGCAGCAATCCCCTGTCTTGCACCCCACACCCACACCCCCCCCATCAGTGGGATTCCAGCCCATCACCTTCACTACACCGTTGTCACCAAAGTTGTCACAGAGACCAGGCTGGAGTAACTTCAGTCACTCACTGCAATGCACAGGGCTGCTTGGTGTGAAGAGGCCAAAACCTGCCTCCCTGGGTTTATCCGGGAGGGTGAGGGCACTGTGTCTGAGTCCTGTGGTCCTGTGGAGGGTGAGGGCACTGTGTCTGCGTCCTATGCACTTCCTTTGCTCTGGGCTGCTCTCTCTGCCTCTCCTCCGTCAGTCTTTAGCATCATGGAGACCCACAGTCTCACTTCCCGGACAGACCATCCCCCAGGCTCAGATATGGATTCCTGATCCGCACATCCCCAGCGAGTGATGAAGGAACCTGAGCAGTATTAGCTGCCCCTTCCTGTGAAGGCCTCCTCACTACCTGGTCATCCCTCACGGGGCAGTGTGGGAGCCGTCTTCCCTGCTAAGCCCTGAGACCTGCCAAGCCATGCCTCAGTGGGTCAGAGCATTCCACAGGGAGAGTGGGGAGCCTAGAGAGGCTTCTGGGAAGCGCACCCTGGCTCCTGCCTCCGTTCCCCACCGTGATCACTAGAAGAGTTCAGTGCGCCTCTCCACCAGGCTGCCCTTCACCCACCACGCATCCGTGTCTCCACCTGCGCGTTCCTTGGCCCTGCAGACACTTGCCAATGCCCAGCGGAACCAAAGTCAAGGCCACTGAACCCTGGTGGCTGAAGGTGGGTTGGCAGGAAGGTGGAAGTGGCAGGCAGTTGTCACCTGGGCATGTCCTCCCCACCCTGTGCCTTTGCTCCTGCTTTCAACCTAAGGTGTCCTGTCATCTTCTTCGACTCCAGGACATCGCAGTCTTGTCCTTCTAAGCAGGAATGTGCTCAAGCCTGGCAAAGTTCCTGCCAGCCCTCTCCTTCTCCAGCCACAAGGGGGCATCACCCAGCACTGTGTGGTCCATCTCAGGAGGTCTTCCTGCACACACACACACACACACACACACACACACACACACCGCCACTTATCTGGCACCTTGCTGTGCTCTGAATGTGTTCCCAGAATTCATGTGTTCAAATCCCACTACTGACAAGATGGTGCCGGAGCGTGGGTCTTGCATGCGGGTGGGGATGAAATACATCATGATGACGGAGCCCTAAAGAAGGGATCCGGGGATTTGTAAGACCCTTCAGCCCACCTGCGTTTGAGGACAGATTGGGAAGGTGCCACCTACTAACCTGGAGGCAGGCCTGCCCCACATACCCAGCAGTGCCCCAGCCTTGGACTTTTACCTCTACAGCCATGATAAGTAAATCTCACTTGAAAAGGTCCCCGGTCTGTAGTGTTTTCGTCACAGCGTCCCGAGTGGACTGAAATGCAGAGTCCCTTCACCACCGCCCCTGCCCTGATCACAGACCTCTGGTCCCTGAAGATGGGGGGTGAGTCTCAGCTGGCCAAGCCCCTCAGCCCACACACTGTCTCATGGAACGGTCCCAGGCTAGGTCAGGCACCCCAGCAGCCTGGAGCTCACAGTCTGCAGCCCCCAAACTCCCACCCACAATCTCCTATGTTTGGCTGGAGTGGGAAGGACCCACGCCACGTGTCTCCAAAGCAGGTGCCCAGCCCTTGTGTGGTTCGTGTCTCTAGCTTATTACGGATCATGGATGACAGCTTCCACTGCACCAAAAAAGCCATGGGTCACTTCCAGCACAGTGTGATCTAACACAACAGGGTCCCCTTCAGGGCACTTGTGTGTACACATCCACCGCAGCCCAGCTGCCTGTCACCCTAGACTCTGCTCCCACCTGCCTTCCCAGGACTGAAGGTGTCACAGTGTGTGAGCCACAGCCTCCAGGGCCCGACTTGGTCTCCATTCACACTCAGGGGTTCCCAAAAGCTAATCTGCTAGGGCTCTAGAGACAGGTCTTTTAGCATTGACTTGCCATGGGGTTTTCAAGTAAGAAAGGCGTGTCCCCAAACCTTTCTGGTGGACGGGCACTTGGAGGGCTGAGGGGCCTGAGTTCTCGTGTCAGCCCATCCAAACATGCCCATTTTTTGTTTCAGGAGCCAGTTCTTGTTCAAGGCCCTCGTTTTCTCATAAGAGCTCGGTAAGGGCCTGGGGAAACACCTTGGACTATAAACTGCTTGTTTTAGACGCACAAGGACATGAGACCCGAGCTCAATCTCCAGAACTAGAGTGGAAAAAGAAAAAGAATAAAGAAATGCCAGGGCCAGTGTGTCACCACACCTATTGGTCTCAATGCTGCGAAGCCAGAGACAAGAGCATCTCTGAGGCCAGGGACCAGCCAGCTTCCTGCCTGCATAGGCAGCAGGAAATGTCCATTTTCACAAAGGAGGGCGGAAGCCAAGCCAGAGATTTCCACAGAACCACTTTATACCGCGAGCCATTGGCTGGAAGGAAGTTGCTAGTGTCGCTGGGGTAGAGAGAACTTCTGGATCACATACGGCTAAGTTCTGAGGCATCCGTCAGATCAGACAGCTGCCCTTCCCTGCCCTCAACTCACCCTACTCGAGCCTCTTCAGGTGAAGCTTGGCCACGCTCTATGCCTGGCCTTAAGTATACATCCTATTTCCTGACTCAGGTGCAACTAGGCCAGCTGCCTCCTGCCCTCACCCCCACACCATTCCCACTATGGTGCTCTGAGCCTCTCAAACCCTCTAAGTTAAATTCTCCTTAAACTGCTCTTGTTATTCGTTATTTGTTGCTTTCAACTTGTCGTACCAAAAGAAAAGTCACTATTAATCCCACTGGAAATTCCAAATGACCGGACCTCAGGTCTGAGCCCAGCTTTGGGCTGCAGCTGGAGACTGCCCTCCTCCCAGGCCATGGGCCACCCTCAGAAGCCATCAGAGCACAGACCCAGTGTTTCCAACAGCCCCATTAGGAGATTGTTTTCATGGGACCCAGCTCTGCAGTCTCCTTGGGGACCAGGAACACTTGTCCATAGGCCACCCAGTCAGGCCCAAAGTCAGCCTGTGCTTAGTGCCCTACCACTTTCTTTGAGCATATTCCTGGCTCATATTCGAGGATCTGGAAAACAGCCTCTGAGCCCAACGCCCCTTCTTCAGCTCCTCGGGAGGCCCCCTGGTTAGAGTCTGCAGGTGATTCACAGCTCACCCACAAGCCAAGTCCCCCACAACAACACCCCACCCCACCCAGAGACTGCAGGGAAGAACACCCAAGGAGGAGCCGCTCATATCAGCCTGCCACAAAAACCCTACCTCAGGCCAAACGGGCCATAGGCTTTCCTTCCTAGTAGACCCTGGGTCCCTTAGGACTAGAGAAAAAAAAAACAATGAGAGGAAAATGGGGGGGCCTTTGGGAAGAGAGGGTCAGAATACTCAATCAGCAGGGCCCCTGTGCCAGAAAGGGCATCTGCCCCTCCCCCACACCAAAGCCCATGGAATGTCTGGGTATGTCACCATCTCCAAGGAGCTCACGCCATCACAAAGGTGGGCTAGAAGCCAGTACCGTGTGACCTCGCAGCCAGATCTGCCTGACCGCTGCTCTACTCCACCCGGAGCCCACCTTGGCCAGCTCACCCCAGCTCTGAGACATCCCAACCCAGCCTTTAGGGACCTGCCCAGTGGCGGCTGCTGCTCCTGAGATCACTAGGTGAGGTTCGCTGAGCCCACTGCTTCCCTGGATGGCGCCTTGTTTGTTTTGTTTTGTTTTGAGACAGTCTACTCTGTCATCTAGGCTGGCCTTGAGTTCACAGAAATCCTCCTGCCTCTGCCCCCCAAATGCTGATTCCCAGGCGTACAACCATCATACTTGACACCTAAGGTTTGTCGTGGCACCCTCTGTGAACCCAAGCATTTCACTCAGGAGGACACTGAGCACCTCAGCATCTCAGCACCTACACCTTGTTGGGTAGCCCCTCTGATGCCTCTTCCTACCTGGCACGCCCCTGCCTCCTCATCTTGACAACCCAGAGTCCCCTGGAGCATCACCAGGGAGATGAAGACCCACTTTAGGGCCTGGACACACTGATTCCTTTTCCTTTTCCTCAGCACAGTCACCCACACCTGCCTTGGGCTACCTGGTGCTGTGTGTGTGTGTGTGTGTGTGTGTGTGTGTGTGTGTGTGTGTGTGTGTGTGTGTATGATATGTACATGTGTGTACATGTGTGTGCGTGTGTGTACATGTGTGTGTACATGTGTGTACATGTGTGTGATGTACATGTATGTATGTGTGTGTACGTGTGTCTGTGTATCTATGTGGTGTGTATGTGTGTATGTACGTGCGTGTGTGATGTTTGTGTGTACGTGCATGTGTGTGTACATGCATGTGTATGTACATGTGTGTGCATGCATATGTGTGCGTGCGCGCGCCTGCACGTGCTCGAGCACCTTCTCAGCAGGAAATGAAGTTTGCAGGACAGAATGACGTGAGCTAGCAGAATGCGGAAGAGTGTTAGCTAATGCATTCAGAGTCAGAACAGGTTGCTGGAACGTGAGCTGCCAAGGCCAGGCCCAGGGTTGACACACACACTTGCCCGCTCACCCATCCACTCACTCTTTCCTTCATTTGCTTTTCCACATGAAGACACAGAAGCTCCACCCCTGAGGGACCTGCTGCTATTCTCCCAGGGGTGACATGAATAAAGGCACGTGGTGTTAAGGAACTGTGCCGTAGGGCGATGCAGAACAGGAGCGGACTAAGGTCTGCTCGGTGGAACGTGAGAGCCAGGTCGGGGAAGGCCCCTGGAAAATGCAGCTTTCTTCACTTTTCTCCTTTAGGGGCCTGGGAGATGGGCATCCCGACAAAGGGGCCTGAGGAACTAAGGAAACCGTGGTGGTAGGGAGCACAGTGTGAGGTGGCAGGTCCAAGGCACCCCGAGATGATGGGTGGAGCACTGCTGTAAGGAAGGCTAGAGAGAGAGTGACATCTGACTTCAAGACAGAGAGGTCCCCTCTGGGTGGAACAGGAGACACATCCTCATTAGGTCTCTAGCTGCAGCTCAAGGAGATGGCAGCATGGAGCAAGCGAGTGGCGGGGGTGGGGAGCATGGGGCGGGGAGATGGGGGGGGGTGTGGAGGGGAAAGAGGGAGGCAGGGTCAGACTGCAGCAGTACTAAAGGCCTAGGATCAGAAAGTGTGAGGTCAAGGGCAACTCCGAAGTCTGCCTTCAACAACTTGGGAGTGAGACTGAAGGAAAGCAGAGGCCATGGGAAGGGTGCGAGGGGCCAGACGGCCATGGCCTGAGCACCCAGAGGAATTACCACAAGTGCTCCAGGAGACAGAAAGGGAGCAGCGAACTGACAGCCAAGAAGCAGGGACTGAAGAGACCCAGGGCCCCACCCACGCTGCACCTTACCAGAGACAGCCATGCCAACTTAGTGAGCGTTATGTCAGAAGTGCCTGAGCCCCCTCCCGTTTGGAAGACGATATACAGAGACCCTTGAGATCCCCCAGTGAATGGGAGGAGAAGTGGGGCTCTCAGGGGCACTCAGGGATCCAGGAACCTCCCCGTCACCTGTCCTGCAGCCATCCCTACCCAAGCCACCTGCTCTGATCACTGCAGCAACCTGTCACCAACCAACAGGCTCAGGACAGTGTCCTCCCCACGAGGTGAAGATGATAACCAGATCTGCTCACAGCCCGATGGGTAATGGGGCTGATCCCCTCTTTCTCTGCATGGTTCCCACACACACACTCTCCTGCCTGCCCACCCCACCACCACCACCACCCCGGAAACTCCTGGATTCCAGCAGGAACAGGCAAGGAGCTCAGGGCCTGAGCCACCAGTGGCATTCCTGATTCAGTTTCCGGGGCATGTCAGATAATGGAACAGGAGAGAAACTGACTTTGAGAAGCAATGGTTATCATGACCATCTGGCAGATGCCCCCCTTCTACACAGGGGTCCCTGGCACTCACAGACCCCTGGTCCCATCAGAAGAACCCCAAGAGGAGGGCATAGCTCCCAGCTTTGAGAGCAGAGGCCAGCTTCAGTGTGGCCATTCCGGCTCCAGCTGCATCTCTCCCGGCCCAGGCAGGGGCTGTGTGCTTTCCACCCAGAACCGGCTGACGGGGGAAGTCGGAGAGCCCAGGGGAAATGGTGGAGACGGTAGACCGGTCTGGGAAGAAGCGCTTCCTGGAGTGGGGGCTGCTGCTGCTTCTGCTGCTGCTGCTGGGAGCCCTAGTGGCCCTGGGTGTCCTCTACAGCAGAGGTGAGTAAGGACACCCTGTCCCTTTCACCTTCCCCCAACCCACCCCGACCCAGGGCTTTGCATAGCCCTGAGAGGAGCCAGCCTTGAAGAGTGAAGCTGGGGGGGCGGAGGTCTGCCAGCCCCCCTCCCCCCACCCCCTGCTGGCTTCCAGGGCTGTGCTGCTGACTTTAGAGGTGCCACAGAAAGGACACTGACCTGCACAGAACCAGCGACCCCATTCAGAAAGCTCTGTCCTGGCTTGCTGGCGCAGCAGCTTCTGCAGGCTCTGCCTCCGCCCCCCTCTGCCTCAGCAGGACTCTAGGATGCTACAGACAGCTGGCAGGTCCCCGCCCCACTGAGCCCCCTTCTAGTCTGCAGCGAGGCTGAGCAGAGTGGCTGCTGCAGTTCCCAGGTGGCCCAGCAGCAGGAGCCCACGCCCCTAAGCTAAGGGGTCCCTCCAAGCTGTCTTACCTGGCACTAGTCCGGTTGACCTTGTGGCTTCTGACACAGGCTCTTGCTTATTGCAAGCTGGAAGGAAGGAAGCTACACAGGACCCAGAGAGGTGGAGGTGTGGCTGGGGCTGCCCTTTGTAGACCTCAGGTGTCTCAAGAAGGGCTTTGCACACACTGACCCTGCTCCTAAAGGACCACGTGAAGGACTAGGGTGCTCCCCTTTGGGTGGGGCACCCAGAAACCCACAGTCATGCACCTTCTGAGCCCTTCATCCCTTTTGAGCCAGGGGCAGGGACAAAACCATACAGGAGGAAGGAAGATGCGTACACTTCACTCCTGGCATGTCTCTAAGTGGCACGCTCAGGGAGTCTGGCTCTAACACCAGGGTACCAAAGCCTGAATGTTCCCTCAGGGGACCATGGATGAGGGCACAGCTGGGAAACACAAGTGGGTTCTACTAAGGATGAGGTGGGCCTCCCCCAGCCAGGGCTGCCTTCAAGGGCCCATGTCTTTGCCCCCTTGTGACTCTCCTTGCAAGGGTTAAACAGTCACAGCCAACTCCAAGGCAGGAACAGGAATAACAGCAGCCCTGTCATTGGAGTGGAGCCCAGGGTTCCAGGGACCTTTTTTTAAAGTCCACTGGTCTCAAAATACCTGGTTTTGAGGCAATAGGCCTGGTGGTTGCACAGTCAGCCATGAGGTACAGGACCGGGGGCGGTGGAGTCTTCTGTCCTGTCGCCATGTCTGTCTTCTCCCTGCACGTTGTTCCCTTCGCTCTTGGAGCAGTGTGTGTGACTTCTGGGACAGCAGGGTCTCCTTGGCTCCTCCAGGGCCCCACAATTTCTGCTTCCTCTTCCTCCAGGGCTCCTGGCCTCTGGAGTGACCCCAGAGCTCCAGTCAGGGCTGAGGAGGTGGAATGTTTTCTACTCTCCATCTTTAAATATGTTTGTTTCTTGTTCTGAGGATGTCTTATTACCACTTCCGATTTGTGAGCTGCCATTTATACTCTTTGATGTCGGCATCCACATGACCTTATGTTACCATCTTAACTTTGACTGGCTTCTGGGTCAGCTACACATTGTTGGAAGCTCGTTTGGAGCCGGTGAATTCTCTGGTACTTGGCTGAGGTCACTCTTAGGTGCGTTACTGTCCCTGTTACTCAGTGATCACAGGAAGGGCCTGAGGTGGTGTGCACATCAGTGCCCAGATCTACCACCTCGCTGGCCGTCTCGGCTCCTGCCCCAGCTGTGTGACCTCAGACAACTTCCACGCTGTCTCTGCGCCTCAGTTTTCTGACCTGCAAAACAGAAATCATAGGAGCACAAGCATTAGTGGTTCACGTGAGGGTCTGAGGACTTAACACAACAGGGATGCTTAGGAAAATGCCCGTCACATTGCTCATCATCAGATTTAATAACGACGTCAGTCTTGCCGCTAACCCCATCCATTGTGTCATCACAGCCTGTATGGAGATAGATTATCTTCTAAGACCCCATCCCAATATGGATGTCTCCATAGCTTTTGCTAAAATCCCACCCTTGTCATTTCTATATTTTATGGTGTGTTTTAAAATACTTATTATCTATTTTTAATTATGTTTATGGCTGTATATATATATGATATGTGCACTTATGTGTGCAAGTACCTTCAGAGGCCCAAAAGGGGGCGGGGGTGCCAACTCTGGAGAGTAGAGTTGCAAGTGACTGAGCAGTGGGTGCTGGGAATTGAACCTGGGTCCTCTGCAAGGGCACTGAGTGATCCTAGCCACTGAGCCACCTCTCCAGCCCCTAGTCTGTATATTTTTAACACCCGAACTATGAAAAGTAATGAGTTGCATTTTCTTTCCTTGCTATTGTCTGGATCTCATCATTCATAACTCTCTACGGGTCTTTTTTCTGTCTAGGGATTGTTAGGCGGGGCTTGTCTTTACCATTTCAGAAAACGTCTGTGCCTTTTGTGTGGTTGATGGGGAGTGGGAGGGGGTGGGTCGGGATCTCACATAGCCCAGGTTAGCCTCCAGCTTGCTATACAGTCGAGGATGACCCTGAGCTTGTGACCTTGTCCCTACCTTACAAGTGCTGAGTTACAGGCGTACGCCTCCACACCTGTTTTCAACCAATGCCTTTAAAACCGTTTGCTGGTTGTCGGGCAGATGAGGCAGGCAGCTTGAATATCACGTTGGTCATTGTAGTGCCTGAATTTAAAATACCTGGCACGGGGTCATATGTTTGATCGCTTGGTCCCCACCTGGTGGCACTGTTGGAAAGGTTATGGAACCCGTAAGAGCCTGAGCCTTGAGGAAGGAAGTACATCACTGGGGGTGGGTTTTATAGCCTGGCTCCACTTCCTGCTTTCTTTCTCTGCTTCCTGTATGCAGATGAAATGTGATCAAGCTGTTTTCCCGCCAGCCTCACACCCCTGCTGCCAGGGCACCATGATCCCCTCTGTGAGATAAAATGAAGCTTTTCTCTCCAGAATTTTTTTTTTTTTTTTTTTTTTTTTTTTTTTTTTTTGGGTCAGGGTTTGTCACAGCAACAGGAAAAGCAGCAGACGTGATCGTCCAAGATACATCTCTTAACTGTTAAAATCATTTTCCTAGACTCTCTCATCCTTTCTTAAAAATCGATTTAGAAAGTAAACGACTTTTAGTTTCCCATGAGTCAGCCGGATCCTCAGGCCCCCAACTGAGTCAAAGACAAGTTGGCTAACGAAACTTGTGTCGGACAGCCTTCCAGTGCTGTGACAAAGTACCTGAGTCGAATGGCTCTAAGGGATGAAAGGTTTGTCTTGGGTGTGGTTTCAAAGGTGACTTGGTTCCATTACTCGAGAAGCCCCACTCCCATATGATTGACAGGGACTCCACCCCTCATGTTTCTGCAGACGCAGACAGGCACACACTGATTTTGCTTCTTAGTCCTGGGCTGGGGTCAGGAAGTCCTCTGGGACCTGCTGGACTTAGTCACCAACAGGCCCAGGAATCTGAGGCTCAGGAAGTACCATTTTCAGGATATCACTGCCTCTGTTGGCCAAAGGTGGCTTTTACTGGACTCCTGGTTCCCTTGTGGTAGCAGACCCACCTCAGGGCCTGGGCTCCCAGGCCCACAGGCTCTCCTGTCCTCCCCACATAGGCATAATCTTATTCACCACCTCTTGCAGAACAGTGCTGTTCACCTGGCCCGAGAGGGTGAAGGTTCGTCTTTCCCAACAGCTCACAGTTTTAAGATTTATTTATTACTACGTATACAGTGTTCTGTCTGCATGTACACCTGCACACCAGAAGAGGGCACCAGATCACATTATAGATGACTGTGAGCCACCATGTGGTTGCTGGGAATTGAACTCAGGACATCTAGAAGAGCAGTCAGTGCTCTTAACCTCTGAGCCATCTCTCCAGCCCCCACAGCACACAGCTCCTGCTTCCTTCAGAAAGGGTCCGGGCAAGCAGCAGTTTCATTGCTGGGCCTAAGTCTTTCCTAGTATCTCCCTGCCACCACTGAGCCTGTCCTCTCTCGGGAGGGTCCACTAGAGTCTTGTGAGACTCGTCCCTCGTCACCCTCGTAGGCAGCTACCAAGGTTCACAGAGAGGACTCAGATGTGCAATGGAAGCTCCTGAAGCCGAGGACTCCCAGGTCTCCCTCAGGAGCTGGCCCACACTGGCCAATTCAGAAGAGGCTGGTTTCCTCCTGCTCCTTGTTTGAAACACCTCTCCCAGGTTCTATCCAGGGTGAAGCCACCTGTGCCCCGTCTCTCCACGAAACTGGCCCAAGCTCTCTGAAATGTCATTTTTCTCATCTTGTGACTAAGTCTTGGGTCAGACTCAGAAAAAAATATAGTGAGTTTTAAAAATAGGTTATCTGGCTTTGTTGTGGTTGCGGAGAAGGAAATGGCACTCTGCTGTGGGTTTTTGATGTTTAAAATAGAACTTCTCTCATAAATTCCAGATACATATTTAACTTAATAGAAGGCAAAGGAAAGCAAAAGCTCCACTGTTTCCTCCAAAGGATACAATCACTTAGAATGGCTTAGCTACATACACACACACACACACACACACACACACACACAGAGAGAAAGAGAGAGAGGAGAGAGAGAGAATCCTGTTCACATGCTATTGCTGTCATGTATTTTACTCTTACTGTGTTTTTACATACCACATAAATATATACAGTTACTGTTGCTTTTAATTGCACCATGTTATAATAAGTTTCTCACCTTGTAACAATCATGACTCCCCAACCACACACACAGAGGCACACATGCACACACACAGCCACAGAGGCACATGTGCATACACACAGCTACAGAGGCACACGTGCACACACACAGCCACCCAGGCACACGTGCACACACACAGCCACCCAGGCACACGTGCACACACACAGCCACCCAGGCACACGTGCACAGGCACACGTGCACACACACAGCCACCCAGGCACACGTGCACACACACAGCCACCAGGCACACGTGCACACACACAGCCACCAGGCACACGTGCACACACACAGCCACAGAGGCACACATGCACACACACAGCCACCCAGGCACACGTGCACATACACAGCCACCCAGGCACACGTGCACACACACAGCCACCGAGGCACACGTGCACACACACAGCCACCCAGGCACACGTGCACACACACAGCCACAGAGGCACACACACACACACACAGCCACCAGGCACACGTGCACACACACAGCCACCCAGGCACACGTGCACACACACAGCCACCCAGGCACACGTGCACACACACAGCCACCCAGGCACACGTGCACACACACAGCCACCCAGGCACACGTGCACACACACAGCCACCCAGGCACACGTGCACACACACAGCCACCCAGGCACACGTGCACACACACAGCCACCCAGGCACACGTGCACACACACAGCCACCAGGCACACGTGCACACACACAGCCACAGAGGCACACGTGCACACACACAGTCTCTTTTGTATTATTTCTACTAGCTCCTTCTAACATCCTGCTAACAGGGCTGTGGAGAGAGCTCAGTCAAGTGCTCGCTGAGCAAACAAAGATCTGAGATCAATCGTCAGAATCCATAAAGAGAAGCCAGGCATGGCAGTGCGTGCGTGCCGTGTGTAGAAAAGCCCAGTACTGGGGAGACGAAGGCAGGAGGATCCCCGGGGTTCGTTAGCCAACCTAAGCTATCACACCTGGTGAGCCACCTGCCAGTGAGAAATCCCATCTCAAAAGACAAGGTGGACAGTGCCTGAGAAACAACACAAAACAGACTGCGGCCTCCACACACATGTGCATATACGCACCCCCACACACACACACACACACAAACAATGCATAAATTAATGAAAGTAAATTCTCATTTTTTTCTCAGTCTGACTTTCTGATGCTCAGTCTTTCTCTGATAGTTCCTGTCCCTGGCTTCAGCCTGCATTTCTGGTGAATTCCACAGGGCATCACTCTAGCTGAGTGTCTCTTCAGCTCGGTTGACTCCATCCAGCCTGGGTTTGCGATTGTTTATAAACTTCAACTCCATGTTCTCCTTTTTAAAAATGTGTGTTATTGTGTTTGTCATTTGTGTATGACTCTGTGTGTGTGTATGTGTGTGAGAGACAGACAGACAGACAGACAGACAGATGTGAGTGCAGTTGCATGCGTGCCACAGAGTACAAGAGCAACCTTTGGGAGTCGGTTGTTTCTACACTAGGTCATCAGGTCTGCACAGCAAGCACGCTGGCTCACTGGACCATCTCGCTGTCCCACGTCACTTCGTTTCTAGCATTTACAGCTGGTTCTTTTTCAAACTGTTTTTTTTTTTTTTTTTAAGCCATTCCTTGTCTGTTTCCAATTATTTCATACGTATTTCAAACAGCGTAGTATGCTTTGTGTCACTTAGGTACCTATAAAACACCACAACACCCAGGTGCCCGAAACAACAGCTGCCTAATATCTGACCTCAGCCAAGGCCAAGTTGATCCAAGCCAGGCTGAGCACCTCTGTGTCAGGGGATCTTCATCCAGTTACTGCCTGGGGCAGGCCACGCAGACACCGTCACAGGCAAGAGCTGAGCTAAGTATGCTTCCCGCCCTAAGTGGGAGCAGGAGCAGGTTGGGTGTTCAGGGCTCTACTGCAGAGGAGTGTCTTCATAGGCCCATCTCTGAGCTCCTGGGGCTCTGCTCTTTGTTCTCCCTAGTACGCGGATTGCTTCTTTTCATAAACATAAATTCGCATCCACAGGGACTTTGTCGTTAGCCTCCAGTGTGATGTAAGTGGAAAAATGTTCCATCTGAGAGAGCGTTTGTTTCCATCGGTGACTTCAGAGTCTTCCATTTGAGACAGCTTCCTGTTGCCACACCACACTCCCTCCCTCCCCAAATCTGTCTCCCAACACCCACTCCCCTCCCCCACCTCATCCCCCATCCCCACCCCAAGAAGATTACTCAACCTCAGGGAAGCATACATTTCTCCATCACTGTGTTTGTCCATCCACCTCCCTCTCTCTCTTGTGATGTGTGTGTGTGTGTGTGTGTGTAGGTCAGACACTGACACTGGAAGTCTCTTCGATCATTCTCTCTCCCTTATGTATTGAGGTGGAGTCTTTCACTTGAACCCAGAGCTCACAGGTTCAGTTACTCTCGCTCGCCAGCTTGATCCAGAGATCAAGCTGATCACTTCCCTGCCCCCATCCCAGGCCAGCTGCTTTAATCCTTCCTTAAAACACTGCTCTGTAGGTGGGCCTCATGGCCGGTGGCTTTTTCTTGGGAACTGGGGTTCTAAGCTCCACCCCCACACTTGCATGACAAACGCTTGACCACCCTCACGGCTCTGAGTCCCGGCCATTCATTCATTACCCATGGTTTGGGCTCCGCGGATTCTCCTTGCTTCCATTTCTCCCCGAGTTCAGGTCTCACTGTCTGGCCCAGGCTCAGGCCAGCCCCGAGCATGCGATCTTGCCTTCCCTGCTTCCTAAATACTGGGACTGCCATGGGCCTTGGTGGCCGTGCCCTCTGATCGCTCCCTTCATGCCCTGCCTAGGTTAGGACACTCTTGCAACTGGCATGTGCTGACACTGATGCTCTTCTGTGCGGTTCAACGGCTGTCAGGCCTGTGACAGGGTTTCCTTGCATTTTTTTGTTTTTGAGACAGGCTCTCATGCACCATTAAACTTTTTATGTAGAGAGGCTGGCCTCGAACTCCTGACCCTCCCATGTCTATCTCCCAGGTAGTCCTGGGCATCTCCCAGAGACCTCACTTTTCATGTTGCATTTCCACCCCGCTCTTTCCTGTGGCTTCCAATGACGCTCATGGCATATCTTTAGCTGTTGTAATAAATATAATGTTTATTATAAAATTAGCCTATTAATTATTACAGCAGTGTTATCTAACCCACTATCATAATCAATAAAGACACAGACACCTGTTGCATGTTAGAATAGCCTTATTTTACCAGGGTCTGGGCAGAATAAACCCTCTAAACTATGCTGATCACTTCCCCGCCCCCATCCCAGGCCGGCTGCTTTAATCCTTCCTTAAAACACTTGCTAACGTCCTTCATCTGGGCTCTGGGCTGCTCTCCTGCATCCATGCTGCTTTCCACACTGACCCCTCTCTCTCTTCCTCCTCCGGTATCTGTCTCTTCTCTCTCCTGCCTCATGGTCCCCGGGCCCCAGGCCCGTGAACCTCCAACACTGCCCCACTCTCTCTCTCTTCTGCCAAGCCCCAAGCTTCAGCATTGTTATTAACCAATCAGCTGTAAACAGGTAGAGCCAGGTTTACACAAGGGGCAGGTGTGCTGAGAATGCGCTCTCCTGGGCAGCAGCTGGATTCTGAGGGCCAGAGATTAGTAACAGAATACAGAGCACCAGGCCAACCCCCAACCATTCCCCTTTTCTGCCTAAGTAAAAGGGCCACTTTAAAACTGTACACAGTAAGAAAAACATTATGAAACAATTATAAAAGCCAATAGGTAACACTTATATCAGAATACACAGCACCAGCCCAACCCCCCCAACAGTAAGTTTCCCACATCTTCTGCAAGCCTCTCCAACTTAGTGACTGTGGCCACTGCACAACCTGCCGCTGCTAATATTGGACTCGTTTTGACCAGCTGCGGTTCCCTCCTGGTTTGCCTATCTGTCTTTGTTTGGGTTTGGTGTTGTTTTCTTGTTTGTTTGTATATGTTTGATTTATTTGTTTTGAGACAGGGTCTCACTATGTAGCTCTGATTGGCCTGAAATTCATAGAGATCCTCCTGCCTCTGCCTCCCAGGTGCTAGGATTAGAGGTGTGTGCCACCATGCCTAGCAAGGTTTGGGGTGTTTTTTGTTTGTTTGTTTGTTTGACTGTTGTTGGTTGGTTTTTGTTTTTGTTTTGTTTTGTTTTTTGGTTTTTTGAGACAAGGTCTCTCTGTGTAGCCTTGGCTGTCCTGGACTCACTTTGTAGACCAGGCTGGCCTCAAACTCACGGCGATCTGCCTGCCTCTGCCTCCCAAGTGCTGGGATTAAAGGCGTGTGCCACCACGCCCGACTGGTTTGGGGTGTTTTTGAGATAGGGTCTCATGTGGCCCAGGGGCAGGCCTTAAGTTTACTATATAACTAAGGGTGGCCTTAAATTCCTAATTCTCCCGCCCTTACCTCCCAAGTGCCACATGTGGTTTATGCGGTGCTGGGAAGGGAACCCAGGGCACAGCGTTTATGGTAGACAAGTGGTCTACCGACCCTGCGGTTCCTTCCTGGTTGTTTTGTTGACAATATATCTCCCCTGACCCCCACTTCACTAGGAGCTAGAAGTGGGCAGCTCTTGGTTTCCCTTCTCTGCCTATAGGCTACATCACCCAGAATGGCAGGTGGAAACAAGTACCCCCTGCACCCGACCCCCCCCCCAGAGCCCTGACTCCTCACAGCCGCCCACATGTGTGCACCCAGCGGACTGTAGACTGAAGCGCGCTCGCGATGAACCTTGCGGCAGGACCTCCCTTCCTGCACTCTGACCTGGCTGGTCACTCTTCTGTAGAAAGGGAAGGGCTTGTCTGCATCCTGTTCTCTTGCGCTGTGTCCCTACCGTCTGCAGAGATTTGTGGCCCCCTGTTGAGGGGGGTGCTGAGTCTGGAGATGCACTTTCCTCTTGGTCACGCATCCTCTCGCCGGAGGTGTGACTCTGAGATGCCTTTGAGATCCAAGGTCCAGGTTTTACCCTCAGGCTCTGCTCTTGAGATGAGCACACCCCTCCACAGGCAGCCAAAGCTTCAAGGGCCCTACGCTCTCCCTTGACTGCCCCACTTCCACTGCAGGCTTGGTGTGGGAGGCGGTCAACTTTCTTGTCCCCAGAGCTCAGAATTTTTCCCTGAAAGTTTTCCCTCAATGTCACCACCAGACTGGAGGCGAAGGGGTAGGCTCTTCAGAGTCCACACCGGCAGCACAGCTGATATGGTCTGGTTTGTAACATCCTCATGTGTTGAGCAAATGGCCTTCCACGTGGTCTGGCCCCAAGGGGCACTCGTTGTTGGCACCTCCAGCACCTTCTGCTGACTGTGCCAGGGGCCAAGCATGTACAGCCCTATTTTCTCCTCCCCACGGGTCTATGTGTCTGACTCTGGGGAGTCTCAACACCACACACCAGGTCTGAAGATGGCCAGGCCTGACTTGCTCTTTGCCCAACCCCTCTCCAGGTCCCCCAACCTCCCTCCAGGTTCCGAAGACCCCCCCATGCTAAGCAGTGTTCTTCCATACTTGTAGTGGAGGGATGGGGACAAGGAGGGTGGCCTTGAACCTTCAGCAGGGAGTCAAAGTACAGAAATTAGAGGGTGACGGTTGCCACTAGGGAGGTCCCCTGCCTGCAAGGACCCAACTCCCCTAAATTAACCTATGTATTCCTGTGGCAAGGCTGCAAGAGCAGCAGCCTTCTGTAGCTACAGCCCAGGAGGATGGCCATGTAGGGGGCCCTTCCCCCTCTCCTCCTCAAGCCCCACAGGAAGTGTGAAGAGGAGGAAGGGGCTATGGGGGGAAGGAGAAAGAGAAGGGTGACTAGACTCTGAGTTTCAGAGCCTCCCGTCTCAGTTCCACATTGTGTGGTGAGCATTGTAGCCTGGAGCACGGTACAAAAACACCAGCAACCGACACACACTGCTCCCCAAGGCCCCGAGGGGTGGTGACGGAGGGGCCTGAGCACTGTATTTCTCCCCAGGAAAGCAGCGGCCCCCATTAAGTAGCTGGCTATGCTTCTCCCAGGACGAGAAGACGGTTGTAAAACGAGGTAGCCTTTGCCTTCCCTGCCAGGCAGCCCTGAGGAGGTGGGCTTGGCATCTGGGCCTGCCATGGGCGGGGTGATGTGGATGGGCAGGAAGCACAGGGTGGTGGGGATGAGGAAGACAGGGTATTGACAGAGACACCCGTCTCTTGTGGCGTGTCCCATGTCCGGGAACCGCTGGTAGCAGCCGTGGGGCCAGCTGGGAGCCATCTTTGGCTGTACTAACTACTGGGTAAGGACAGGGTGGGCTAGCACAGAACCTTAGATCTGGTGGGACAGCAATGGATGGAAAGTAGGAGCAACCTCAGCCCTGAGGGTCAAGAGAGACAGTGAATTTAAAGGGATCCCAGGTCGCCCCAGTAAATAAAATTCACACGTTTGGGTTCGACTGTCGAACACCAGGGCTGTGATTCAGACCTGTCCTGGCGGTGTCCGCGGAGGGCAGGGGAGGAAGGAGACCGACCCCACCTATCCCGCCCCTGCGGTACCCTGCCACGCCCACCCAGCCCTCAACCCTCTCACCAGTGCCCACCCAAGCCTACACACTCTATACACCTCACACCCCTCCTTCTGTCCCTCCAGCCATCAAAGAGTCATCACAGACAAGTGACGTCTGCACCACCCCAGGCTGTGTGATGGCAGGTGAGCACCTTCCCTAGGGTGGCCACAGTGCTGTGCCAAGGGGATGCCTGAAGCCAAGCTGAGACTTTGTCTTAAAATTAGGCACCACAGACTGCCCTCTGCAGGAGGCAAAAAAACAGACAAAATTTTGTCAGGGGAGGAGGCAGAGGGGGAGAAGGTGGAACAGGAAGGGGGAAAAGCCTGAAGAGACACAATATGGTTTCCCGGGCTGGGTGGACCCTGGAGCCTCACAGTGATGCCCTCTGTGCAATCTCCAGCTGCAAGAGATCAGGACAAGCAGGCCAGAATTCTAGGGTTTTCCTAGGCAGCATCAGCAGAGCACTGAGCACATGAGCTCAGGCCCCAGTCACCAACATACTCCAGATGCCAGGGCACAGCTGTCCCATCTGGTAAGAAAGAAACCCCAAGGAGCTAGATGGGAGAGCTACTTCCCCGCCCCCACTCCCCCACCCCCGTGAAGGACAGAGGACCTGAGAAGTGAGAGGATGCTGGGACGGCACAGGGCAGACAGGACAGGAGGATGGCAAGGTCACCGCTGGGCCCTTCCTAAGAGTAGGAAGTATCTCCCAATATTAGGTCTTCAGGTGGAAGAACACTGGAAGGTTCAAGGTCCTGTGGCTTATAAGTGGCAGCCCTAGTCCTGGAAGCCCCTCGGGCAATTCCTCCAATGTTCCTAGCCACCCTGTGGCTCAGGGAAAGTGACCAACTCGCTCAGGGGCAGGCTAGTACCTGCCAGCACGTCGATAGCTGATGTTACATCTCAAACTGTCCACAAGGGGGCGACGCTGCATCTCAGATTCAAAAAGCAACGTTGAGACGTCCACAGCTCAGGGTCTCCTCTCTTCTCTCCATCCCCCCACCCCGGGGGATATGCAGCTGCCAGAATCCTCAAGAACATCGACCCAACGAAGAAACCCTGTGACAACTTCTACCAGTACGCGTGCGGAGGCTGGCTGCGTCGCCACGTGATCCCCGAGACCAACTCCCGGCACAGCGTCTTTGACACGCTTCGGGATGAGCTGGAGGTCATCCTCAAAGGTGAAGAGCGGCCTCCATCTAAGGGTGGGGAGGCGGCACTGAGCCTTGGGTGGGTAGGCAGCCAGGTCAGAGGCGACATCACTGCCCAGGCATGGACGTGGGCTGTGCCTGAGGTGTCTTTGTGCAGCCTGAAGAAGCCTCTTGTCTGTCAGAGGAATGGGGTTAGCCCGGGACACTTGCCCGGGGCCAGAAGAGATCAGCCGTTACAGAAGGCATGAGTTGTTGGCCTTGGGGCCTCAGCAGGCACCTCAGCCTCTGCTCACCTTTCTCCTCTGCCCACAGGGGTGCTGGAGGAGTCCAATGTCAAGGACCGGCCAGCTGTGAGGAAGGCCAAAATACTGTATCGCTCCTGCATGAATGAGAGTGAGTCGAGCCACTTCTGCCGGGGCCCAGTCAGCTCCAACACCACACCACACCTCACCCCGAGCAAAGGCCGTCACGTGAGAAGTGTCCGCTGCGTGCTGCACCTCACCTGGCCTGGCTCGTTTCCAGCTGCCTGTGGTTACATCATCACTCAGGGGCACCCCCCTCCTGTCTGGCTATGACCAGGCTCCCCCCCTCCCCCACCAACCTTCTAGAGGTCTGAGGTCGAGTCCAGTGTACCAATGATGGGACTCGGTGGGACTGTGGTTTTTATGAGGTCATCCCAGTTGGAACCGCTACCCGGGCATGTCCAGGGTTATCTTATCTCCCCAAATCTTGTGGCCAATGCCTGAGAGACACAGATGCATCCTCCGGATTCTCGCCGTTACTTAGTTTCTAGCCCGAGAGTCTGCGTGCCCAAGGCAGGTGACAGCAGTGTGTGGGCAGAGCCCTGAGCCCTCTCCTCCGCACCAGCCCACTCGCCCAGCTGCAGCCCGGCAGCTCCGCAGAACCCTGCCACATTTGGCCCAAGCACCTAGGACCATATATGACTCCCAGTTCCTCTAATTTTGTCCCTGCTTCCTTCGCCTGCTGCCAGCTACCAAGTCCCCATTCTCTGTGACCCCGGGGAAGCGTTTGCTTCAACAGCAGCCCCTGAGCTAAAGCTGGACACGTGTCATGGCATCTGAGTTCCCAAAGTTTGAGGGCGACTCACCCCTTTCCCCCTCAGGTGTGATAGAGAAGAGAGACTCCCAGCCCCTGCTGAACATCTTAGACATGGTAGGAGGCTGGCCTGTGGCCATGGACATGTGGAATGAGACTGTGGGTAAGTACAGGCCAGTTTGGAGACACCGGGGAAGAGGTCAACTCTCCCCAGGGCTGCCCACAAGCTACCTACCTACTCTTGGGAAGCTCCTAGAACCTTATTCCTCCCAGAGCCAACTTAGGGTCACACAGGAGAATCAGTGGCAGCCTGGCAGGTGCTCTGAAGCTCTGCCAAGGGGCACCCATCCCTCCTGGCATCTATCCTAGGCACCGTTTCTAGCCCTCAGACTGTGGCCCATCTCTGACTCAGGGGCAGGAAGGACGCCTGGGGTAGGCTATCTCCCACCCACACATGGTTGACTCCCTCAGTATCTATTTCCCTACGGGCCATTTGGAGAACAGTCCCTCAGTCCCTGAAGTCCCACCGTGAGCTCGCTACCTGAGCAGGGCAGGGCTCCCCACGCCGCCGGCAGAACGCTTTGCCTAGGAGGCAGTTCCATGTCTGGAGACTGGCTAGCTGGCCTCCAGCATGAGTGCTGCCTCCTCAGGCCTCAAGTGGGAGCTGGAGAAGCAGTTGGCTGTGTTGAACTCGCAGTTCAACAGGCGTGTCCTCATCGACCTCTTCATCTGGAATGACGACCAGAACTCCAGCCAGCATGCTATCTATGTATGCAGTACCCTCAGCGGGGCGGGGCTGGGGGCGGGGCTGGGGGCGGGAAGGGGAGAGGATGGGGGAGGGAAAGGAGGGATAGGAGCGGGGTCTTGCGCCTCACTCTGGACTTTGTGGCTGAGCAGGGACATAGGCTAGGATGGTGTCTGGGGGCCTGTGAGTGCAATGTATGCGTTGCCTGCCTGCAGTGTAGTCTGCAGTGTGAATTGTACTGAGCAGGGATCCCATGGGGCCTCGCAGCCCCTGCTGTGTTCTGAGAGGCTGGCCCTGTGCTCAGAGCACTTCTGACCTACTATGAGGTTTTTGGCATCTGGACAGGAAGCCTGCAGGAGCCTTAGCTAGAAGGTCAGGGAAGCACACACAGACGCCACTTTGGGTAGGCTTGGGAGTGGTGTGAGTCCTCCCTGTGGGGGACCTGAGCCCCATCCAGCCCCTCTCTGCAGCTCCCCCTCTCTGGCAGGGAAAGGCTTGGGTTTGGAAGCATCTGCCTCCCACAGGGAGCTCATGTTCTACCAGGCACAGTTCTGGGGGAGGGGGCACTGCCCACCTCAGACAGGCTGCAGGGATCCCCCCCACCTGCCAGGAGTCACACCCTCTGTGTTTCCAGATAGACCAGCCTACCTTGGGCATGCCATCCCGCGAGTACTATTTCAACATCGGCAACAACCACAAGGTAAGCAAGGAGCCTCAAGGCCTCATGTCAGACACAGCCCCTTCACGTACCGTGGGCCCGCTGGGGCTCAGCACTCCTGTCTATCCACTGCCTTGTTCCCCACAGCCAGCCTCTGTAAGTAGTTGTGGAAATGTGGCCAGGCACTGAGCACTGGGGACACACTAAAATTGGACAGCCAATCTCCACACTTGTGTCAGTCCTGAGGTGAGTGAGCTCACCGAGACAGGCAGTCCACTCAGCTCGACCCGCCCATGCAGAACCAGGGCCAGCGTCTAGAAGCCCCGAACTCAGCATGGGTGGGCCCCACTCCTGCATCTGCAGAGAGAAGTCAAGTATGGAGTAGCCAGGGAGAAAGGAAGAACTGGGAAGGACAGAAAGCAAGCAGGGACAGCAAGGACGGCTGTCCAGGAGCAGGATAGAAAAAGGCAGGAGGCAGGGATGACCCATGCGGCAGGACTGGGACTCCTTGTGGCCATCCAGCTGCCAGCAATTAGAAGGAAGGTTGGCGTGGTCAAAGAGGGCGGAGAGAGTGTAGCCGAATACAGAAAACTGGGACCTGGACACACGCACACACACACACACACACACACACACACACACACACACACTTGAATGTGTGTGTGGCCACTGGTCCAGTCTAGCAGCTGGCAGAGCTTAGGCATGCGTGGATAGGGTACCCTGTAGCTCACGCAAGGCAAGCCCCTCAAACAATAGGCATGAGGGAGGAAGGACATCCAGAAGATGGATGGACAGACATCCTGAGCACCAGTGTCCATCTCCTCCTCGCCCCATGGCTGAATCGTGGGTGGGGCAGCCCAACCTCACCCTGATACCAATAGATGAGGAGTCATTGAGCGCCTGTGGAGCCCACTCTGCCACTTCGCGGCCTCACCAGAGGCCCAGGCATGGGCCATTCAGCGAGAAGGAGGTGGGACAACACTTGGTCCCGAACTGTCTGGAATGGTCAGGGCATGAGACGCCACACAAAGTTTGGGGAGGAGCCCAGACAACAGAACACAAAGGCCATCTCGCTGGCTTGTCCTTGTAGTGGGATCAGGGTGGCTGCCACAGCTGGTCTCTATGCTCCACTCTGTGCTGGAACCTGGGGCGAGGGGGAGGGGACAAAGGGGGGACAGGGGAGGGGAGGCCAGAGGAGCAAGCTTCCAGGAGCCACTCCACGTCACACCTCACCCCACAGAGTGCTCCATGGTGGCCAAGGTGGCCAAAGCCCAGCTCCGCCCATCGTCCTTTGGCCCAGGTGCGGGAAGCCTACCTGCAGTTTATGATATCAGTGGCCACCATGCTGCGGAAAGACCTGGACCTGCCCAAGGACAGTGACATGGTGCAGGAGGAGATGGTGAAGGTGCTGGAGTTGGAGACGCATCTGGCCAATGTGAGGCAGGGCCACGCTGGGGGGCTCGGCTAGGGGTTGAGTCCCACGCTGTGTGACCCCGGCTTCCCACACAGGCCACGGTTCCCCAGGAGAGCAGGCATGATGTCACTGCCCTGTACCACAGGATGGACCTGGTGGAGCTGCAGGACAGGTTCAGTCTGAAGGTGAGACACAGGTGCCCAGCCCCAGCCTAACCGCGTGCTCACTGCCCACATGGCTGCTCCTGCCTCTGAAGGGATCCTGTTGCTGGCACCCAGGTGTTAAGTACCTTTAAATGAGCACAGAGAAGAAAAAAGAAAAAGAAAAAAAAAAAAAAACTCCAGGGAGACAAACACTGTTGCCCTGGGACAGACCTCCTTCCTAGGGCAAAATACGGCTGCTCTAAAGGGCTCACGTCAGAGAGAGGACAGGGGTTGGAACAGGGCTCATGTCAGAGGGAGGAGAGCACAGGTGGGACAGGGCTCATGTCAGAGGGAGGAGAGCACAGGTGGGATGGGGCTCATGTCAGAGGGAGGAGGGCACAGGTGGGATGGGGCTCATGTCAGAGGGAGGAGGGCACAGGTGGGACGGGGCTCATGTCAGAGGGAGGAGGGCACAGGTGGGACGGGGCTCATGTCAGAGGGAGGAGAGCACAGGTGGGATGGGGCTCATGTCAGAGGGAGGAGGGCACAGGTGGGACAGGGCCCAGGTCAGAGGGAGGAGGGCACAGGTGGGACAGGGCCCAGGTCACAGTAAGTTACCCTCCCTCCTGACCAGAACGGATCAATAAGCACTTGAACCATAACCTCTGGCCAAAGACGGGACAGGAGAACCCTGAGTGTGTGGCCCCAGCCCTTCATAGCCAGGGCTTCACCTCCAATGTCCCTGGATTTGAAGGTCATGGCTAGAGAGAATGCTCACAATTAAGCACCTGACCTTTCAGAGGACCCGAGTTCAGTTCCCAGCACCCACAGCAGGCAGCTCACAACCGCCCGTAACTCCAGCCCCAGTGATCCAGCACTCTCTTCTGGTTTCCACAGGCACCCACAGACACACACAGACACCCACAGACACACACTGACACACACAGACACACACTGAGACACACAGACACACAAGCACACCACACATGTCAGAAAGACTAAAATAAATCATTAAGCAGTAAGTTCAAGCCAGGCGTGGTTGGCGCATGACTTTAATCCCAGCACTTGGGAGGCAGGTGCATCTCTGAGATTGAGACTACAGAGTGAGTCCCAGGGCAGCCAGAGTGACACAGAGAAGTCCTGTCTCTTTTTGTGTGTGTTGTTTTTGTTTGTTTGTTTGTGTGTTTTTGGTTTTGTTTTTTCTAGACAGGGTTTCTCTATGTATCCCTGGCTGGCCTAGACTTACTTTGTAAACAGGCTGGCCTTGAACTCACAACGATCCTCCTACCTCTGCCTCCCTGAGTGCTGGAATTAAAGGCCTGGGCCACCACACCCATCAAGAGGTCCCATCTTGAAAAACAAGCAAACAAGGAACCAAAAAACAAAAACAAATACACATACACGCACACTGCTAGTTCAAGAGGATTCTCAGCTACATAGGAAGTTCCAAGGCCAGCCTGATTAATGTCTCAAAACATTTTTTTTTTCAAAGTAATGAAAGTACGCCATTAAGCTCAGCGGTGTAGAATATTTACTGAGAGTAAACCTTACTACCGGGATGGTAGAGTTTAGTAGTGCTGCCCTCACACGCGTGAGGGCCTATGTTCAATTCTCATCATAAATACTAAAAAAAGTTTAAGCAAAATAAATAACCATCCCACTTATGAAATATGTAAGACTACCATATTTTCTAATTTTTGCTAAATTGTGTTTGTCCAGCAGTTTTCCCCCACTACACTTAATTTTTCAGATATTCTGCATAAACTCTTAACAGTTTCACAGCCCACACACAGGCTCTGGGGAAATGTCCCCTCGCTCCTGATTCTTATTGACAGTCCTTCCTCACCTGTTTTGCAAATCTTCCGTGGGAAGTGGGTCTCCCAGATGCATGGGCCGCCCACCTCTTCCTTCCTTGCCGCCTCTCTGCAGGGCTTTAACTGGACTCTCTTCATACAAAGTGTGCTGTCGTCTGTGGACATCCAGCTGCTCCCGGATGAGGAGGTAGTGGTCTACGGCATCCCCTACCTGCAGAACCTGGAAGAGATCATTGACGTCTACTCAGCCCGGTGAGCGCGGGTGGGTGGTTTCCACAGGGCCTCCACACCTTCGCCCCGCCCCCACAACACACATGCAGTTCCTGCCTTCGGGAGACGATCCCATCAAACACTTCTCCTCGGGTGCGAGGAACACAGACAGAGGTTCAATTCCAGTGTCCAAGGGCCCACCCCCCAGCCTCCAGCAATACGATACGAGTCCTATCAGGCATGAGGGATGAACGGGCTGATTCTTGGAGAATCTGGAACCATGCGTGGTGTGGAACCTGCTGGCTAGCCCGTGTCTCCCGCCTAGGCAGACGGCCAATCAAGCGCCTGCCCCATTTCACCTCTGCTTCCTCTAGGACCATGCAGAACTACCTGGTGTGGCGGCTGGTGCTAGATCGCATCAGTAGCCTGAGCCAGAGATTCAAGGAAGCGAGGGTGAACTACCGCAAGGTGGGTGCATTGTGGAGATGAAGCTCCTGCCGTCCGTCACTCACTTCAGCTCGTGGTGTTCTGGGCGAGGCACTGTGTCATTACTGGGGGGGCCCCCAACAAGAACCCGGTAGACAAGAGCTCCTGCCCTACTGGGGCAGTCAGCTATCAGCGGAGACAAAGCAGGACCCTGGGCTGTCAAGACCAAGTGTGACCAGAAGAGGGACCAGGAAGGCTAAGGGAGTCACTTCCAAGGCGAGAAGAGACAAGGACAAGAGGTCCAGGGCGAGTGGCCAGTACAGAGACAGGAAAGAGCAAGCAGATGGTCAAGAAAGAGAGGCCATAACTCGGCATGTGGAGTTCTCTCTAGCCTAGCTTGAGGTCGGGGCCCAGTCTGATTGAGGACACATCTTGTACTTTTTGCATCTCTGGGGACAGGCAATCTTACCATTCCAGCCAGGGAAACCAGGATCTTGGGATTGGGCAGCCAAAGTTGTGTGTGTTTCCAAGAGTTTGTTCCAGGGTCGATGCTAACTCTAAGAGTCCGGGCAGACCAGGGCGTGAGGGGCAGAGTCTTAAGCGGGACCCTAGCTTTTCCAGAGTAATAAGAAATCCCTTCAAAACAGCATGATGAGCCGGGCGTGGTGGTGTAGCCTTTAATCCCAGCACTCGGGAGGCAGAGGCAGGTGGATTGCTGTGAGGTCAAGGCCAGCCTGGTCTACAAAGCGAGTCTAGGACAGCCAGGGCTACACAGAGAAACCCTGTCTCGAAACAAACAAACAAACAAAACAGCATGATGGCCTTCTCATGTCCAAAGCCAGCATCTGGTCTCAATCATCCTGTGTCCCCTTCTGGGTACCCTGAAGCCCATGGTGGGAGAGATATGCCTGCCTCACAAGCTCAGGGGCCCCCATACCTGGACTGGGAAAGTTGGGCACATGGCATAGAAGAGTGAGTGAGTGAGTACACACACCAGGCGCTGTATGGCACAACCGTGGAAGAGACACGCTGGAGGGAGTGTGTCAGCTATGTGAACAGCAACATGGAGAGCGCCGTGGGCTCCCTCTACATCAAGCAGGCCTTCTCCAAGGACAGCAAGGCCATGGTATGTATCCCTGACTTCAAACAGGCACTGTCTGTGGCAGCTCATGGGCTCACCCTGGGTCAGCCTCCTGGCAAGGATACCAGTCCCATCACCACCGCTCCCATCCACGGCCAGTTCAAGCCCTAGTCTCTCCCTAAATTCAGTGTCTTCCTAAAGGAATGTATATTAATACCAGTGTCCACCAAAACAGAGGGAGGCCAAGAGAAACCCTGCCCTGGGTGCTTCTGACCGTGAGCACCAGCCCTGGACCCTGTTAGGCAGGCCCTTGGGAAAGGCGCAGGCCACGTGGGTTCTGAGACCAGGGAAAAGCAAGCTTCCAAGCTGCCTGGGAGAGTCCAGCGCTGAGCCACAATGGCCACCCACATCAATGCCACATTTTCCCAGGAGGCCAGGCCAGGGGCAGTATTGCCCTTCCCCCTCCTAAAGGTGTCCTAGACCAAGCCTGGGACGCTAGTCACGCCCTCTAGGACATAAGGATGCACACTCCCTCAGGTCAGAGAGCTGATTGACAAGGTAAGATCCGTGTTTGTGGATACCTTGGATGAGCTGACCTGGATGGACGAGGACTCTAAGAAGAAAGCCCAGGAAAAGGTGATAACCCTGGAGGGGTTCCCACGGCCTGGACCTGCGGCTGGAGGTCTAGCCCTAGTGGGAGGGAAGCTGGAACAGAAGAGGGGGCACCCTGCGGTCTGAGGCTAGGGCTTGTTTTAAGTTCCTCTGGGCCCAGTGACAAGGCAGTCACTCGACTCCCGAGCATCCATAGAGAGCCCCACCCACGTGTCTGGTTCTGAAAGCTGACAGAGGGAACATGGCTGCCACCCCCCTTACCCACACGGCAGGGGGCAGAGCCAGCATGTGGGGCAAGGGGACCCCCTCAACCCATGGTGGGCGGCGTTAGCAGGCCTTCCTCTATGCTCAGGCCATGAACATCCGGGAGCAGATCGGCTACCCTGACTACATTTTGGACGAACACAACAAGCACCTGGATGAGGAATATTCCAGTGTGCGTACCACTCAGTGCGCTGCCCGCCCCGACCCCGCCGCCCATCCCCCATCCCCACCCTCCACCCCGTCCCCTGCTCTGAGCCACCCCTGGGGAAGGAGGGGGCACTCCCTGTAAGGCCTCCTCTTGTTCTCTTTGTAGTTCACTCAGCCACACCCCTACCCTGGAGTGGCTCTAACCTCACCATGCTAACAGGTGGGGAAACTGAGGCACAGAGAAACTAAGATTTCTGAAAGTCACATGAAATGTTCAGAGCCAGGACACCCTTCCCCACTTGCCTCCTCCAGGAGCCTGAGGGCGACACGCCAGCTCGCCCACGGGTCTTGAGACCCTTCCCCAACCCTCAACCCTTCCTCTAACACTCTTGAAGACTCAGCCAGCTTGAGTGCCAGCCATGTCAGACTCTTGTCTTCTTGTAGCTGACTTTCTCAGAGAACCTGTATTTTGAGAACGGGCTTCAGAACCTCAAGGCCAGTGCCCAGAGGAGCCTCAAGAAACTTCGGGAAAAGGTGGACAAAAATCTGTGAGTAGAGCAGCCTTCTGGTTAGCCTGGCATGCAGGACTTCTCTACTGGCTAGGGGCGGCAACAAGAGTGTGTCCTGACGCCAGCTGAAGAGGACACTAGACCTAAACCCTCCTCCTCCCCAGCATCCTCTGCTTTGGGGGCCTCAGAGAGGAAGCAGGCCTTGGGATTGGCTTAGGATGTTGCCCTAGCTGGCCACTGGGCCACAGGCCTCTTCAGGGCAGAGTCTTGTCAGCCAGGGCAGAGGGAACTTAGGGAGTGTCCTGGCAGATGTGGACTCCAAATGACCAGTGTATTTACCACAGCTGGATCATCGGGGCTGCGGTGGTCAATGCATTCTACTCCCCAAACAGAAACCAGATCGGTAAGCCCACCTTGCCCCAACAGCACCAGAGCACAGCGCCTCGCCCTTGCTCAGGAAACGCCATCTAAAGAGGAGTGGGCTCCAGGTTATTTTTGTGTGTTGCCCCGTGGCCCACCTCAAGGGTGTAGGTTGGGAGGGACACAGAGGAAGCAGCAGAGAACATTTATTATTATTATTATTATTATTATTATTATTATTATTATTATTATTATTATTATTATTTTGAGAAGGCAGCAGTAGGCAAAAGAAATGGAGCACGGACCCTCAGCCCAGCACTCCCATTGTGGTCTCTGACCCTGTTTCCTTGTCCATGCACTGAGCAGGGAGACCTAACTTCCTAGGCCCAGTGGAGGTGGGTACCCAAGCCCGCACACAGAGGTGCCCACTCACAGGCCATCTCTGTCGCCCACTGGGGGACAGTGTTCCCAGCAGGGATTCTCCAGCCCCCATTCTTCAGCAAGGAGCAGCCACAGGCCTTGAACTTTGGGGGCATCGGGATGGTGATCGGGCACGAGATAACACACGGCTTCGATGATAACGGTAAGAGGGGCATATGGGGCGCCCCACCCACCGAGCCGCCTAGGGGCCATCCATTCAATCTCTTTGTGGCTTAGTTGTGCGAGGCCCTGCCTGCTCTACATGCCTGGAGGGACTGCCCTGTTTGACTCTTCGGGCCTTACACCACCTATGATGTCACAGCTGCTTTTCCCATGGGGCCTCAGCCAGCAGGGTCATATGAGGGTAGCCATGTGCCCCCTCATGTTCATTTACATCAGCTAAATTTGAGACTGCTGGTCCTGACTTGAGGAGCAAGGATGGGGTGGGGGGCATGGAAGCTCTCGTGAGCAGCCCCCAACATGGTGATGCGAGCTCGGAACTCCAGCTGCTGGAGGAAGGTCCTAAGCATCCGAGCACTGAGCTGGCAATGAAAGCCGCGTGCACATCCTCTGCTCCTGTGCAGGTCGGAACTTCGACAAGAACGGCAACATGCTGGACTGGTGGAGCAACTTCTCCGCCCAGCACTTCCGACAGCAGTCGGAGTGCATGATCTACCAGTATGGAAACTTTTCTTGGGAACTAGCAGACAACCAGAACGTAAGCATGGCCCCCAGCACTGCAGCGGCCCCACACCAGGCCCCAGCCCCAGCCCCATAGCCCCAGCACAGCAGCGGCCCCGCACCCGGCCCCAGCCCCATGGGACAAGAGGGGGCCAAGGCCAGGCTGACCGCCCCCCAACCTTGTGGCCCCAGCCCTAGCCCCATGGCCCCAGCACAGCAGCAGCCCTGCACCTAGTCCCAGCCCCATGGGACAGGAGGAGGCTAGGTCCAGGCTGACCCGCCCCTACCCTGTCTCTTTTATGCAGGTGAATGGGTTCAGCACCCTCGGGGAGAACATCGCCGACAATGGTGGGGTGCGACAGGCGTACAAGGTGGGACCCTAGCAGAGGCCTTGGAGGGGGTTGGTGTAATCTCTGCATTGACAGGGCAATGCCCAAACTGGGGCTCTGTCCTAAAAAAACAAAACAAAACCCTCCATTTGGATCGAAGAGGACGCAGAGACCCACATACAATGGCACTCAACCATTTCCCGCACTTGAGTTGGTGTAGGAACCATTTTTATCTCGTGATGAGTATTCTCCATAGATATGGCATGGCCACGGCCTCGGCAGCCCACGACCTCAGGGATAGAGGGCACCAGGTGGCAGAAGCCCATAGTCTGGCTGAGGGTCCCACAGAGCCCTACTGCATAGGTCTGAAGAGGGCTGGCTTTTACGCAGTGGCCCTAGGCTTGGGAGGCAGGGCATCCCATCCACCGCGGGCAGGCCCTGGAGCCAGACCCTTCTTCACGCGGCTCTCTAGAAGCCTGGCACCACAGCGCTATAGCCCCAGCCCCAATCTGGTGCTCGCAGGCTTACCTACAGTGGCTGGCCGAAGGTGGCAAAGACCAGCGGCTGCCGGGACTGAACCTGACCTACGCCCAGCTTTTCTTTGTCAACTATGCCCAGGTAACCACTAGTGGTGACCTAGACCTGGTCCCTCCTCTCACAGGTTTGGAGGGGCCCACCATAGGGCACCCCCCAAGGGCACCATGAGCATGTGCCATGCCCTAAAACCAGAGCCAGTAGGCCTGGCAGGCTTCCTGCATAAAAACTAAAGCTGATGACTGGGAGCCATCAGATGTGGAGGGAGCAAAGAGCCTGGTCCTGCAAACAGCAGGGTGGGCTAGTTAAGGACTCCTTTACTGCAAAGGGCGCTGCTCCAGACCTCAGGCGAGTAACCAGGCCACCTATGCACCTCTAGGTGTGGTGTGGGTCCTACAGGCCTGAGTTCGCCCTCCAATCCATCAAGACAGACGCCCACAGCCCTCTAAAGTACAGGCAAGTGTGTAGTTCCCAAGCAGGCATATGTGCCCACCTCCTGCCCTGGGCCCCTCCCCACATCTCAGACCTCCTTGGACTTGCTGGTCCACAGGGTGCTGGGCTCGCTACAGAACCTGGCAGCCTTCTCTGAGGCGTTCCACTGCCCGCAAGGCAGCCTCATGCACCCCAAGAAGCGATGTCGCATCTGGTAGCCAAGGCTGAGCTATGCCGCGGCCCACGCCCCGCCACCCAGAGGCTTCGCGAAAGGTGCAGCAGGCAGAGATGTGCAAGTCCTTGCCTGAAGGCCACTGGAGCCACCAGCCCTCTGCGCCCAGCCCAGAGCGCGGCCACCTGCCCACATCTGGCATGAGTGGTGCCTGGTCCTGCGCCCCCTTCAGGCCAGTGAGGGTCACGAGCCCTGTAGGAGCTGTCTGCTGTCTTCCACCCTCTCCGTAGCTAAATGTTTCAGACTTGAGCTAAGTAAACGCTTCAAAGAAGACTTTGCATTGCTCATGTAGGCGGCAGGCGGGTGGTCAAGTGGAAGGGTTGGGTAACCCGTGTCCAGTGGCAGAATGGGCTCAAGCCCAGCCTCCCCGAATCCTGGTGCTAGGAATGCTGAAGAGACCAGGATGTCCCTAGAGGCAACCCTTCAGTGGGCTCGGCTTCCAGGCCTGGGCCTGATCTATGTCCTGGTGACTCGAGTCAGTACCTGGCAGAGGGACCTGGAGAGGTGGGGATCAAAGGTGGAATATGGAAGCCAGAGATGGTCTAGATTGCAAAGGGGGCCACGGTCCGCTGTTTGCAGATGGTGACTGGGTACAGGGAGGACATCAAGGTAGACACTGCAGTCACCCTAGCTTGGTCTTGGAAAATGCTAAGCTGGTCCTCAGAGCCTGCCAAAAGGGAGATCCCTTGAAAAGGGGAAGCCCGAAGTGGTAGGGCATCTGGGGTTCTGTTTAAGACCCCGGGGAGACAGACATGCTGGGCCTGACCCAGGCTTCTCCCAGGACAGCACCAACCACTCAGATCGGGAAAGGGTTCCTCGTGTTTTTTTTTTTTTTTTAATTTATTTTTATGTATATGAGTGCTCTATCTACATGTATACCTGCATGCCAGAAGAGGGGATTATAGGGTTAAGATGGTTGTGAGCCACCATGTGGTTGCTGGGAATTGAACTCAGAACCTCCAGAAGAGCAGACAGTGCTCTTAGCCACTGAGCCATCTCTCCAGCCCCGGTTCCTCGTGTTTTATCTGCCATCTCGTCTCTGCTCCCAGTTAGCTTCCAGCCTCCCACCACAGACACAAGCAGACACCTGCCCCCGAGTCCCCACAACTGGGCTCCATGTGGGGGCTGCGGCCAGAGTGCTACCAAACCCTTCTCTCCACATCCGCAGCCTGCCTCCATGTCCTCAAGCAAAGCAGGCTACAGTGTTAGGTCACCTTGGAGGGAAATGACACGGTTGTCCCTGGGGTCCTCCCATAACCAAGGCCTCAAGTCTGTCCTCTAGGAAGACGACACTTTGGACGCCCCTACTACCTGAAAGGACCAACAGTACGGTAGGAACTGCAGAGGGCGCCGAGTGGGAAAACAGTAAAGGCACGCACTGCCCAGGGCCTGCACTTTAATGGCTCATTGCTGTCCAAAGATGAACAGGGCCCAGCGTCCTGGCCCAGGGGATCCACGGTGATTCTTTCTACTCCAAATAAATGCAAGGTTGCAGATGCCTCCGGGTGTCACATGTCACCTCCCACAAACCTCTTCATCGCACTGTGGAGACAACAGGGATCCTGTCAGCCTAATGACATTCCTCAGAGACCAAGAGCAGCGGTGCCCACTACCCAAATAGAAAAGGCATGCTCGGCACAGGAAGCAGCCTGACGCGTGCGTCACTCGCTTTCATTCGGAGAACAGGAGGAGGGACACCAGAACCTGACAGAGGAGACACCTAGGACACAGCCCAGCCATCCTCAACCCACAGTGGGGCCCTGCTTTGCCTGCCCACTGGCCTCATTGCCCGTCCACCTTTTAAACCTATTGCCCTCTAGAAGCAGAGTCAGAGAGATGCAGCTACATCCCAAGGCTGGCAACACAGAATATTATATAAATCCCAGAAGGCTACGGCGCAGCTCCTGGCCATGCCAACCGCTGTCCCAAAGGGAGATAGATATATACACGCTCAGGGGTAGGTACCAAGCAGTGTTTCCCAAGGCCTCTGCTCACCTGGGGTGGCTTGCTGGAGCAAACCTCTGCCGAGATGCCCAAGGCCTGCAAGATGTCCTCTTGGGGAACATAGTCACCTGGGGACTTCTGGATGAAGTGTAGCAGGACTTTGTCACCACCTGTAGCCACACGCAGGGAGTCAAGTTGCCTGTATCTTGCATCCATGTGCCAGGAAGAGAAGTCCACTAGCCAAGCCAAGCAGCCCAATAACACCCTCCAGGCACCCAAAACCAGAGGTGGAGAGCTGTGAGGACATGGACCACTAAGATGGGCAAGACGGGCTGGGCGGTGGTGGCGCACGCCTTTAATCCCAGCACTCAGGAGGCAGAGGCAGGTGGATCGATGTGAGTTCAAGGCCAGCCTGGTCTACAAAGCAAATCCAGGACAGCCAAGGCTACACAGAGAGACCCTGTCTCAAAAAACAACAACAACAACAACAAAAAATGGCCCACCTTTGCTGACCACCAGCAGCCCTCCACTCTGCAGTAGGTCCCCAGACAGGTTTCCCTGGATACCAGCAGCCTTAGCCTGGAAAGGCAAGAGCGGGACCCAGGCCCGTCTCAGAGGGAGGTCCCCAAGGGTTCCCACAACCCTCTCACCTTCTCGCCGTGTTATCATCTTGGCCGCCACAAACCTTGGAGGCTACATCGCGCACAGGTTTTCCCAGGGCAGCTGGCAGAATGCTTAAGCTGTTGTACCTATAAAGGGACAGGACCCCGAGTCCCCGTTCTGACGGAGCAGGGTGCCCATGCCTGCTTCCACTGTCTGGCCCCACACCCACTCATCTTCCCTGGGCTCAGCCAGATCAGCAACCAGCCTAACAAGGAGGCTCTATAGAAGCCCTGTGACGGCCCCCACCACCACCCCACCCCCAGGCCAAATGCAGCTGGCCCGGGGCTCCTGGAGATGTGGTAGAGTGTGGGGACTGAGCTCCAAGCTGGGTGTGCCCAGGGACGGGGCTCAGCAGGCACTGCCCATCGGGACAGGCAGTCCGTGGCAGGAGAGAACTGAAATGGGCTCCAAGGCCGTCCTTGTTAATGAAACTGCAGACTGCTGAGGGTAGGCCTGGCTCGGACCGACACCCATGAGAAGACCCCAAAGAAGAGCTAGCTGAAGCTGCCCATGCCACCAGAGTTGGTGTCCGTGGGACAAGCTGAACCACAGAACAGAGGGTGGCAGCAAGAAGACGTGTAAGAGACCAGCGTCCCTGACTAGACACATGCTCCCACTCACCGCTTGAAGCCCAGCTCCTTATAGAATTGCTTGCTCTCATCAAGATAGAGTTCTAGAAAGGAAAGCCACAGTTATGTGTGCCGGGCTTCCTACATTCCGCCCTCCACGTATTGTGTCCCACTCAACCCACCCAAGCCAGAGAAGCAAAGCAGGATTGAATGTCGCAGCTGCTTAACCGGGAAGCTCAGCACTCACTGGGACTTTGCCACTAGGTCTGGGCGCCAGCCAGTGCACAGGCTGGAGCCTGGGCAGGGAAGAGCTTGAAGGTGCTGACACATGAATGTGTTCCTGTTGGGCCTGGGAAGGGATGGCAAGGGTTGGGCAGAGAGGTCAGCCCAGGCTCGGAGTCTGGGAAGAGTCGAACCTCCTGAGAAGTAACCACCGTCCAGAAACTCCTGCAGACCCAGGGTCTCAGGCCCCACGCCCACTAGGCGCACATCGTGTTGGTCCAGGAAGCCCCGGAGGTTG
Organism: Acomys russatus; assembly: GCF_903995435.1. Taxonomy (NCBI): domain Eukaryota; kingdom Metazoa; phylum Chordata; class Mammalia; order Rodentia; family Muridae; genus Acomys; species Acomys russatus. The sequence goes on from NC_067165.1 coordinate 46,315,795, forward strand.
CTGAGGTCCTGGGCGATCCAACGGCACACCATGCAACCAAAGCGTCGCAGACCGGCCACCACACACGCTTTGTCCTGCCATAGGCTCCGCAGCTCCACGGCCTGCAGAATGGATCGGTCAGGGGGCTTGGACTCACCTCCCCCCCGCCCCCCGCGCGCCCTCCGACCCAATGCCGGGCAGCCTCGTATGTGACTTAAAAACACTTAAAAGCGTGCTGCTTTAAGATTCGTAGCCTGAATGGTCCTCCTGGTGGTGTCTCTGTGGACCATCAGCTGTACCCACGCTCAGCGTGCGCACCCAGGGAGGGGGATGCGGGTAGGGGGTCCTCAGGACCTCCACTCCAGCCCACTTGAATTGCCAGAGCACCGGGCCAGGTGCTAAAGGGCTTTCTCCGCCCTGCGCCTCACCTCCCCGGTCACTGCATGCTTCAAGACACACGCCCCTACGCGACCAAGGTCCAGCGCACTCATGGCCTCCTCGGTCCCAGTCTGCTCGGCGATCCCTACTCGCGGACCCACGGAGGCTCCCTCGGTCAGGAGCAGCCTTCTCGCCCCGCCCATGCCCTGCCCACAATCCCGCCCCAGTCCTGGAGGGCTGCACCGCCTCCTGGGGTCCGGATCTCGGGGCCACGCGCTCGTCCCGCCCCAGACTCCGCCCCGGACATCTCATCGCACACACTCCCTCCACCCCTCGCTGCAGATCCCTCCGCCTTAGCGGAGAAGGAACTGGGTTATTTATTTATTTATTTATTTATTTATTTATTTATTTATTTATTTATTTATTTATTTAGCACAAGCCCTTTGGCCAATGGCATGACAGGTGACGCTTAACGGACTTCCGCAAGCGATGCGCTTGCACGAAATGCGTTTTGCACCGCCTTCCGCTAAGGTCTGGCGTTGCCTACCTGTGCAGCGTGGCGGTGCCTATTGGAGTCAAAAGATGAGGTAGCGAAACGAACTCAGGAGTCGCCAGTGTGCGCAACAGTAGGGCAGCGGCACTTACAGGAGCGAAAGGACCAGCCTTTCCAAGTCTGGGTTCCTGCTTAGAAAATTCCCAGGGTCAAAACCTTCCGACTTCCGTCATAAGTTACCGTTTCCTGCTGTGTTTGTGTCAGCTTTTAAACCAAGGACTCAAAACAACCCAAAGGAACAGAACAGCTCACAGCACTCTCCCGTTGGAAAAGTGCAGAGCTCGGGGGATACACTTATCCTGTCCTTTCCTCACTAAGCCCTGGGATGCTTCCCAGTGCAAGTTCCGGGCCTGTTTGACTGGAGTTGGGTAACACTTGGGCAGTAGGTCTTTTGCCCCTGGAGCTGGCGCTATCCCGAGGCCCACAGACAGATGCAGAGGCTGCGAAAGGAAGAGGGTCACCCCAAGATCCCCCCACCCCGTAAGGCTGACGGTGCAGGGAGGAAGTCAGGGACCATGCCTCTATGTCAAAAGGGGTAGAGGTGAGGGGCTGGAGAGGTGGCTCAGTGGGTGAGAGCGCTAGCTGCTCTTTGGTTACAAGCATCCCGTCAGTGCCTCACAACGCCCTGCAACTCCAGTTCCAGGGCATCTGATGCCCTCTTACGGCCTCTCCAGGTACCAACTTGTACAGCGTATACAATCACAAGCAAGCAAAACACTCAAGCTTGAGCTAGGGAGCTGACTTGGCCGACACCTGAAATGCCGGCGCTGAGGAAGCAAACGCTGAGGGTCCTTGGGGCTAGACGGTCAGCCAATGCAGCTGAGTCAGTGAGCCCATGTTCAGCAATAGACCTTGTCTCAAGAAATAAGATCACTCAACCACTGGCCTCCACGGGCACGCACAGGCACACACACAGGCGCACCCACAGGCACCCGCACAAGTGCACGCACAGATGGACACACAGAAGTACACACAGGCACAGGCACACGCACAGGTGTGCACACACGCATACGAAAAGAGCAGAGCCCAGAGGAGGAGCTGGTGTGTCCAGGAGAGCCACTGGTTCCAGCGGCACCACCAGAAGAAAGCCAGAGTTGGGGTTCCCCTGCCTGCTGTTAAGCATGCCGGACACAGGAACAAAGGGTCGCAGGAGAGTGGGAGGAAGTCTGCAGAAAGTGCTGCATGCTGAGCAAGAGGCTGCCCTCACCGTGTGGCAGAATCCCACCTCCGTCTTCATAGGTTTCTACACGGGCTTGGGAATTAATGTGAGGTGGTGTAGAAAATATTAAAATTTTCTAATATTTATTGTAAAACTGGCCTCTTGGTTATTACAGCAGTATTATTTAATATGCTATCATAACTGTATTTTAGGACAGCCCCATATTACCTGGAACTGGACAGATATTAACCCTCTAAACTATCCTGATCACTTCCCAGCCCTCCTCCCAGGCTGTCTGCTTTAATAGTCCTTTCTATCCAGGCTGCGTCCATCTGTCCATGCTGATCTGTCCATATGATGTTCTCCACACCTCCTGCTCCTGTACCCCTCTCTTCCTTCTCTCTCTCTCTCTCTCTCTCTCTCTCTCTCTCTCTCTCTCTCTCTCTCTCTCCTTCGCAGTCCCCTGACCCCAAGCCTGTGACCCTCAAACTCTGCCTCTCTTTATTCTGCCAAATCCCAAGCTTCATCATTTTTTATTAACCAACCAGCTTTAAACTAGGTGGAGGCAGGTTACACAACAAGAACAGGTGTGTGGGTGTGTGGGTGTGTGGGTGTACACGCGCGTGCATGCGCATGTGTGCACATGTGCTCGGCCTGGGAAGCAACTAGGTGTTGGAGAGAGGGAGCAGAAGTTAGTATCAGAACACAGAGCTCCAGACCAGCCCCCAACATGAGGCATGACAGACCAACAGGAGGAGAGTGTCGTAGAGCCCTTGCACCAAGCTTTACAGGCTAGAGGTGCCTAACTAAAGCTGTGAAGCCCTGAAGACGCCTGAAGCCATAGCTGTGTTTCAGGACTGCTGACTTCCCTCCCTCAGAGATAGAGCTGTTGCCTCTTCCTCCAGTGTAAGGAGGGCCTCTTTTTTGTGATCATTTTAGCTTCTGCATTTATTGGTTCTTATACCAAACCAACAAAGTTGCAGAGACATAATCTTGTTGATGATCTGAAGGAGAGATAAACCTGTGTTTGTTATGATCCCAAGTGTGGCATCAAAACGGTCATGTGAGAGAACAGGTGATGTTAATCCACTAGAAGACAAACTACTCTCGTGCGGGAGCTTGATTGTTGCCAGCTGTAAACAGTCTCTGGGAGGAGATATGTAAGTCAGCCAGACACAAGAGAGAGGCCTTTTGGAGACTTGGGATAGTTTTGGCTGTTCATCGCTCCACTTCGAGACACTCCTAGAGAGAACCACTCAAGGGAACGCTTTGGGGCTCCGGGCTCCCGGCTCTGGGCTCCGGGCTCCGGGCTCCTGCTCTGGTTCCAGGTTCTGGTTACTCCAGGTTCCAACAGAAGAAATCCTGCTGATTACACCAGGAGAATCATTCTTCTTCTCCTTCTTTTTTAAGATTTATTTATTATTATGTATGCAGTATTCTGCCTGCATGTACACCTGCAGGCCAGAAGAGGGCACCAAATCTCACTGTAGATGGTTGTGAGCCACCATGTGGTTGCTGGGAATTGAACTCAGGACGTCTGGATGAGCAGGCAGTGCTCTGAACCTATGAGCCATCTCTCCAGCCTGAGAATCATTCTTCTGAACTGATATCCTTACGGGGTTTTGTTATTCTTTAATCCTCTTTTCCTGTTGTTTTGGTTAGTCAGGTTAATAAGTTCGTAATAAAATATATTGGTTAAGAAAATTGAGCCAACAATGATCTCACAAATATCAACGACATGCGAGGTGGTTTTTTCAATAGGTATGGCCTCCATAGCCTCATGCATTTGAATGCTTGGCCCATGGGAAGTGGCACTATTAGGCGAAGCCACCTGGTGTTCCTTTGAGAAGACAATCCTGCACTTTTAACATTCCTAGTGATCTGTGGGCACAAGGATGGACTTTCATGCTCCCGTTACTGATCCACTATGCAGCTGCTGACTGTAAGAGTATGGCTCATTTCAGGGCCAGGCGTGGTGGCGCACGCCTGTAATCCCAGCACTCGGGAGGCAGAGGCAGGCAGGTCTCTGCGAGTTCGAGGCCAGCCTGGTCTACAAAGTGAGTCCAGGATGGCCAAGGCTACACAGTGAAAACCTGTCTCCAAAAACAAAAACAAAGCACAGGAATATTATAAGAACATGTTTTCATTTTAACCCCAGGTGTAAGGAAGGATACGGGGCCTGCTTCACAGCGTCTGGCCATGATTTGCCTCGTGCTCTAGCGAGGACGTGATTTTGCCAGCTGCAGATAGTTTCTGAAATTGTATGATGTTTGGAATTCTTGGGACTTTTCAGAGAGTGTATAAACGCTAGAGGCCTGAGGGGTGGTGTTGGTTGGTGGCTGCTGGTGTCAGTTTGTTAAGTAGTGTGTACAAAGAAGAAACAAGAAGAAATTAGAAAGTCTGTTGGCAAAGACCAGACTCGACCCAAGGATCTCAACACCCTTAATCTGCAAGAAGTAGTCTTACAAAATGTTGCCCACTTTCTTTTTTTGTTTTGTTTTTGTTGTTATTGTTTTGTTTTCTTTTTTGAGACAGGGTTTCTCTGTGTAGCCTTGGCCATCCTGGACTCCCTTTGTAGACAAGGCTGGCTTCGAACTCACAGAGATCTGCCTGCCTCTGCCTCCTGAGTGCTGGGATTAAAGGTGTGTGCCACCACCGCCTGGCTCACTTTCTTTTTCTAAATTAATTTATTTATTCACTTTAAGTCCTAGTCATAACCCCCTCCCTCCATCCCTCCCAGCCCCCCTCTCTCTCTCCCTCTTCCCTCATTCCCCCTCCCCTGTTCCTCAGAAATTCCAGCTCATCAAGTCACATCAGAACTGAGCTCATCCTCTTCCCCTGTGGCCTGGCAAGGCAGTCCCACCAGGGGGACACGATCAAAAAGCAGGCAACAGAGTCCATGTCAGAGCCAGCCCCTGCTCCCCTTACTAGAGGACCCCCATGAAGCCTGAGCTGCCCATCGGCTACAGCTGTGTAGAGGAGCTAGGTCCAGTCCAGGCATGGTGCTTGGTTGGTGCTTCAGTCTCCACAGGCCCCTCTGGGGCCTAGTTACTTGGCTCTGTTGGTCTTCTTGTGGAGTTCCTGGCACCTCCAGGTCCTTTTACCCTTCCCCGACTTTTCCACTAGACTCCCTATGTTTCATGTAATGTTTGGCTGTGAGTCTCAGTATCAGTTTCGAACTGCTGCTGGGTGGAGCCTCTCAGAGGACAACTCTGCTAGGCTCCTGTCTGCAAGCACAGCAGAGTATTATTAATAGTGTCAGGGGTTGGCTCTCTTCCATGGGGTGGGTCTTGGGTTGGGCCAGGCATTGCTTGGAGATTCCCTCCATCTCTGCTCTATCTGCTCTATCTTTATCCCTGCACATTTTGTAGGCAGGGTGAATTTTGGGTCAAAGTTTTTGTGGGTGGGTTGGTGGTCTCCCTTCCCTAGGAGTCTTGGCTAGAGGCTGTCTTCCTCATTTGTCATGGCCCCTGATACTAGGAGTCTCAGCTAGGGTCCCCTCATATCTTCCCAGAAGCCTCTCCTGACTTGGGGCTCCAGCTTGTCACTGAGATGCCCTGGCACACAGTTTCCCTTTTCTCTGCAGACCTTCTGTCCTCCTGCCCTCCTCTCACCAGGTCTGATCTCCACTCTTATTTCTCCCCGCCCTCCCTCTCCTACCTAGCTCCCTCTCTTCACCCACTACCTCTGTCTTCTCTATGTGCCCTTCTGAGTGAGGTTTAAGCATCCTCCCTTGGGTCCTCCTTGTTACTTATCTTCTTTGGGTCTGTGCATTGTAATGTGGTTATATCTGCCTATAAGTAAGTATATACCATGTGTGTCTTTCTGGGTCTGTGTTCCTCACTCAGGATGATATTTTCTAGTTCCATCCATTGTCTGCAAATTTCATGATGTCCTTGTTGTTAGTACCTAAGTAATATTCCATTGTGTAAATATACCACAGTTTCTTTATCCATTCTTCAACTGAGGGACATCTAGGTTATTTCCAGATTCTGACTATTATGAATAAAGCTACTATGAACATAGTTGAGCAAATGTCCTTATGGTATGGTGGAGCATCTTTTGGGTATATGCCCAGGAGTGGTAGAGCTGGATCTTGAGGTAGAACTAGTCCAATTATTCTGAGAAAATACCAAATTGATTTCCAAAGTGGTTGTACAAGTTTGCACTCCCACCAGCAATGGAGGAGTGTTCCCCTTTCTCCACATCCTTGCCAGCAAGTGCTGTCTCTTGAGTTTTTAATCTTAGCCAATCTGACAGATGAGTCATTTTGATTTGCATTTCCCTGATGACTAAGGACATTGAGCATTTCTTTAAGTGCTTCTCAGCCATTCAATATTCCTCTGTTGAGAATTCTGTTTAGCTCTGTGTCTCATTTTTTTAATTGAGTTATTTTATCTGTTGATGTTTAATTTTTTGAGTTCTTTATATGTTTTGGATATTAGCCCTTTGTCAGATACAGGGTTGATGAAGATCTTTTTTCCAATCTGTCTTTTTTGTTTGTTTTTGGTTTTTTGGGACAGGGTTTCTCTGTGTAGCCTTGGCTGTCCTGGACTCATTTTGTAGACCAGGCTCATCTCGAACTAACAGAGATCCTCCTGCCTCTGCCTCCGAAGTGCTGGGATTAAAGGTGTGTGACACCACACCCAACTAATTGTTGGTCTTACAGCCTGAGCTGTTGGTGTTCTGTTCAGGAAGTTGTCTCCTGTACCAATGAGCTCCAGGCTCTTCCCCACTTTCTCTTCTAATAGATTTAGTGTGTCTGGTGTTATGTTGAGGTCTTTGATCCACTTGGACTTGAGTTTTGTGCAGGGTGATAAATATAGAACTATTTGCATTTTTCTACATGTAGACATCCAGTTGCACAATCACCATTTGTTGAAGATGCTTTCTTTTTTCCATTATATTATTTTGGTTCCTTTGTCAAAAATCAAATGTCCTTAGGTGTGTGGGTTTCTTTTTGGGTCTTTGATTCAATTCTATTAATCAACCAGACTATTTCTATGCCAGTACCATGCAGTTTTTATTACTATTGCTCTGTAGGACAGCTTGAAGTCAGGGGTGGAGATGCCTCCAGGAGTTCTTTTATTGCATAGGATTGTTTTAGCTATCCTGGGGTTTTGTTTTTCCATATGAAGATTAGAGTTGTTTTTTTCAAGGTCTGTAAAGAATTGTGTTGGTGTTTTGGGGGGCATTTCATTGAATCTGTAGGTTGATTTGGTAAGAAGGCCATTTGTACTATGTTAATCTTACTAATCCATAAGCATGGAAAATCTTTCCATCTTCTGTTATCTTCAATTTCTTTCTTCAGAGACTTGAAGTTCTTGTCATACAGGTCTTTGACTTACTTGATTAGAGTTATAACAAGATACTTGGTGTTATTTGTGGCTACTGTGAAGGTTGTAGTTTCTCTAATTTCTTTCTCAGCCCATTTGCCATTTGTATACAAGAGGGTTACTGATTTAAAAAAAAAAAAAATTAACCTTGTATCCAGCCACTTTGCAGAAGCTGTTTATCAGCTGTAAGAGTTCTCTGATGGGATTTTTGGGGTCACTTATGTACACTATCATATCATCAGCACATAGATGTATTTGACTTCTTCCTTTCCGATGCATATTCCCTTGATCTCCTTTAGTTATTTTATTGTTCTGGCTAGAGCTTCTAGTACTATATTGAAGAGATGTGGAGAGATGTCTTGTTCCTGGTTTTAGTGGAATTGCTTTGAGTGTCTCTCCATTTCATTTCATGTGGCTGTTGGCTTGCTGCATATAGCCTTTATTATGTTTAGGTATGGGATGGGCCTTGTACCCTTGATCTCTCCAAGACTTTTATCATGAAGGGGTGGGTGTTGGGTTTTGTCCAAGGCTTTTCTGCATCTAATGAGATGATCATGTGATTTTTCTTCAGTTTATTTATATGGTGGATCACATTGATGGAATTTCATATGGTGAACCATCCCTGCATACCTGAGATGAATCTTACTCAATTATGGTGGATGGTGTATTTGATGTGATCTTGGATTTGGTTTGAGAGTATTTTATTGAGTATTTTTTGCAATCTTCCTGTGTGAAATTGGTCTGAAATTCTCTTTCTTTGTTGAGTCTTTGTGTGGTTTTGGTATCAGGATCACTGTGGCTTCATAGAATGAGTTTGACAATGTTCCTTCTGTTTCTATTTTGTGGAATAGTTTGAAGAGTATTCTTTGAAAGTCTGGTAGAATTTACACTAAAGCCATCTGGCCCTGAGCTGCTTTTATTTCCTTAGGGGGCTTATAGGACTGTTTAAACTGTTTATCTGATCTTGATGCAACTTTGGTAGTGAAATCTATCCAGAAAATTGTCCATTTCCTTTAGATTTTCCAATTTTGTGGAATGCGAGGTTTTGAAGTTCTTTGGATTTCCTCAGCGTCTGTTACGTCCTCCTTTTCATTTCTAATTTTGTTACTTTGGATACTGTCTCTCTGCCTTTATTTAGTTTGGCTAAAGGTTTGTCTATCTTGTTGATTTTCTCAGAGAACCAGCTCTTGGATTTATTGATTTTTTAAAAATATTGTTCTGTTTCTAATTTATTGATTTAAGCCTTGAGTTCAATTGCTTCCTGCCATCTACTCTTGAATATGTTTGCTTTTTTTCCTGAATAAAGCTTTCAGGTGAGCTGTTAAGTTGCTAGTATGAGCTCTCTCAATTTTCTTTATGAAGGCACTTAGTGCTGTGAACCTTCCTCTTAGCACTGCTTTCCTAGTGTCCCTAAATTTGGGTATGTTGTGCCTTCATTTTCATTGAATTTTAGAAAGTCTTTAATTTCATTTTTTTATTTTTCCCTGACTCAATGGTCATTGAACAGGGAGTTGTCCAGATTCCATGAGTGTGTAGGCTTTTTGTTGTTTCTGTTATTGTTGGGGTCCAGCTTTAGTTCATGGTGGCTGATAAAGAACAATTGGTTAATTTGATTTTCTTGTACTGGTTGAGGTTTTGCTTTGTGATTGACTATATGATCAGTTTTGGAGAAGAAATTATATTCTTTTGTGTTTAGGTAAAAAGTTCTGTAGACATCTATTAGGTCCGTCAATTCATGACGTCTATTAGTTTCATTATTATTTATTTAGTTTCTGTCTCGATGATCTATTGGTGAGAGTGGAGTGTTGAAGTCTCCCACTATGAATGCATGGGGTCCAATGTGTAACTTAAGCTTTAATAATGTTTCTTTTACAAACATGGGGATTGAGATGTCCTCTTGGTGAATTTTTCCTTTGATGAAAATGAAGTGTCTTTCCCCATCTCTTTTAATTAATTTTGGTTGAAAGTCTATTTTATTAGATATTAAGATGGCTATTCCAGCTTGCTCCTTGAGTACATTTGCTTGGAAAACCTTCTCCCAGCCCTTTACTCTGAGGTAATGTCTATCTTTGTTGCTGAGGTGTGTTTCTTGTATGCAGCAGAATGTTGGGTCCTATTTACACATCCATTCTGTTAGCCTGTGTCTTTTTATTGGGAAAGAAGACCTTGCTAGGTATTAGTGACCAATGATTGTTAGTTCCTTTTATTGTGGTGTTGGTGGTGACAGTGTGTTTGGATGCTTGTCTCCCTTTGGTTTTGCTGTTATGAAGTTATTTTATCCTGTGTTTTCTTGGGTGTAGTTAACCTCGTTGGGTTGGAGTTTTCCTTCTAGTATCTTCTGTCTTAGAAGGACCCTGCTATTTGAGATTGCAGTCTCCCAGTCCAGATAGCCACTCAGGGCTCAGCATTAGTTGCAGGACTCCCTCTCCCCAGCAGGGCCTCCTGCTCTCTGCCTGACTCCATCTGAAGAATGTCTTTAGAAACAGACGCCCTATGTCTAAAGATACCACATTTGATATATGGCCTTTGACACAGCTCCCTGCTGGTTCTCCCCTCGCTGTACCTATAGGATAATTAGGTACTGTGTTCCCATCTATATGATAGGAGTGTGCTACCAAATGCAAATTAAGCATCTTTGAAGTGTCTAATTTCAACCAATTATGTGAATCTATCCTGGAAGCTGCCCCGCCTCCCCCAAGGGCTATATAGCCTTTGTTTTCCCTGAATAAAGCTGAACTAGCTCCCTGAAGTGGTTTCCAGAGTGGTCATTCTCTGTCATGTTCATGGCCTTCAAGACCTGTGTTTCACCTCTGCTCCTCCTGCCTTCGTGGGACCAGCCCACACAGGGAAGAGGAGACTCACAACTGGCATCCAACATGGGGCTCCGAACTGCATCAGGGCAGGTGGGCTCCCCCTATAAAAGGGCAGCCCGGCTCTATGCCTGATTTTCCCATCCTGAAGACTAGTCACTTTCGATCTCTGCTTTACAAGCTTGTCCTCCTTAGGGCCTCTCACTCACCTGAGCTGATTGCCACGAGAAAGTTAAACTTGCCTGGGAGACTCTAGACATCTCTAGGGCTCAGGAGGAAACTTGGATGTTGAAGGGGGTCTCAGCGTGGGCACACCCAAACACCAAATTCTCAGCACAAAGATTTATTACTCTGGGAGGGGTGGGGAACAAAGACAGCATCGGGTAGGACTGCAGGAGTGGTTTTTACGGGAAAGATAAAGTCTGCGTTAAGCTGAGTTGGTAAAGCCTGATTGTACAGCGCAGCCAAGTAATGAATTTTGATTGTTGGACCAGGTGTGTTGATAGTCAGGCATAGGGAAGTGCCGGAGGGAATAGCCTTCAGTGGCTTGCCTCAGGAATGTAACCTGACCGGTTAGCAAGAGATAGGAAAGGGACAAGGGCTAGGCCTGCCAGCACCGTGTTTGACACACTTGGGCCTGTTAGAGCCCCTCAGTTGCCCTCTGGGCAGGACACCACAGGAAAGATCAGGTTTAGGGCCAGTTGGTGTTCAGCCAAGAAGCCAGGATTCTGAGTTCTGCTAGAAGCACATTGGTCAGACCAAGTAGACAGAGAGTGGTGCTGGGAGCAGCTCCAGGCAGGCCATGCCCATGAGACCAGAGCCTCAGCCACAGAGGCAGTCCAGGAACACCGGGAAATGTTCCTCTGTACTGTCCCCGTCCCTATACATACCCTGTGGGAGTATGTGTGTCTCCCAGGTCACTGCAAACAGAAAATCCGCCTTGCGCCTTGAATTTGCTGACAGACGGACGGACCTAGGAACCTCAGCCTCCAGGAACTGGAAACTTAATCCACTGGCCTACCACCTCCCAACACACCCTTCTCACAAGCCCCTCCCCAGAAGCTTGCTGTCACTGCCCAGTGGCTGCCACCGGGAATACCCCAGCACCACTTCCATGTTAACGTATTGAAGTCCTGGTCCCCAGCAGGTTGCCGTCTTGAAAAGAGATTGGATCACAAGGGCTCTGATTTACTTCTATTAGTTTGTAGATGGCTCCATAATTAATGGCCCTGTTGGGAGGTGGTGCAAAGTAGGAAGTGGGGCTTCACTGGAGGAAATAGGTCACTGGGGAAATGCCCTTGAAGGGTATTGGCAGAATGCACTAGCACGCAGCCGGCAGAGAGAAGCGGAGCTAGAGGTGGCAACAGGTATGGGGGCGCAGCCACGGCAGACAAAGGAGCTTGTTGCCAGCAAGATGTCAGGGCTGACACTCGGCCTGCTGCATGGAGCCACTACTGCTTGCCCAGCATCGGGAAAGAGAGGATGGGGACTCGGCGCTGGCCCTGGGCTGCCAGCACTATAGTTGTGCTTGGGGTACCAGCAAGGTGGCTGGTGCTAAGGGTAAGATGGTGTGCAGTGGCCTGGGGCTCACGCAGGCCAGACGCATGCACGCACACGCGCGCGCGCGCGCACACACACACACACACACACACACACACACACACTGCCCAACCACATGATCACCCTGATTCTGTGAAACAAGGTGTCTGAGATGTGGATGTGGTTTATTTCCGGGGTTAAGTCTCCTCGGAAGACTGACTTCAGAGATCCATGCTGCCCCTGGAAACCAGGTTTATGTGCACGATCTGAGCTGCCACTAGCTGCAATAGAGACATTTGTTTTGCAGTGTAATTAACATCTACAGACTCATAAGTGAGAATGAGCGATATTGAAGACTTCTGTGCCAACACTCGCCGCCCCCCAAAACAAAACCAGTCCAGACAGGAAGCTATTGTGATAAAGACGCTGCAGTGTAGCTCTTCACGGCTGGTGGCTTCTGATGGGGGTCAGGGAGGAGGCACCGACTCCTGGAGTTTGACCATGTTTCAATGAGTATGTGAGCAACACAAATTGGACTTGATGGTTTCCTTCCTATGGCGGGAGAGGGCACAAGGGTGGGAGGATGGACCCGGGGGGAATGAGAAATGAGTGCAGTGGGGTGCACTGTACAAAATTCCCAAATAAGAACAATGTGTTGAGGAAAATGATGTTACAGAGAAAACACACACACAGACAATAATAATGATGATGATTAATAATCAATTTTGTCTTCAGTTCCTCCTTCACTCTGTTCCCTTATGGCCATGAGGTGGCCAGCCTTGTGTTTCTCCACTCCCTAACCAGGCTCAGAAACTATAAGGAACAGTAAGTTTCTCCTCTGCTGACTTTTCTCAGATTTTTTTTTTCATGGTGACACAAAGCTGTCTAACACTGGACCTTCTGGGTCACTTTACTGTAAACCAAAATTTCTCTTTAAAAAAAAAAATAGGAGTTTGAGGTTTAGCTCAGTGCTACAGTGCTTGCCTAGCAAGCACAAGGCCCTGGGTTCGGGCCTCAGCTCTGGGGGAAAAAATAGGGGCTAAGAGCACTGGTTGCTCTCGCATAGGACTTGGGTTTGGTTCCCAGAATCCACACGTCTGCTCACAGCCCTCTCAAACTCCAATTTGGAAGATCCACCACCGTCTTCTAGCACCCACAGGTACATACACACATGTGATACACCGACATACATGCAGGCAAACACTCTTACATATAAAACAATAAAATAAAATTTAAAATACCTATTTTAAAGTAAAAGATACATTTAAGGGCTGAGGAAATGGCACAATAGTCAAAGCACTTGTCCCATACATGTGAAAACTGGAATTTAGATCCTCCAGAGCTCGTATAAAACTCAAGCAGCTGTGCCCACCTGCAAACCCACACAGAACTCAGGTGTGCCCACCTGCGAGCCCAGAACTCAGCAGGCAGAGGCAAGACCACCGGCTGGCTAGGCAGGTGAATTGCTGACTTGTAGGTTCAGCAAGAGATTCCCGACTCCATAAATAAAGTGGCACTTGATTGAAGACACCCAAAGCAACTTCAGGCTTCCAGGGCATACACACATGGGCACCCACATGCACGGACAACACACACACCCACACACACTTGCACGTGCATGTAAAAACAGGCAGTACCCAAGACCAAGCCCCGCCAAGGAGCAAGAAGGACCTCACGGTGGCCCTGTAACACCTGCACATTTTAACATCCAGGGTCCCCTCCTTCTGCGCGTCCTTTGTGTCTTCTCTCCGTAGTGACATTTTTGCCCAAAATCTTGGTGACCTGATGACAAGCAGAGCAATCCTCCAAGAGTTTTTGGAAACGATAGAGCATTCCAAGGGAACGCAAAAAGTCTGAAAGGTAAGGCTGCAAGCACTACGCTGGGCAGAATCTAAACTGCTACTTTTTAAACAATAAACTAAAGTAAACTACTCTAATCCTCCTAACTTACCACTTGCCAATCTGATCCTTCCCGGGCCGCTTCTCTCCTCCAACTCTCTGTCAACTGTCCACAGTCAACTGCCAACTCCCGGCTCCTGCCCTCTTCAGGAAGCCCCGCCTACCACTTCCTGTCCTTCTGCCCACTTGATTGGCTAAACAGCACTTTATTGACGGTTGCTACATCCACTCAAGACGTTCCTCCACGAAGCAGTAACCAGTGTCCACCCAAGGAGGCTGAGCCCAGGGAAGTTTGTTGTTGTTTGGTTTTTAGTTTTTTGAGACAGAGTTTCCCTGTGTTGGCCTTAGTTGTCCTGGACTCACTTTGTAGACCAGGCTGGCCTCGAACTCACAGCAATCCGCCTCCCGAGTGCTGGGATTAAAGGTGTGCGCCACCACCGCCCGGCACCCAGGGAAGTTTTTACAGGGAGCAGTGTTGCACTCCGTGTCATGAAGCAATAACCTTTGCCCACAGGATTATAAGGAGGGTGACACCAGCCTGACGCTGAACACTCAGGGCCTGGGTGGGCTTCCCACAGCAGCGTTTTCCATACAAGGCTGCGGTCCTGGCCAAGCGTCTATGGTGGCTGCTCTGGGGAAATGCCAGGCGCGGTTCTTAACCTACTGATTGACACTGCTGACTCCACGCTGATTCTTCGCATTCAAGAAACTTTCCATAGAAACCCGTAACCAAGGACTCACAGGTAGCGCATACAAGGGTAGCAAAGTTCCTCCTCCATCCTGGAGTCCGTCAGGGCAGCAGGCTGCAGGCCTCTCTCTGTCCCCATGCCTCCCAGACCCCACCTCAGACTTCTCCCTAGGTCACATGGCGGTGTCTGGCTTCGAAGCTCATGGGGTAAAGGCCTATGCCCAGATATCTAGAGCCACCCCAGGGCCTCCTGCACTACCCTGGCCCCAAAGGTGAGGGGTTCAGGAAAGCCAGCCCTACCTAGAAGCTGCACCCCCGTCCCTGCCCCCGCCATGGCCCTCCGGGGTGCTCCGGCCCCTCTGCCCATAATGAAGACTCTTTCTGCTCAGCTGCTTCCTCTTCTGCCCTCACAGACGACATCTTAGCGGATGGCCACTGACTGTGACCACCCAACGTGCAGCCCTTGGAGCCTCTGAAACTCCCAGATGCTCCCATGGGATGTGATCAGACTCTGTCTGAAGGTCAGCTCTGCTGATGCCCAAGCCCCCCAAAGCACTACAGCATCTCAGGTGCGCTGCAGCAGCCTCCTCAGGCTCAGCGCCCTCCCTGCTCCTGAGACTCCCAGCCATCCCAGAACGGGGCTGGCCAACTCCAGCGCTCTGTCCATCCCAGGCCCTGAGGTGCCTTGGCCTACTCATCTGCCAGTAAGGTCTGTGCAGGCTACCTCATGGAACCAGGGCAGCACAAGATTGGACATGATGTGGTGTTAGGGGACTCTTGGCCTAGGTGCTGTTGTTGTTTTAATGTATTACTTTGTCAGCATGTACACTTGCAGGCCAGAAGAGGGCATCAGATCCCTTTATAGATAGATGGTTGTGAACCACCAAGTGGTTGCTGACAATTGAACTCAGGCCCTCTGGAAGAGCAGCCAATGAATGCTCTTAGCCACTGAGCTATCTGACCAGCCCCCCAGTTGTTTTTGCTTTTTCCTCTTCCTTTTTCCCTATTTAAAACAACTTTTCCTAGGTTTAGTGTGTGTGTGTGTGTGTGTGTGTGTGTGTGTGTGTGTGTGTGTGTGTGTGAGTGCGTGTGTGTGTGTGTGTCGTGTGTGCCCTCGAGCAGGTGCCACAGCACACATGTAGAGATCACAGGACAAGCTGCAGCAGTTGCTTCTTGCTTCATACCATGTGGGTCCCGGGACTAAAGCCCTCGGCGTGGCGGCAGGCGCCTGCGCACACTGAGCCTGTGTTTAGGATAGGATGATGTTAGGAGATACGTCAGGCTGGAAACATCTCGCTTCTCACCCACTTTCACCCTTCCCGGCTGTGCGTGTAGTGACTCTGTGGTGCCTGGGGAGTGGCACAGAGGCCCTGGCCTCCTTCTCCGCTAAGCCGGCCCCAGGGCAGCAAGACATTCTCTTTCTTCCAGTTCCCACAGCACTGCCCAGACGTCTCACTGTAGTCAAGGGCGCTGATCCCTGCCTGTTATTATTTATTTATGCCGTGTTGTCCCAGGCTGGCACGTGAACTCCCTGTACATATGTTTACAGGAAGCCTTATTTCACGTGCACAGTTTCTCCTGACACCTGACAAGGTCCTCAGGTCTCATGTGTTTATGCTATGCAGGTAAGAGGATAGCCCCTGTCCTCACAGACACGGGTGAGGCTGCTTTGGGGAATTCCAAGGGAAACTATGGAATGGCATAGGGTGCCTGAGACCCACAGCACCATCCCTGGGGTCTCCCCTTCAGCCACATGAACCCCTCTACTCTCTCAGTCCCACTTTGCTTTATAGGCCTAAGCCCCCTCCACAGTAGTTACCTTGGCAGCCTGGGCACTGGTACTCCGCTGGGCTGCTGACTAAGCAGCTGAGTTGCTGGGGCACGCAGAGGCCAGGCACACACAAAGAGTCCTCTGACACAGACCTAGCCTCTGCAGCTGAGGCTCTAGGCCACGGCACACTCTGCAGCCTCTACCCACCCTGTGAGTCCCGCCCTAACCACTTCCCAGGCCTCAGCTGAGCCTTGTCACTTTCCTTTCCACCTGCCTCTGTGCTGCCCTCCGGTCACTGGGTGCCATCCGACCCCCGCCACGCCAGTCCCGCCAGTTTCTGTGGAACACACCAGACTCCTGGAACATTTCCAAGGCAGCTCCTCAGAGGTCCCACAACACCGTGGGAGAGGATCTGCAGGGCACAGGAAGCAGGGGCTGCCCGGAGGGGACAGCTTCAGGGAGCTAGGATCCTGGGGTGGTGGCAGCTGAGAGGGCGGACCTGTGAACCTCAAAACCATGACCACCTCTCCATGCTGTCTGAGTCCTCTAGCCTGGACATCAATAGCAGGG
This sequence comes from Acomys russatus, assembly GCF_903995435.1. Taxonomy (NCBI): domain Eukaryota; kingdom Metazoa; phylum Chordata; class Mammalia; order Rodentia; family Muridae; genus Acomys; species Acomys russatus. Next base: position 46,332,477 of record NC_067165.1, read on the forward strand.
AAAGGGCGGGGCAGTGGCGCACGCCTTTAATCCCAGCACTCGGGAGGCAGAAGCAGGCAGATCTCTGAGTTCAAGGCTAGGCAGGGATACACAAAGAAACCCTGTATCAAAGAAAGAAAAGAAAGAAGGAAGGAAGGAAGGAAGGAAGGAAGGAAGGAAGGAAGGAAGGAAAAAAACCACTAGGCAGGGCAAGGAGCACTTCCTGGTTGTGGACCGGGATTAAGGAAGGAAGCACCTTGTGGTCACCGTGGCATTCCATGTAGCAACCCTCAAGGCTCACTCTGTAGGCAGTGTCAGGGAAAGCCTGTGGGACACAATGACATGGCTCAGACCCCTAAGGGCTAACCCGGTGTCTTAATTACTGTTCTATTGCTATAAAGAGACACATTGAACAAGGCAACTCTAATAAAAAGAAAGCATTTAACTGTGGCCTTGCATACCGGTTCAGAGGCTTATCGTCAGGGAAGGGAGCAGACAGTCGCGGTCCTAGAGCAGTTGCTGACAGCTTTACATCCTGATCCACAGGCAACAGGCAGAGGGAGAGACAGAGACATGTGGGCCTGCCGTGGACTTTTTGAAACTTTAAAGCCCACCCCCAGTGACTTACATCCTCCAGTAAGGCCACACCTCCTCCAGTAAGGCCACACCTCCTCCAATAAGGCCACACCCCCTCCAATAAGGCCACACCCCCTCCAATACAGCCACCCCTCCTAATCCTTCCAAACAGTTCAACTGGATACTACTGTGATGCAGGCTGGCAAAGCCCTTCTCTGCTTTTCACTATTAATTTAGCTTTTTGAAAACTTTAAAATCTAGTAAGTGTGGTGGTGCACGCCTTTCATCCCAGCACTCAGGAGGCAGAGGCAGGCAGATCTCTGTCAGTTCAAGGCCAGCCTGGTCTATAGAGTGAGTTCCAGGACACCGAGGCCTGTTACATCAGGAAAAAAAAAATTTAGTCTTCTCAAGGACAGGTGTCCAAAACCTGGCTTGCTGGGGCACAGGCTCTGAGTCCATTAATATTGATTATTAACTTGATGGTATTGAGAATCACCGGGGGAACAAACCTCTAGGCCTGTTTGAAAGGAGTTTCTAGACTGGGTCGAAGTGGGAAGTCCCAGACTAAAAGAAAAGCAGCACCGTTGCTCAGGTGAGAGCCTTGAGCTGAAGAGAAAGCAAGCTGAGCATCAGCTTCCATCCTTCTGTGCTTCCTCCCTGGGAGATGCCACCTGTGAGCAGCAGCCTCAAGCCACAGTTTTCATGTCTCCCCACCATGACGGACCAGAGGGCACTCTCAAACTAGGAGCAAAATAAACCCTTCTTTCTTTCTTTCTTTCTTTCTTTTTTTTTTTTTAAGTTTAGTTTTGTTTTGTTTTGTTTTGTTTTGTTTCCGAGACAGGGTTTCTCTGTGTAACAGTCCTGGCTGTCCTGGACTCTCTTTTGTAGATCAGGCTGTCCTCAAACTCACAGAGATCTGCCTGCCTCTGCCTTCCGAGTGCTGGGAATAAAGGCGTGCACCACCACTGCCCAGCCCCCTTCTTCCTTAAGTGGTCTCTTCTCAGGCATTTCGTCCAAGTAGTGAGAACAGTAATTCCTGCTGGTGGGCTTCGGCTTGGTTAGTCTGAATATAAATTGCAAACTCTGAGGCCACTGCTCCCTGAACTCAGGAGCTGGTTCTTCCTAGAAGAAGGAAGTGAGGCTCCAGGTGTCAGCCCATCAGAGTAAAGCCATGCTTGCTTCCTACGTGGACAGCTGGCTACAAAGAACAAGAGGCCTGCAGGGTCCCACTGCACCTCTCGTGTAGCCTGAGTAGATATGGCTTGGAGGCACCAGTTCTGGGGTGTTGATCCAAAACTGGGCATCCCCAGCGTCTCAACTCCCAAATGCTATTCTTTGTAAATGCAAACAGTCCTTGGAAGAGGAGCTGATGCCAGGACTGGGGCAGGGGGACAAGTGAGCCTGGAATACAGCGCTCGGCTTGACAGGCAGCCGCTGCCATAGAAAGATGGCAAAGGGTGACCACAGAAGCACCAGGGCCAGAAAGTATGGCAGCGATGAAATCAAAGCCCCTGAGTAGGGTGAAAAACCCGTGGTTGCCATCACATCAGTGAGGGTGATTGCCCCTCCTGCCAGTGGATGCCCCTCGCCAAGTGACTACAGGACACAGGAACAGAGTCACCTTGGAGCAGCCACCATCACAATCACAGGACAGACAAATGTTTGACGAGGCACGAGATGGTGTACACAGAGACAGGGGATGTAACAAAAATATTTATTTCATATGACAAGTAAATTTTTAAAAAGCAAATAATTTAGAAATTCATTTCTGAAAATGGGGGCATGGTTCAGTCATTAAAAACCATTTAAAAGGTTTGATATAGTGCTGTGTGCCTCAATCCCAACACTGAGGACGCAGAGGCAAGGGGAAACCCGGGGCTCAGTGATGGGCCAATCTAACTGAATTGTGAGCCCCAGGCTCGCTCAAGATGGACAGCTGCTGAGGGACAACTGCCCAAGGCCAGCTCTGACAGGCTGGGTACATGGAGGAGGGCCGTGGAGTCAATGATTAACCACTCCGCAGACTTTTCTCTGAGGGAGCAATTCTCTGGGGCTGGCACAAAAGAGAGAGAAAGCAGGCGCACGCACACGCGCACGCGCGCACACACACACACACACACACAGACCAAAAAGAGAAGAATATTTGGGCTGGTCTGGGGGCCCGTGCCGGTAATCACAGTGTTACTTAGAAAGCTGAGGTAGAAGGGTCCAGTTTGAGGCTTGCCCAAGATACAGGAGTTCATTTTTTGCCACAATTTCATAGGACTCTGCCTCAAAATAAAAGTGAAAAGAGTGCTGGGATTTGTCTGGTATGGGCAGGATGCCAGCCCCCAGAAACTTCAAAATAAAATCCCCTAATGCCATGTCTGCATCTCGTCGCGTGCATGCCAGCCCCAGGAGGCACTGTTCAGAAGTTCTCCACATGCCAAGCTTCTGCTTAACACAGCCAGGACCGGCAGGGGCCTGGGGTTTAGACAGAGCTGTTCAGGGCTGGCTGGAAGAGCTGGGCGGTAGGACATGGGCTCAGTGGTTGCTGTCATTGATACGGGGTTTGGATCGCCACCCCTTAGAATTTAGATGAGGGGGTCCATGGGAGCAGATGGGCAAATGTAGAAACCCCTGGACCCCATTAAACACTAAGAATGCCAAAGGAAATCCTAGGCCAAGCCACGAGTTCATCTCAGCTGTGGTACGACACTGGAGCAGCCCAGGGCATCTGCCATGCCCCTGCGGCATATGGAAGCTTCCTCACCAGGGTGTCCTAGGTATCTCGTCACCCAGAATCCTCGCGGTTGAGGGGGTTGAGGGCTGTCCCCTCCTCGGTCACAGCAGGCCCAACTTCAGTGACTGGGAACCCGACAGTGTTCTGCCCCTGCCAGAGAAACCCGGGGTGAATTCCTGCCTCTCAGGTACTAAGCCTGATACTGCACGTTTCTAGGGGGCATGTAACGCTCAGCTGACGCCCGCGGAGTTGGTTCCTTCAGCCAGACGGAACCTTCTGCCTGACCCAAACACCCCCGGCAATGATACCTGGAAAGGCTCCTGCTCGCCAGCCTCTGGTCCTGTAACACAAAGACATCACGTCATGGAGCAGGCCGAGGCAAGGCTGCCCAGGGGAGATGGGCACACAGTAACGGAGAACCCGTATCTGGGCTTCCAGCTGTGTGGGCCACCTCCAGCGTGTGACTTCTCTAAGAGAAGAAGAGGTGGGCTTTGGACATGAGTCGGGACCCGCAGGAGGCCCACTGGGGGAAGAACAGGTCTCTGCCCACCCTCCCGGAGGCCAAAGCCAACCACTCTCCTGCTTCACAGAGCTGGGGAACCGGCTCACTGCCATGAGCAGGGGTTTAACTTGGCCAGAGAGGGGGGTGGGCTACCTGGCCCACCTCCAGAGCCTATGAAAGAGGCTGTCTGCACCTGGAGCACCCACGGGTGTGCCCCCTCCCTGACAAGAGTGGGGCCTGCCTGGCCCTTGTTGCCTTTGCTTCCCCCAAAGCACGGCTCAGAGCTTCCCAGGCCTGCCTTAGTCTCTCGTACTCAGCTTAGCCAGGCCCAGCTGAGACAACAGGGGAGGAGTCCTGAGCCATGGACTCAAGGAAAAGAAGTAAGGGAGGACCTCCAGAGAGGCCACCTCTACCACTAGCCTCTGTGCAGAGAGAGGCACACCCCGAAAAGACCCTGGGCCGGCAAGAATGGGGTGTTACACACTAATGTGCAGCCTCCTTCTTTGCTTCCAAATGAGGAAGAGTGGCACAGCTATCACAGGGCTGCACAAAATGCACAAAATCGTGATGAAGCCAGGGGAGATGGAGCAGGTGACGTCTGTGCTGCTGGTCCCATGCTCTGCTTCTTTCTCAATCAGTGCTTTGCATCTAGGAGAGAGAAGCATGGGGCATGACAGGAAACCTAGGCTGTGGGGACAGGTCATCAGACTGGGCAATGGCGGGAGGGGGGAAGGGGGGTGCAGGGTGGGAGGGGCTTGGGGGGCGGGGAGGCTTGGGGGGCGGGGAGGCGAGGGGGACGGGGAGGCGAGGTCTGTGCAACTCAGAGCCAATCAGTCAACAGCTCTGAGGGAGGACTGAGTCAGTTTTCAAGCCCTTTATGGGGAAACAGAGGAAGGGAAGAAATACCAAGAAATGGAAAGAGGAATGAAGGAGCAGGGTAGAACATCAGCTAAGAAGAAGAGAGGGAGCAGGGAGCAAGAAAAGTGGAGGGGAGGGAAGGAGGGAGGGGGAGGGAGGAAGTGAGAGATGAAGGGAGGGAGGGAGGGAGGGGGAGGGAGGAAGTGAGAGATGAAGGGAGGGAGGGAGGGAGGGAGGGGGAGGGAGGAAGTGAGAGATGAAGGGAGGGAGGGAGAGAGGGAAGGACAGAGGAAGTGAAAGATGAAGGGAGGGGGAGGGAGAGAGGAAGGGGGAGGGAGGGAGGGAGGAGGGAGGGGGAGGGAGGAAGTGAGAGATGAAGGGAGGGAGGGAAGGAGAGAGGGAGGGAGGGAAGGAAAGGGAGGGAGAGAGGGAGGGAGGAAGGAAATGAGAGAGGGAGGGAGGGAAGGAAAGGGAGTGAGAGAGGGAAGGAAAGAAGAAGTGAGAAAGAAAGATGAAGGGGAGGGAGGGACAGAGGGAGGGAGGAAGGGACGGAGGGAGAGAGGGGTTCTAGGGCCAAAGCCCAGGAGAGGTGAGGCCCTTCCCCAGGGAAGCCCAGCTCTCGGCAGAGGCCCTGAGTGCGGGAGAAGGAGTTGGGTAGTTTTAGGGCATCTGGACGTGGAAAGGGCCCTGACGTTAGCTCTAGGTTAGCTCTAGGGCCTGGGACCCACCATGCAGGGCGTCCTGGCCCAGGTGGAGAAGGGGCCTCACCGAGAACATCACTGTGGGTAGAGTGAAAACTGGCTCCCATAGGCTCATAGGGAGCACCTTGTTAGAGGAAGTGTGTCCCTGGGCTTTGAGGTTTCAGATGCTTAAACCAGACCCTGTTTCACTCTCTCTTCCTGCTGCCATGCTTTCCACCATTATGACAATGGACTACACCTCTGAACTGTAAGCCAGGCCTAGTTAAATGTGCCTTCCTTTACAAGAGTTGCCGTGGTCATGGTGTCTCTTCGCAGCAATAGAAACCCTAACCATTCTCCTACAGTACCCAATCAACAACGGCAGGGAGCCCCCACATCCCTGACCCCTCAGTCCCACAGTCACAGGGTGGGAACCGGCCACTGCCCATGGAGGCCAGGCTGGGGACCCACACTGCTCTGCACTGGGGTTCCTGAGTGCGGCCTGTCCAGGGTGCAGCTCAGCTGGGTTTGGGCACTCATTCCTTCCCCAGGTGAGAGTCACCTACTTGGTCCAGGGCAGACACTCCTCCTGAGTCCCTTCTGTGGAGAAGGTCCCTGTCAGGCAATCGGCACATACTGTGTCCTGGCTGTAAGTACCTGAGAGATGGGGAGGGACAGAGGGACACTGAGCTCAGACCTGCAGGGAGCTGGGCTTCCCCGGGGTGGGGCTTTCCCGGGGTGCTCAGTGGCCGGTAGAAGAGGCTGGGGTGGTAGAAGGCACCCTGAAGACGTGTGAGAAGGGTTTTGATGTAATAACACAGGGTTCCTTCTGCCTTTGCCCCACAAAACCCTTTTGGATGTCCTGGCCAGATGTCAGGCGGGAGGGAACAGCAGAGCTCACAGGTCACAGCCTGCTGAGTAGTGGGGCTGGACAAGTTTACTCTATAAATCAGGCTCCCTGCTAGGCATCTGAGGAGGGGCTGGAGAGCTGAGGTTAGAGCCTCTGCCCTTTTCCCCCCAAGTCTCACCTGAAAGGCTTTTCTCTGCTCTGAACTTCCAGATTCCCTGACACCCCCACACCCCCCAAACGCCGGTCTTCTAATTTCTTCTGTCTCACCCTCCCCTCTCCTATCAACCTATCGCCGCAGCCAAGACTAGTCTAAGGCGGGTAGCCTGGGCTAGGCCAAGATTTCCGCTCTGTTCCTTCTGAACTCCCCAGACAGCAGACAGGAGGGGCACTGAAACATGAGTCTGGCTCACCTCTCTTCTGCACCCTCTGTCCACGAGAGCAGTTGGTGTGTGGCAAGCACACGGAACAGTGGTCCCCCTCCTGGGTCTTGCAGAAGTAACCCGGGCTACACCTACACACGGTGTCATTCCGGCTGGAGCACTCCTGCCAGGTCACCAGGTTCATGTCTGCCGGCAGAGACAGCGGCGGGGGTGGTGGGGGCGGTTGGGGGGAGGGGACCGCGATGAGAGCACCAGCAAGGGACCCATCCATCCTCCAGGTGGTGCCAGGGCCCAATTCTGCAGTCTCACCTGCCCAGAGGCTCCCTCCCCACATGTGGTACCAGGTTTGTCCTACAGGGGGAGCCAGGCACTGCTCAATGGTTCTGAGCAAAGAAAGGCCTTGGTCTAAGACTGGGTCACAGCGTGCCAAGGCCTGAGTTTCGGCAAAGTCTAAATCCTCCTTGCTTTCGTTGTTTTCTCCTACTCCAGGAAGCAGGGTTCCCTGTCTGCGTGCCCAGGGCCCCGGGACTGGAATGTGGAGTTGGTAGGCTCTGCCACCTAGTATAGTGTGCAGTGGGTGGCTCAGTGTCCTCACTTTCTGGGTCTACAGGGTCACTCTGTAGGCGTGAGGCTGACCCCATGAGGGCACTGTGTGTGGGTATAGCGGTTCGCCGCCGTCTGTAAGGGTGAGGACAATGCTCTGCATGCACTGGGTTGCCCTTGTGGGAGGAGTGGTGCCAACCACATATGGGCTCCGTGATAAGCACAGGGCCACTAAGGGTGGTGTCTGGATAGCGTGGGGGCTGTGGTGGGAACAGAAGCACTCGCTACCTTACTGCTTCAAATATTCCGGGACCTGCATCCCGATCCCTGTCTGCCCAGGCCCAGGCAGCCATCAGTTACAAGTGACCCTTCCCAGGGTTCATTCATAGGAAGGAAAAAAATAAATAAATAATGAATAAATAATGATGTCTACACTAGTCCCCAGTGATGTATAACCCAGGTAAGAACCCCTTCACAGGCCGGGAAACTGAGGCATGGGAGAGCCTCTCATCTGCCACTTCAACGGGATGGAGCCAGACAGCGGGGTGAGGGCTGTGTAGATGGGACATCAGTAACCAGAGTCGGGGTGGACACCCTGAGGCCCTGCAGCTCAGTGAGCTTCCCCCAGGTTCAGGGCCCTCTTCTAGATCCGAGGCCTGAGCTCTAGTGTCCCCAAAAGCCCTACCTCCTCAGGGGCACCTACCTGGATCACAGACTCCGCAGGGCAGGCACATGCTCAGGCCGTTTGCATGTGCGGTGTATGTCTCTGGAGGACAGGGGGCACACACGGTGCCTGTCTCTACACTGCAGGCGCGCTTCACGTGGTAACCTGCAGCCAGGACCCACAGATCCTCAGCGGTGAGGGTAAGCCTACAGAGCCTGCCCTGTGCCCTCACCTAGAACTCCAGCAGGTATGTCACCAGCAAAGGCCCCATAGGACTTGTTGGTCCATCTGCCTTCTATGTGCCCTCTATGAGCGGTTCAGAAGCCCTGTATGTGGGCCTCCTAAGCCACCCAGGACTGGCTCTGACCCCAGCCTCTTTCATTCGCACCCTCTGGCTATGCTGGGCCTGCCTTATCCCCCAGGCCCACCCCAGGCATTGCAGCTTCAAAGGTCCCAGAGACTGACTGGGCTGCCAGGGACCATCCCTGGGCCAAACACTGTACAGCCATCGGACCAAGGACCCAGAGGTCCAGAAGCACAGCACTGGCTTCTGGGGTGATCCTACCTGGGTTGCACATGGGGCAGCACTCGTCCCCCACGGGGTACTCCTCCTTCCTGCACAGGCGCTGGGCAGAGACACAGTAGCACAGGAAGATCAGAAAGAAGACACAGGACACCTGGGAGAGGGGATGAGGGTTGGAGGGGAGGCTCTTCCCTCCATCCCTACGGCTCCCCTGGCCTCCACCCTGCCCCCCCCCCTTGCTCCCCCTCACCCCCTCCCCCCACACCCCAGCCAGGCTGGCCCAGGGCCTCAGTCCATACTCTGCTCCTTGCAGTGGAGAGACAGCAGCCTCTCAGTCTCAGTGTCTCTGTGGGACACGCTCAGGGGTGGGGGTGGGGGAATGACCCAGGCCTGCTTTAGCTCTCTTCTGTGCCTGTTTTCCTGACAGTGTAAGGCCTGGGAGGCAGCAGAGTCAACTAGGGCAGAGCCTGGGAACAGGCTCTGGGGGAGTCTGACTGGTGGTTAGCCTACTTGAGTAAACTCTGGCTCCTGCTAGCCTGTCCTGACTTCCTTCTGCACTGGGGACAGAACTGTATATGGTCCACCTCTTGCTACAGGGCCTACCTAGAGACTCTTCCAGGCCGGGGGTGGGGTGGGGGGGGGACAGGGGAGCGGCCTGCCAAGGACCACCCTCCCCATGGAACCACCACCTTGAAAGAGAAGCAAAGCAGGTTTCTGTGAGTCGAGCCTCGGGGCTGGCCTGCCTGTAGCCTCCCAACCTGAGGTTGTCTTCAGTCATCTCCAGAGAGCTGGAACAAAGCACCCACCCAAGATGTAGCTGCCCAGATGCAGCCAAGGTCTGGGGACAGGAAATGTCCGGCTGGGAGAGGACAGAGAGTGTGGGAGGACAAGGTAAAGGGCTCAGAAACTCACCAGCCTGAAGGTGCTGTCTGCTCCCTGGCTCCAGAGTGAAGACCCCGATGATGCTGGCAGATGGTTCATTTCCTTGATTAAGACATGAAGAGCCTGGAGCCCCACGGGCTCTGAACCTCACACACTCACCCCATCAGCAAAAAGGGAAAATGAAAGAAATGCAGTCAGAGTCTGAGCTGAAGTGAATGCGCTGGGTGGGGGAGGAGGGGAGGGGGAAGGGGGAGGGGAAGGGGGAGGGGAGGGGGAAGAGGGAGTGGAGGGGAGGAGGAAGAGGGAGGGGAAGAGGGAGGGGAGGGGAGGGGTGTGGGGGCATGTCAGTAAGTGGTGAAGGGAGGGCCAGGCCCAAAAGACCAGATAGAGCCTCCGCCACAGAGGCGGTTGACAGGGACACTAGCAAATTCTCCTTTATATTGTCCCAGGAACCTCAGCCTCAAGGAACTGAGAACTTCTCAACACCTCTCTCACAGGACCTGCACTTCCCAGCACTGCACAGTTCTTCAGACTATAGACTTGTGAGCCCATGGGGCCCTAGGAACAAGAGCCAACTCTTAGCTCCCGAGGGTGGGGCAGAACTTATCGTTCTTGAACAGGCATCCCCACCAGCGGCCTGAGAGGGACCGCCAAAGCAACCTTATTATCCTTTTGCAGAAATGGATGGGAGCTTCAAGTACTACAGGGTGCCATGCAGGGGCTCCCCACCCCAGAGCTCCTCCCTGAGGCCATGGGCCCCTGTAAACCTTCGCTATGGTTTCTCTCTCCTCTCCTGGCGATTGTTCCATCTAGCCAAATTGAGCTTCAGCCCTGTAAGTTTGACTGTTAGCCCAGCCCTGGGCTGTTTTCCTCGTAGCAAAGTTCAGCCACACCCGGGACACAGCCTGTTCCAGAGAACCCTTAAGCCGGTCTGAAAGACCCAACCCTGACCCACCCATAGCTCTTTCTGGGGTCCTGACTAGCCATCCAGAGTTTGGGTTCCTATTGCTGTGATGAAACACCACAACTGGGCGCGGTGGTGGCACACGCCTTTAGTCCCAGCACTCGGGAGGCAGAGGCAGGTGGATCTCTGTGAGTTCGAGGCCAGCCTGGTCTACAAAGTGAGTCCAGGACAGCCAAGGCTACACAAAGAAACCCTGTCTCTAAAAACCAAAAGAGAGAGAGAGAGAGAGAGAGAGAGAGAGAGAGAGAGAGAGAGAGAGAGAGACTACAACCAAAAACAACCGGGGAAGGAGGAAAGGGTTTACACTTCCACACTGTAGCCAGTCACGGGAGGAAGTCAGGACAGGAACTTAATTAAGAAGGGCTGGGACCAGGGGCCGGGAGCTGATGCAGAGGCCACGCCCGGAGGGGGTGCTGCTTTCTGGTTTATTCTTCATGGCCTGCTTTCTTATAGAAGTCAAGACTACCAGGCCAGGGATGGCACTGCCCACAATGGGCAGTTAAGAAGGCGGTTCCTCAGCTGAAGTTCCTCCTTTCAGATGACTAGCTTGCATCGAGTTGACATGAAAGCAGCCAGTTCTCTAGCCCACGGTCCTCCAGAACCCCACCCCGAAGGGACACAAAAGAGTCTGCTGTATGTCATGGAGGCTTGCTGTGCGCCCCTGCAGCACACAGAGCAGAGTGGCCAGCCACAGTCCGTGGGGACAGGGGCAACCCCACGACAAAGTTCCCGGTACTACAAGCTGCAGGCACTGGGGTCAGCCAGCAGTGCCCAGACAACCCCTGCGAGGTCATGCTGGCTACTGCCACTAGTGTCCTCAGGTCACAAGTGGGGACCCAGGGAGGAAGACCTGAGGGCATGAGCAGAGGGGCCTTGTGGGGCCAAGGCTTCCCAGTCCTGGGGTCAGGGGCGTTTGCTGGCCTCCACCTGGGTGAAGAGGCTGGCACTACCAGTTCTCACTGAGGTAGGGGACCGGATTATCGTGACCAGACACGAGTAAGATTAGAAGTGCCTTCATGAGATGTTTGCCGCTCGTGTTCCAGCTCGGTGGCTCATGGGCCTGCGCGAGGGTGTGATCATCTTCCAGCTCTTCCTCTGTCAGCCCAGCACAGCCCTGTGGGGGTTTTCCAGTGAAGAGAGGAGGCGGGCCTTGTTCCCCATGCTACAGATGGCAACTGGGGAAAAGGCCAAAGGCCTACAGCTCCCAGGTGCCTCAGCACACAGAAGGCTCTGGACGGCAAGTCTGCCTCCATGACTGCTGCCTCTCGCAGACCTGGCCCTAGGGTGGGAGGCCAGAGGATTCCGAGGGTGTCAGTGAGATCCCCTACCCGGACCCTGTGCATTCCCCCTAAGACATCCACTAGGCTCCCAAGCAACCACCCCCAGAAGACACACAACCGGAGATCATCACCAAGTTGGGAAACCGGGACCCAGCAAGATGCAGGACCAACTAACAACTCCGTGTAGCATCTGGCTGACCGGGGAAGGCCAGGCTGTTCATCCCTCCACCATCAGACACTCCCACAGAGGCCTTGGGTCTGAGAAGAGCTTGTCAGTGTCCCCCAGGTGGTATCTACGCATGAGTCTTGTTACCGAGGCCTTCTCTGATGACTATTCCTAGTCCTCATAAGTTTTGAGTCTCTGTGGGACGACTGCGCGGCCCTCACCTCTCTAATGAAGACTAGGGGTGACCAGCTACTCTTTCAACCCAGACCATCCCATACCCACCACCTGATAGGCTCTGTTCAGGCCCCCAGTGACAAAAACTAGACAGCAGGGACTGAGTCCAGGTCTCACCCACCGTCAGGGCATCCTCTACTGGCTACCACCTGCTTATCTGAGCCACCTGTCAGATGGAGAGGTGCCAACACCCCTGGACTTTGCCTCCTGTCCTCATTTACTCTGCAACCGCCCAGAGGACCTGAGACTAGTCTCATGCCGCGTGCCTGCCTGATCCAGGGGTTATGCGCTGGGGGGGGGGGCAGGGGCAAGGGGGGGGCTGCACCCTGAGCGCAGTTCTCCTGCCAGCTGCAGATGGGAGACCAAGGCAGCGGGGATCTGATCACAGGCACCGGTGCCCATGCCGGGGCTCTAGCCTCCACAGAGGCGGGTGCTCCCTAAGTCCTATCTTCTGGAGGAACTCCGAGTTGCCACCTGACCTCTGCAGGGGGCTGCTGATCCCCGCTGTCACCCTGGTGCGATGACTCTCATCTGGACAGTCTCCAGCACCTGGAATTTCCCCGTGGTGTTTCTTCTTTCTTGTGTAGGGAGTGTGGGAAGTGAAGTGGAGGAAACAGATTTGATCTGACTGAGTCCTAGAAGAGGAAAGGTGAGGTTCTGAGTCACCCTGTGGTCTCCTCACTCACTCTCCATGAAGTCCAGCCTCCAGCCTCCCTACTGTGGAAACCAATTCTAAAAGCCAGACTCCCATGGGTCACTGCTCAAGATTGCCATGCGCAGTCCATGATGGCCAAAGACGGCACAGAGGGAAGAGCATTCTCCGCCAAGGGCACAGGTTGAACCATCGGGTCCACTGTTGATGAGGCATGCCGGGTCATTAGTGCCAGGCGTGAACACAGACATACTCTGCACTGAGAGAGCTGTGTACTGTGTGGACAGAGGACAGAGCAGCTCTGAGGAACAGACTCTAAGGTCATCCAGGAGGGAACTGCTGAGAGGCAGAACGGGCAGAGATAGCCACCAGAGAGGTGCTGGGATGGATGAGATCTGGGGGGACAGCCGCTCCAGCTGTCACGGTAGAGGTGGACAGGGAGGCCAGCTACTGCATAGATCTATGTCTGCTGGACAGTCAGGAAGGAAAGTGCTGACAGAGACCAGCAGCCTGGGGCTTTCCAGGATTCAGATGCTGAGGCGGGAGCGCGTGACAGCCGGGCTTGGTCTCTGACTCAAACTCCACTCCGAGTGCGAGGTTGCTGCCTCGGACACCTTGCTACATCTCAGTCTAGTGTTCGCAGCAGCCCTCTTATCTCCTCAGCCCCTGCTTACGTTTGGCCACCTCCCTCTGGGACTACCTAGAATGAGGATCCAGGGCAGAATCCAACTGGCCACACATGGTCTTTCTGGCCACTTCCCACCTGCCCTGGGTTCCAGTGACCCCCCCCTCCATGGAAACCCTTGACTCCTCTCCCTCCAACCATGCTGTCCCACCCTGGGTCTGTACGTATACCCCGTCTCCACACCAGTGTCCAGGCAGTGCATAGGGGTACAGGAGCAAGCACCACAGTGTCCCCTCTCCTTCACCCTTGGGTGCTTCTCATCGGTGCCTGTCCCTTGTCCACCCACAGTCTGTGTCCTCTTCTCCAGTGCCTCTTTGGGTTCCATGGTATCTTCATAACCCCTTTGAGTCTGTTTTCTTTTTTGGTTTTTCAAGACAGGGTTTCTCTGTGTAGCCTTGGCTGTCCTGGACTCACTTTGTAGACCAGGCTGGCCTCAAACTCACAGCAATCTCCCTGCCTCTGCCTCCCGAGTGCTGGGATTAAAGGCGTGCACCACCACACCCTGTGAGTCCGTTTATCTTGTCTGCTCGCTATCCTAGAGTCTCTGTTGCCTCTCTGGCCTGTGTATTCCTCCCTGGAACATCCCTGGCCCTATAGTATCAAGGATACTCACAGCCAGCCTGTCTGTCTCCTCCCAGCCTTCACCGTAACCCTGGGTCCTTCCAGTGTCCACCTCACATGGAGGCACCGTGATCAGGGACACAGTGGCAGGGCTGAGCCTCCCCAACACTACTCCCAGGACAGCTCAAGGAGACAACCATAGCAGAGGGACCAGTGGAGATGGTCCTTCTGTTTCCTGGACCACTGGACCCCCACCCCTGACCTTCCGGGGTGGGGGATTGGACCTAGGAAAGAGCCACGGGTCATTGATCCATGGAAGTTTCTGGAGATTCCAAATAGGGCAAAGCACAGGCAGCAACTGGCTTCTGCAGAGTGGGGAAGGAGTGTCTGTGAAGACAGGGGAGGAGAAAGACAAAGGAATTCATCTTGGGAAGGGGAGGCAGAGCATCCCCTAAAAGGAGCAGCATCCTGAAGGTCAACCCTGGCCACCCCATGAAGGGTAAGAGGACAGTGGACTCTGAGCTTAATGGGCGTCCCTACTGTCTTGGGACCGCCCAGCAGTTCTGGGAAAGTGTTTGTAAGCGAGTATGGAATATGTTTAAATCAACTCCCAGTCTGGTCCCGGAATAGGCAGCCAAGCACAAGGGATGTGTGCGGCGATGCACATGGATGCTAGAAACAGTCCACATGTTCGTCAAAGGAGAACAGGTGGAGTCCGGCATGTTGGCACCCTCCACCCGGCCCCCCGGCCTCCACAACCCTAACACACAAAGAGATCCTATCTCCAAAAAGAAAAGAAAGGGGGGGAGGGGGTAAGGAAAACAGAGAAGTGGTCACTTTAAAACTGAAAATGCACGAATCGACTGCTTTTAAATTTTGAGCAATATGAGAACCCTGAGCTCCCAGGGAAGAGTCACAGTGGAGTCACGGGTCGGGTCGGCGCCAGCAGGGCCTTGTGGCCACTGCACAGAGGCCTGAGCAGGGCAGCTCTACGTGGGCCACGGTGCCTCACTGGGCTCACAAGGCAGGACTCAGAGACACTCAGACAGGAGCGCACAGGCGGCCAGCCCTGTGTGTTGAGTGTATCCCTGGGCCCTGAACAGCAAGCCACAAGAAAGCTGTGGGGTGCAGGTCCCCGATGCGCAGAGCTTCCAAGAGCCTGCGTGGGACTGCTTTGCTAGCCAGTGAGCCCTGGGAAGGGCAGGGCTTAGTACAGAGTCCTCGGGAGGAACCACCTGGATGCAGCTCTAACACAGAAAACAGCCGCCGCCGCCTGCACTCTAGCACAAGGCACAGCATTCCCTCAGAGGAAGCGTCTCCCTACCCCACAAAACCTAGATCAATCTGGCTGGAAATTATGTCTACAGAGCAGGAACATGTGACCTCATGTGGCCTGTCATCATAAAGGCCAATGTGCAGGGACAGGAAGTCGTGCTTTATTCAGAAAGCTGGTTATCTGAGAAGGCAGCCTTCTAAGACTGGAAAGATGGCTCAGCACTTAAGGCCACCTGCTGTTTTTGCAGCTGCCTGGTAGCTCAGTTCCCAGCAACCATACTGCATGGCTCACTACCACTCCAGCTCCACGGAATCTGGTACTCTCTTCTGGCTTGTGTGCACGTAGCCACACACAATTACACATAAATAAATAAATAAATAACAAGGTAAATCTTTTAAAGCTCAGCGGACTGCGTTTATACTCCTAGCATTGTGGGGGAGGGGCGTATAAAAGAAGGTTCCAGGCCAGCCTGCTCACCACAGTGAGATTTCATGTCAAAATAAAAGCAGTAAGGGCTGGAGAGATGGCTCAGCAGGTTAAGAGCACCGGCTGCTCTTCCAAAGGTTCTGAGTTCAATTCCCAGCAACCACATGTTGGTTCACAGCCATCTAGAATGAGATCTGGTGTTCTTTCCTGGCTCTGGCGTGCAGGCAGAACACTATATATATATAAAAAATATATACATATAAAAAAAACAATAACAAAAGCAGGGCTGGAGAGATGGCTCAGGAGGTTAAGAGCACTACCTGCTTTTCCAGAGGTCCTGAGTTCAATTCCTAGCAACCACATGGTGGCTCACAACCATCTACAACATGATCTGATGCCCTCTTCTGGCCGGCAGGTATACATGCAGATAAAGCAACAATATATATTAAAATAAATAAATAAATCTTTATAAATAAATAAATAAAAGCAGTAAAATAGTACTCAAAGCAAGCACACCAGTGGTGTGTTTCTGACATCTCTAGCTACTGTCGTGAAACCCAGTAGCTGAGGGGCCTTAGTTGGGACTGTAAATGCCCAACCTGCAAGACTGAGAGGAAACACGGGAGAGCGCATCTGTGGCCCTGAGCAGGCAAAGGGCTTTGAGCGGGTAGAAGTCACATGAGCAGCGAAGGGGACAAGAGGAGCTGTGCCTTGTGGGGACACAGGATGTCTGCACTCTGCACTTGAAGGTGTGTTGTTGAGGAAACGAGAGGCAGGCCACATACCAGGAAAAACCCACACGGCACATACATCTCACAGCCAAAACACGGTTTCAGTGAGATGACAAACATCTTGTTCTGTTTTCTATGACAGTAACAAGACACTTGAGATAAACAGGGTCTCTAGCACGCTGAGGCACGGCTGAAGTGCAAGACAGAGCAGGCTGCTCGCCTGACGCATGAGAGGCAAAGGGAAGGGGAGAGGCTGGGGTCCCATGGACTCCCTGACTTCCTCACACTAGGCCCCACCCACTCCAGCTTCCACCTCTTGCCAGGACTGTGCAAGCCAGGACTTCAGGTAGCATTTAAACTCAAAGCTGTAACGACAAACAACCTAGATTTTCTTTTATTTTTTATTTTTATTTTTTGGCTTTGTTTTGTTTTGTTTTGTTGGGGGAGGGCTTGAGATTTTATTTTTATTTTTATATGTGTGGGTGTTTTGCCTACATGTATGTATGTGCACAACATGAGTGCTTAATGCCCACAGAGACCAGAGGAGGGCGTTCTCTCATCTGGGACAATGGCAGATGGTTGTGAGCCATTATGCCAGTGCTGGGACTCAAACCCAGGTCCTCTGCAAGAGCAGCCAGTTCTCTTAACAGCTTTAGCCATCGCTCTAGTCCCAACAACCTAATCTGTCTGCCTCTTTCTCCCTTCCTCCCTCCCTCCTTCCCTCCCTCTTTTCCTTCCTTCCTTCCTCTCTTCCTTTGTTTTCTGTCCTGGAACTTGCTCTATAAACCAGGCTGGCCTCAGACCCACCTGCCTTTGCCTCCCAAGTGCTGGGACTAAGGATTCTGCATCACCCACCACTTTTTTTTTTTGGTTTTTTGAGATAGCATTTTTCGGTGTAGTCCTAGCTGTCCTGGACTCCCTTTGTAGACCAGGCTGACCCCGAACTTATAGAGATCCGCCTGCCTCTGCCTCCTGAGTGCTGGGATTAAAGGCGTGCACCACCATGCCTGGCTGTTATATGTCTCTTATTCCAGCACTGAAGGATCAGAACTTAGGTCCTGGGGGGCTCTGTGACCAGGCATTCCTTCTAGAACAGCAGCCTCCAAGTTCAGTGAGAAACCTTGTCACAAAAATAGGGTAGAAATTGATAGAACCTCAGACACACACACACACACACACACACACACACAGGAATTTGCACACACGTACCTATGACGCACATGAAATACATTTTAGAGTGACGTTGCTGACGACTCAACTCAGGCCCCCAAGGGTGGGAAACAATTCCAGTCTCCTCTTCCCAATAGACAGACAACGGGCTGAGGTCCTGTAAACCGTGCACAGACATGACATGTGCTCTGAGCCCAGGCTGCATGGTGGAGGCAGGCACAAAGGAGCACGGTGTGTGGTTGAGCTTGTGAGAAGCTCTGAGACATGTAGAGCAATCAGTAGAGACAGAGAGATACAGAAAGCATGTGACTGGGGTCGGGGGGTGGGGTCATCTGAGGCGCTCTGGTGGTCGTGACAAGACAGCACAGATAGGACTTAAAACAAGTATCATCCCAGGCCTTGTAGGTAGAGGCAGAAGAATCAGAAATTCAAGGTCAAACATCTTTGATCTGAGGTTAGCCTAGTCTCCATAGGGAGTTCTAGGATAGCCAGGGCTACACCATGAGACCCAGTCTCGGAAGAGGAGGAGGAGGAGGAGGAGGAGGAGGAGGAGGAGGATCCTACAGGCTGTGAACTTGGCTCAAAGATGTGGCAAGGCCAGCCTCGCCGAGGGCACCTTCTGTGTCACCTTCACTGACATCCCTGGTGCCTCTGAGCATGTCTTCAAGGTCACTCTAATGACATCACTTAACATTAGTCACCTAAAGTCCCGTCTCCAGATAGTCACACATTGGGCTCAGAGTATGAATTCAGAAGGCCTGTCCCCAGGAGCTAGGGAGACAGCCCAGTCAGTAACAGTAAAGTGCTTGCTGCATGTGAACGCGGACTTAAGTCTGATTCCCAGAAACACCCATCCCCACTTCCATACACACACACACACACACACACACACACACGCGCGCGCGCGCGCGCGCATACGCACGCACATACACGGATGTGAAGTTCCGTGTCTGCCATCTGTAAGAGTGAATGAGTGTCTTCTCATCTGTGTCCTGAAAAGTCCCAGACGTGTTCCCCAGGGAGCTGGTGGACAGCCCTTCAGCCCATTGCTCCTACTTTCACTTCTGCACGACTTTTATGTCTCCGCCAGATATTGACCAGAAAAGTATTTGCAAGCAATGGATGAGCACTCATAGGCAGACCCAGCAGGCCATGCTTTTTGCCAGCAAGGGCCCAGTCAGCCGTTAGTGCCAGTTACACAGCCCACTTCCAGTCAAGGCAGGCTTCTTCCTCCTCCCCACTCTTGAGTCCTTACCCCCAGTGGCCAGTGCCAGGGACGGTCCCACAGACATTCATATCCGCATGAGGCCCACGACCTGAAAAGTGGAAGCAGCCGAGATCTGTCTTCTGGCAGGTAGAGAACAGAATACTGGGAAATGCTATCCACCCACAAAAAAATAAACGGAGCACTGGAACATGCTACAGCACAGATGAGCTTTGAGGGTACCATGATGAGGGGGAGAGAGAGACAGACAGAGACAGAGACAGAGAGAGAGAGAGAGAGAGATCTGAGGTCCCATCCCTAAGAAGTCTTGAGGCAGGAGGACAGAGAATTCCAAGCCACACTGAGCTATATAGTGAGACCCTACCTCAATATGCAAAAGAAAAAGATCCCTACATTTCTTAAAGATTTATATTTTATTTTCAAGTGTGTGTATGTGTGTGTGTGTGTGCGCGCGCACGCATGCAGATATATCCATGCGAGTTTTACGGCCTTAGAGGGCCTCAGATCTCAGGGAGCATTGGAGTGCAGGCAACTGTGGGGGCTCCCCAATGTGGTGCTGTGGACCGGACTCAGGACTACTGCAAGTCAGCATGCACTTTCAACAGCCGAGCCATCTCTCTAGCATCTAGATTTAAAAGGAAAATAAATAAGCCAGAAGGGAGCCCAACATGAAGACCTTGTGTCCTCACTGTGACCCAGACAGCCATGGCAAGATGGTTGTCCACACTGTCTCACAATTTACCAGCAAAGATGAAAGAGAGAAAAAAGGAAGGGGGCCCAAGCAAGCACAAGAACTTGCACTTTGCCTACAAAGTTACTGGCATAGCCATGACCTGGGCCTTGGCCTCTGGCTCAGCTTAGCTCACAGGCTGGTTCCCTCCAGCGCTAAAAGGGAAGCGAGGGGAGGGGAGGGGAGGGGAGGTCAAAGCCTCCAACAGATGCACTTCCTGCTGCCTGCGAGCCTGAGGTTTCTTCTTAACGACAAAACAAGAATGTATTTTTCCACCAACTCGTTATAGGGAAAAAACAAGAGGTTCTAGATATGACCTTTCTTGTCTACAAAAACAGGATCATGGAACATAATCTCACAGAGAAAAATTACTGAGTATGTAAAAGTATTGATGTGTAGCAAGACCCTAGCCTCGACTTTGTAGGGGCTTTCCCACCCAAAGGAAAGCATCCCCTCTCTTACTTGTTAAAGGTACCGCCCACAACAATTAACTCATTCAGCCATTCACTCGATGGCTCTCTGCAGTGCGTGAATTCACCTCAGCAGGCCCTCACCCATTCACTCTCCCATGCTCCCAAACATTCAGTTAGCATTTATGGGGCAGCCCAAAGGTTCTGGAAATGCGCCAGCTAATTCTGGACCCTAAGTCCGTCCTCGTAGGGACATGTTGTCCAGACCATCCTTGGCCTGGGAGTCGTGAAATCTAGGACCGACAAGCCAGTAGAAGAGTCATGGAGCTAGGGCAGCGCAGAGATAGAAGGCTTGGCAGCCAGTGTCCCAGGAGAGGGGAGTCCCATGGCACAATCAGCTGGGTGAGAGGGGCAGCTGCAGTGCAGCTTCCTAGTCCTCTCACCACAGAGTGGGCTCTGGCCTCCAACATTGTCGAGAGAGGCCATGCTGAATGTATCTCCCAGGGACTGAGGTGGTGGATCGAGGGACACCTTGGAGTTCCCAACTGGACGCTATGGCATGTGACAGTTGCTCACCTGGGCAGCTCTTTGCCTGACCCACCTGTGTGCTGAGAGAATAAATCCCATGAGCATTTCCAGAACAAGGGACAGCAGGCCCAGGCAGGAACATCTGAGCACAAGGGAGCATCTGAGCGCAAGGGAGCATCTAGGCACAGGGAGCATCTGAGCACAAGGGCCCCATGTAGGGTAAACTTCAGATGAAGGTCCCAGGGGCCAAGCACATGTGTACTTCCCTCCTACCTTCCTCAGTGGCCAGCCATGGGCTCCAGGCCTCAATCTTGTGTCACCCCAAAGTCCTCAGACTGTGCACAAACAAGAGGTGCTGTCAAGCCTGCGTGCATGCACATGCATGCGCGTGCACATGCATGCGTGTGCACACACACACACACACACACACACACACACACATGTTGAGTAACAGGTTCTGGGGACTATGAACTATCCATCCAGCCTGCTGTCAAGTTGGATAAAGATTGCTTCTCTATCCATCTGCATAGTTAGGAAAGCCCCATCCCAAGACAAAAGCCCCAGCTAGGTCTGGGCAGGTCCCCTGTCCCAGGTACTGCCCTCTGTGAGGAAGCATGAGGTCCCTGAGCCATCTGGGCCTCACCTGAGTCCTGGGCTCCTCAGGTACCAGCTCTGTTTATAAACCATTTATGAAGCACCTACTGTGTGCTGCTGGGTAATGGGCTCAGGAAGGCCCCAGACTGTCCTCTCCCTGAAGACAGACATGTCAACAGGTGGACTAAGCAGGATGTGGAAGTGAAGAGACATTAACCCGGGGAGCAGCTCAGACCACACGAACACAGAAGGCTCAAGGTCACTAGCAGCATAGCCAGAGATAGCAACATAGCCAGAGACTGGTCCAGGTCTCTCTCTACGGGAAGACACAAAGACTTCTATCACCTGCTCCGCCTATGAGCCTCTGCCAGGTCATGCTGGGTGCTGGGGGTGGTGGGGAGCTCCATGGGGAGGCAGGGAATTCCCCAGACAGGTGACTTCCCGTCTGAGTCTCCATCTACCCCGTCAACTTTCCCAGAACCTGGGAAAGAACCATTCAGGTTTCTCCCTCCTCGGCCGAGTGCTGAAGTGTGACCCCTGGTGGCAGCCGAGAACACCAGGAAGTCCACGCCAGAGCCTGGAGCCCAGGTCTCGTGTGGGAAACCCTGCCTACTTTCCTTCCTTTGGGCTATAAATGGGTGGGGGAAGGAGCCACTAGAGGGCAGCAAAACCCAAGCCTGGCTGCTCCCTGCGCCTCTTCGCCTCTCAGCGAGGCATCCCTTGGCATAAGAGGTTTGGTGCTACAGTGGCTATGTTTACTTAAGAATGCCCAACCCCAGATGTCTTGAGTTCGAGGCCAGCCTGGTCTACAAAGTGAGTCTAGGACAGCCAAGGCTACACAGAGAAACTCTGTCTCGAAAAACAAACAAAACAAAAACAAATAAACAAAAAAGAATGCCTAGCCCAGCTGGATGTAGGGGCAGACGCCTTTAATCCCAGCACTCCGGAGGCAGAGACAGGCGGACCTCTGAGTTCAAGGCCAGTCAGGTCCACAGAGCAAGTTCAAGGACAGTCAGGGCAACACAGAGAAAACATTACTCATGTGGGAGGGGGAGGGGAAAGAGAGGGAAGAGAGGGTAAAGAGACAGACAGGGAGGGGGGAATGGGAGAGGGAGAGGGGGAAGGGATGGGAAGAGAACACACAGACACACACACTACATGGGGAGAAGGAAAAGCACGCACGCGCGCGCGGGGCAGGGGTGGGGGGGTGCTCCCCACTCAGACACTGGCCTTCATGGATGACACATGCTGGACAGGGTGAGGGGATCGAGAGAAATTAGCACCTACCAAGGAGTAAAGAAAAAGAAGCAAGGACTCAGCAGCAGCTCTGGTAGAGCAGAGAGCCCCATCGCTGCTCTAAATGCCACCTGGCTCCGTGGAGGAAGAAGTATGTGCTTTACCCCTGGGGCTGTGAGGAGGACAACACCCACCACGGCCCCTGGGGGTGGTGAGGAGTCAGCATGGTTGAAAGCATCCCTCGGGGTCTTCCCAAAGAAATGGACTGTGGTTTAGCCACAGAGTCGGGGACAGAGTGGCAAGGCACGGGCCCAGCCCAGGGAGCCCTCGGCAGAGGGCCAGCCTGGGAGGTACCAAGGTCTCTGTCCTAAGTGGGCACCCAGGACCTCAGGGTTGCAGTCAGCCTCAGGATAGATGACAGACTCAGACAGCCTGCTGACCGATGCCTTTATTCAAAGCCTTGCTGCTCCCAGTCTGAAGCACACACTGTGTGCACACATGCACACGCCTCCCTTACCCAAGGGATACGCAGATGCAGCCCCACCCTGCTACAGCGCCCAGTACACCGCATGATGTACGGCATTTGTCCGCCCGGCCTTGTTCCAAAATTAAACATGGAGCCCCTCCATAGTCTGGAAGCCACAGGATCCAGCTCTGGTCTCCTAGGAAGATTTATCTATCTCTGATGAAATGCTGGCCCAGACCCCCTCTGCCATGGACAGGCCAGGATCGTGTACAGCCTTTGCAGCACGCAAATCCTGTGCCCCAGAACCCTTTCTCCAACAGGCTCAGGGCCACTGTCAGGGCAGCTAACCCTCGCCTGACCACTGCTCAGGCCATGCTCTGGAGCCAGTCAGAAAAGTAGAAGGGGACACAGAGTCCCAGTATCAGGAAAAGCCATGCCCGTAGCATTGGCCTTCATCTCTGATTCCAAGGGCCTGCCCCCAAGACCACCGGGTCTCCATCCTGTCCCCTATGGGCAAGGGGCGGCTCCATCATGCTATCTTTGGGCGGCAGCAGGGATCGTAGCACTTGGTGCAGAGAGGATGGTGAGTCCCTCTGCTATGTTTCATTGCTGCAGAGTAAGAGCAGGAGGCAGAGGCCCAAGAACCAAGGCAGGGCCACAGGCAGCCACCGTCCCGCTCCAGGCCGAGGTGTCCAGGCACGCTGCCTCCGGGTCTGCAGCTCTGGCAGGGCCACTGCCTACCCCACTCCACAAACCTCCAGCAGGAGATTCCTGGCTGCCTCCAGGTCCCTGCTGGACCCGCAGCAAGCACCAGACTCACTCTTCCGTCCCTAGAGCTTGGGGATCTGTAAACAGCAGCAGCGAGAACCAGAGGTCACTGTGCCTTTACAGCTCTCGGGGTTAGGGGGTTGGTGTGGTCTCTAGCACTTTCCCACGCCCAGGAATCAGTGGAGATCCAGGATTGGATAACAGACCATGAACCCTCCCACAGAGGGGCGGGGCCATTATCCATCAGCTGCAGCAATATCCTGGGACTTGTGAGGCTCTGGCTAGTAAGTAGGCTCCTTGCCCTTGGATCTTACTTTCCAACTCCCTGAGAAAGTTGTGACTGCCTTGCGCACTACAGCCAGGATCTCAGAGATCAGTGTCACTAGCAGCTTCTGCTCTGCTGCAGCTTTCTACAGGAAAGGCACAGGACAAATGTCCCCTCGCCCTCCATCTAGCCATCCAACGTGTCTGAGGACACACACACACACACACACACCATTTTTAACGACTTCAGGAATAACCCTGGAAATGTCAAAACCATCATTCTTAGAGGTCCCTGGCCTCCTTCAACCCAATTCGCAACACGCCAATTGTCACCTCCAGGAAGCTGCATGTACCTCTTCCGGTCTAGTCCTTCCATTAAAAAAATCATCCTAGTAGCTGGGCAGTGGTGGCGCACGCCTTTAATCCCAGCACTCGGGAGGCAGAGGCAGGCAGGTCGCTGTGAGTTCGAGGCCAGCCTGGTCTACAAAGCGAGTCCACGACAGCCAAGGCTAACACGGAGAAACCCTGTCTCAAAAAACAAACAAACAAACAAACAAGTCATCCTAGTGTTGATCCAGGTAGCTGACAGGGGACCCATGCCCCCATCCTTCCCTCAGCATCTCTGTGACTTGATGGATTTCTCCCCCTTTCTTTTTTGTTCATTCTTGCTTTTGGGTTTCGGTCACGCAGGCCAAGCAAGCTGCCGAGGATAACGCTAAACTTGAGAGTCTCTTCCACTTTCACAGAGATGGGGCCTTGGCGTTCCTCCTATCAGATAGGGTGACTGAAATGTGCAAAGAAGGCCTTGTCCTGACACGCGATCACCATGGCCCTCTCTGTCCCTCACACTGAGTGGCAGGCTGGGGTGCTGGAAGGGTGGGGTGGAGATGAATGTTGGGGAGTGAGAACGGGGAGCAAGGAAGTGTGCCAGCCAGTGGGACTCTAGGCAGGACGTGTGGCAGAAGGAGAGTCGACAGGGCCAGCCCAGTGATGGCAGAGGCAATAGCAGCTCTGCGCCAGGCATAATGGCAAGAGCGTGCAGAGCCTTCCTGGGAGTCCTTTCCTCGGGCTCTGGGGATGAGTGCCAGCCTTGGGCAAAAGGAGGGGTAGCGACCTTGTGTAGAATTATAAAACTGAACCTAGGTCCACAGCTCTGGGGACAATCTAGGCTCCCCTGCTGGTCAACAGGGAGGGACCTCTGTGCACACTTGGTCTGGCGTGAGGGTGGCCAGGTAGGTTGTGGTAGCCGCTCTGCCGGCCCCGCCTGCCCTGAATGGCCGGGGCGTCTTTTGTGGGAGAGCAGCTGGCGCCCGGCCCTTTATGTGGGGCTGTGGGAAAGTCCCCGGGCCAGCCTCCCACAGCCTCTCAAAAGCCGGGATTATCTCTGAGCCCCGGACACTCTCTCAAGGAACACCCCTCCCCAGTAAGGCTGGGGGCAGGGACACCCCTAGAGAGTCTGTCCACCAGGCTCTGGCCCGAGAAGTCCTTTGAGCAGGAAGTGTTCTTAAGTGGAAGGACCCTTGAGCACTGTGCTATCCACCCACCCACCCCTGGGGCCCAGCTGCCCAGAGTTAGAAATGCCCACTACACAGGCAGGGCTGCCAGGGCCAGCAGAAGGCCTTGCACCCACCCCGTGTGCCCTAGGCACGCCCACAGCAAGGCTTTGGCCGGGAGATGGACAGTTATTTAACAGCATACAAACTGAATCGAATGACTCTCTCCTAGATCAGAGTTGAGGGTGTGGGAGGGCCACACTTAGCGGCATGGCCGTCACTCTGGACTTTCCCTGACTCGTTAACTATACCCCATTCAGTCCAGAGCACAAATATGGCTGCTCACCCCACCAGGAAACCCAGTGACGAGCCTGCCAGTGTTGGGGGCTCAGGGAAAGTAGACCTCCACAGCTCTGAAGTCTCCTCTGTCCACCATGTTCCTCAGATCGCCACCAGCCCCATTCCGTGGATGAGAAAGCTGAGGCCCAGACAGCTCAGCTGCCATCCATGCTACAGCGGAAGCTACGAACCCTGTGCTCGCAGCCCAGCCTGCAGCCGGGTTAGACCCATGCGTAGGGCGGGAGGTAATCCTCCCCTAGAGTGCCCTCCTCGCCCTCAGTGTGACACGAGAGACTGTGAGAACTCCAGGGCGCCCTCGCGCTCGCCCGAGGCCAGATGTGCTGACATCCGACGAGGTTGCCAGGGAGCGGCTGCCGCTGCCCAGGACCTCAAAGGCCGCCTAGGGGGAGCCCCCACCCTGCCCGCCCTGAGGGCTGCTCCCCAGATGGCCTCTGGGGCCAGGAGCGGCTCACAAAGCACAGCGGCCCCGTGGCGAATGAGTCTGTTGCCGCGCACGCGCCTTTTGTGGCAGATGAATGTCGATGGCAGGGGGTGGGGTATGGGAACCCACCCGGAGCGGGCCTCCCGCCCAAATTATTCATTCATTCATTCATAGTCTCTCCCTCTCCCTCTCTCTCTCTTTCCCTCTCTCTCTCTCTTTCTGTCTCTGTCTTTCTTTTTTGTTTTTTCTTTTCTTTTTTGAGACAGCATTTCTCTGTGTACCTTGGCTGTCCTGGACTTGCTTTGTAGATCAGGCTGGCCTCGAACTCACAGCGATCCACCTGCCTCTGCCTCCCGAGTGCTGGCATTAAAGGCGTGCACCACCACGCCCAGCCCCTGTCTCTGTCTTCTATGTTTCTCTCTGTCTCTGTCTCTTTCTGTTTTTGTCTCTCTCACCTGTCTTTATGTCTCTGTCTGTCTGTCTCTCTTATTTCTCTGTGTGTCTCTCTCTCTGTGTCTGTCTCTCTGTCTCCATCTCTGTCTCTCTGTCTCTCTGTTATCTCTCTGTCTCTGTCTCTCTCTCTCTGGGTCTGTCTCTCTGTCTCGGTCTCTGTCTGTCTGTCTGTCTCTCTCTCTCTCTCTCATTTCTGTCTCTATCTCGGTCTCTCTGTCTGTCTGTCTGGCTCTGTCTCTCTCTCTCTGTCTCCCCTCCACCCCTCTCTCCTTGTGTGTGTGTGTGTGTGTGTGTGTGTGTCTGCCTGGATAGAAGGCAGAACCAGGTCTAGGCACTGCCTTGGCATCCTTGTCCCCACTACGTGGCCTCAGGTAGACAGAGGGGCTCCCTTTCCTCCATCTCCTGCAGAGAAGCAGGAAGTGGGGCTGGCAGGGCTGCCCGCTCTCCTGGGGTAATGGCTTAGGGTGGAGATGCTAGACTGCCCAGGGCATCTATAGAAAGAGCAGGGGATTCTGGGACCTACTAGGGCACTTCCTAGTGCACTCTCAGTCCTGGGCGTTGGGTAGGAGGCTGAAGGTAGGAGTCACTGCCACAGCTGAGGAGCAACTAGAGGCCCCTGTTTTACCCAGTCCCTTCGTCCATCCACTCCACACTCTGAGGCCAGGCTCCAGAAACTGGCACATAGCGAACACAGTATCAAAGCAGCCAGATACTGCCCTGTGGGAGATGGGCAATTTGACCTGCCTCTGACAGCTGGTCCTGGCTGGCTAATCGTAGTGGGAAGGAAACACTAGGAGGGGACGTCAGGGTAGGCCAGACCCCAAAGAGAGAGTTGATGAGGTAAACAACCTATGTTGGAGTTGGACCAGGACATCAAGAGAGGGACTGGGAGCCCGGCGTGGTGGCGCACATCTTTAAATCCAAGCACTCAGGAGGTAGAGGCAGGAGGATCTCTGAGTTCGAGGCCAGCCTGGTCTACAGAGTCAGTTCCAGGACAGGCAAGGGTACACAGAGAAATTCTGTCTTGAAATTAAAGAAGAAGAAGAAGAAGAAGAAGAAGAGGAGGAGGAGGAGGAAGAGGAGGAAGAGGAGGAGGAAGAAGGAAGGAAGGAGGTTATTTGGCTCTGGGCATATCTGTAATCTCCTTAAATGGTAGTAGAGAGACTCTACATGGCAGAGGCCTGACTATGCTCGCAGAGTTTGGATCCTTCTTGTCGCAAACATTACCAGAAGCGTGGTGGTGGTGGTGGTGGTGGGGTCAATATTCTGCTACCCAATGTGGTAAGAGAGCAGGGCACCTTCAATCACAGAGCCCCAGTAGGGCGTCCTGGGGAATTGATCTACTATGGAGGTTGCCTCAGGCATTCCCTGGGGTCCCTGGTCCCTGACAGGGCCCTTGGTCTTCCACCCATGTTCAGGTGCGACCAGCTGCCATCTCCCAAAGGTTCTGTACAGCTGCTGCTCACCCTAGGTCGTATCCCGTTCTGGAAACATGGTGTCCTGTGTTTGTTTCCCCCCCTGTGACCCCGAAAGCCTGAGAAACTCCTTAAGCCTAAGCCAAGCCAACCAGTCCTCTAGCCGGAGAGAGGTAACAGGAACTTCTAACTCTGGACACAACGATTACTAGCGACCCTAGACCCTGGGAGACGTGCATGTGGCTCACCAAGGGTTCAGGAACCACCTGTGTACTCTCTGCCAGGGCCCATGGCATCCCCTCCCTGCCTCTCCCACCCTGACCTGAGCCACCACCTGCAGCTTGGCCTCGAATTTCTTTGCGCCTTAGTTTGTCTACCTGCCCGATGGGTATAGTGAGGCTGGGCCTCTGGAGGCAGTTGCACTTCATGTAAACCCGCCTAGTCCCCCAGTGGAAGCTCCCGAGCCGTTGGCCTCTGAGAGCGAGAGAGCCAGAGAGGACAGCTGTTTCCTGTAAAGGGCTGCATGCTAAGTGTTCTAGCATGGGTGGGTGGCACCTGCCTGACCGGGCCCTGGCACTGTGAACACCCATGAGATTCCACGAGCTACCCTGATGTCTCCATCTCGTGCCTCACATCATGGGACAATGCTTATTTGGATGTTGGTTGCTTCAGAAAGTAAAGACCATTCTTGGAGGACAGTGGGGCTCTGGTGTGCCACATCTGCCAGCCACCTGCCTCTGACCTCCTAAACCAAGGAGGAAGCTACCATTTACCCCCACTTCACAGATGAGAAAACTGAAGCAGAAGCAGTTTTCTTAAATGTCATGCAGTGGCCTACACAGCTGGGGAGACAAGGGGATGGCGTCTGGGAAGGGCTCCGTAGCCCCTCTCAAGACTGAGAGCCAAGGGTGGGGATAACCAGCCTCCGGCTCAGGCTGGGCCGCCTCCCTCCCTGCCGTGTCACTGTGCCGCCTGTTCCCACACGGTGGCGGCGGCAGCGGCGGCAGCGCGGGAAGTGTGCCCAGCCCCGCGGCATTAGTGCCGGGGCCTGCTTCTGAATGAATGGGCGGCAGTGGAGGGCGGGGGCCGTGAGGAGGGTAGCTCCCAAAAGACCATCTGGCTCCATGTTATAATAGAGCAATAAAGGGCTCGTCTGCTTTTCAGGAGCTGGGAAGGAGCTGCTCTCTGCACCACAGAACTCTTAAGCAGCTTGGGACTGCGACCCCAGCACTGCTCTGGTCCACTGGGGGCCTGGTGGACAGAGCATAGCCACGTGGGCTGGCAGGAGAGACCTAATCCCTCCGCTGTCCTGAGCCCTCCCCACCCCGTTAGCCACCTAAAGCTGGCTGGGGCGAATAGAACCTGCTCCTGAGTCTCTCAGGTGTGGATCTCTGCCTGGGGAGTGTGGTCCCCACCTCACAGCCACCCACATGCCTCTCGAGCAGAGTGCTCTGCCAGTGGGGACGTCTGACATACCTCAGCAGACCTGAAGTTTCCAGGCCCAGAGGGAACAGAGGACTACAGCCATCCCCAGAGCCCTCCGCAAGTGTGGGGGAGGGGTAGGGGCAGTGGGTAAGCAAAGGAAGAAACTGAGGCAGAAGGATATTCATCCGCACGCGCAGCGTTTACAGGAGTCTGAAGCCGCCTGAGTCTCCCAGCAGAGTACCAGGTTTCGGGCCACCATCAGACCTACTGTGCGCATGCGTGACCAGCTCCGGATCTGGAGCTCAGCCCCTTCGGCCTAGTCAGTGGGCTTGAAAAACGGCCTATTCAACCGCCAGCTTTTCTGTGGATGTTCTCACAGAAGTCTCTTGGCTCTTCCCCTCTCAGGTCAGGTTGATGTTGGCCTGAGAGCAAGAGGCGGGTAGGGAGGCGACACCCTCTAATTTGGGAGCTCAGGGTTAGTACCTCGTACAGTGCAGGCGCCTAGGCACCTATTTGGGCACAGGTGGCAGGCAGCCCTGGCCGCAGATGCTCCTGGGGGCATGGGGGGTGGAGGAGACAGGGAGCGGACAAGGTATGTCTCAGCAAGGCCCTCCTTCTAGGAAGGGTGTCTCCCAGGAGGACACTCTCTGATAAACCTTGACCTATAAGCCCATCTTACAGACAGATAAACTTCTTCTCTCTAGAAAACTCAAGATGTGCTCACCTGTGTGAGAAAGTCAAGGGCAGAGCAGAGCCTTGACCTGGCCCAGGTGTCCATCCTGGCCCTCAGCAGCCCACTCGGCCTGCTCTTTGGAACTCCCCTGAAGTAACTAACCCTCCTGAGGAGAGAGAGAGCTGTCAGAGTCAAGTGCTTCGGCACGTCACTGAGATGCCAAAGGGGACAGGTGCAGACCCAGGGGACTACGAACCTAGGGTGAGACTGGGATGTCTAACCCGTCCAGCAGAACGCCACATCCTCTCCCCCGGTGGACCAAAGCCGGGCTACCATCTCAGAGTAGCGCCTGTAGCTCTCGAGGCCCCCAAAGTTCAAGGCAGGTGTGGAGAGGGAAGTAGAGGCCCCAGGAAAGTGACCGCAGTAGCTGAGAGCCACACCTGAAGGACACCTAGTAGAGGGGCTGCCAGGCAGAGCCCAGTGGGGTCCCCACCCCTCACGAAGGTTTGCTTTCCTCTGTCTGATAGGTCCCACGCTAACAACCCTTAGCTCACAGAGCCACTACTGCAGGTGCCTAACTAACCCTTCCCTATGCTCTGTACACAGGGGTCTCCCGAGTGGCTGACTTTGCCCTGGCACGGTGTGAAGAGGGTCTGTCCAGTGTTGCTCCACCCACTCTCTCAGAGAGAAGACCACTCCATATCAGAGGCTCAGAGAATGGTCCTGCTGGGCCTAGGACTGGCTCCCAGGCAATTTGCTTCTTCCTGAAGCCCCCCCCTCCCCGCTTCCTTACCTGCAATAGAGCATACACTCTCCTGCTTTTGGGGGTTCCCAGGGGTCTGACTCAGCCTTGTGTCACAGCACACAGGGCAATGGCAGCCACACAGTTCCTCCCACTATCCCAGCACCGAGGGAAGGGCAGCCGAGAGCAATGTTTGCCAAACCAGGGCATTCAAGAGGTGAGATCGGCAGGGCCAGGGAATGACAGTGGCCCTGAGAGCAACTAAACACGGCATACATACATGAGCACACAGCACGGACACACG
The DNA here is from genome assembly GCF_903995435.1 of Acomys russatus. Classification (NCBI taxonomy): domain Eukaryota; kingdom Metazoa; phylum Chordata; class Mammalia; order Rodentia; family Muridae; genus Acomys; species Acomys russatus. The sequence goes on from NC_067165.1 coordinate 46,363,288, forward strand.
TAGGGGCGAGCACACAAAAATGTGCAGATGTATGTTCCAACGTGCTCCCTGGGCCTGCAGGAGCAGAAATGTGCATGCATATGTGTATTCATGTGCATGTCTCTCTGTGTGACAGGGTGTGCCAATGTAGAAGCACCTTATACATTACACAGTGGTAAATGTCCACTTAAGAAAATATTGACAGGGGCTGGAGAGATGGCTCAGTGGTTAAGAGCACTGGCTGTTCTTCCAGAGGTCATGAGTTCAATTCCCAGCAGCCATGGTGGCTCATAGCTACCTATAATGTGATCTGATGCCCTCTTCTGGCATGCAGATGTACATGCAGGTAGAGCACTGTATACATAATAAATAAATAAATAAAAGAAAATATTGACAAAATGGTCAGTGGGATGGCTCAGCAGGTGAGGGCCCTTGCTGCCAAGACTGTTGATTTGAATTAGAAGGAGAAAACTGACTTCTGCAAGTTGTCCTCAAGTTGTCCTCTGGCGCACACACACACACACACACACACACACACACACACACACACACACACACACACACACACACACACCCCAAATAAGTATAAGATGAAAATGACAATAAGGAGAACTAACCAAACTCATGCCGCAAAGCACACACGCTGACATCAGAGTTCTCTGCACGTCTCCCGCCATGCCCAGTGGGCCTCCTGGCCAGCAGTTGCCTGTCCTCACTGTAACTCAGGCCCTGAGTCACCTCCTACGTGTTACCATCTCCACTTCCAGAACTTCTCTATCCACAGTGCAAGAGCCAAGCTTGCTCTCTGCTCAGCCCCTGTGCACTGGTCTCTGCTGGCTCAGGGAAGGGACGCAGTGGGAAGTGGTGGTGGTGGTGGGGAACCTGCCATCTTGGATGCAGTCCTTTAATCTAGTTCTTAGGCGAGGGGAAGATTCAGGGCATTGGCCCCACGGGGACACACAGCCTGAGTATTGACAAAAGGCATTGATTATGTAACTCACTGGCAGCTTTTGCAGCACACCCATCCCTCACCAGTCATCTGATCACCTGTCAATTATCCCATTGCTTCCAATTGATGACTGTGTTACTTTCCTCCCACTTGGTATACATACCCAAAGGTCAGATTAAGGGACTACAGAATCTATTCACCCCCAAAAGTACCCATCTCTTCCTAGAGACAGCCCCCCACAACCACCACTCTCATTAGCCCTGACTCTGCTCTGTGTAACCATCTCTCCCGGAGCCGCTTCAGGAAAGCAAGCAATTGCTGTGGGGTTTGAATTTCAGCCTTAGCTAGGTGCGGTGGTGCATGTCAGTGATCGCTACACTCCGGAGGGAGAAGCTCTGATTTGAGGCCAGCCTGGGCTACATAGTAAGCCTGTCTCAATTAAACAAGGGAGGCGGGGAACCAAACCCAACCTGGACCTCCATCTTGCTCTCTGTGCTGATAAAAGCGCCTCTTGACTTGTGCTGGTGGCCTGTGGACTAGAGATAGGAACTCTCTCCTCTCTCCTCACTGCGGGTCTAGGAAATGCACGCCTGCATCTTAGTCACTGCAGATCCTGCCAGGAGCCCCAAAGAGAACGTACCCCTCCCAGCCCCTAAGGCAGGCTCAGCAACCATCAGGTGCCCGTCCATCTCCCAGGAGACTCTTTCTGTGTCCAGCTGTCTGGGGGAAGGAGGCACCTCCTTACAACGGAAGGCTGGATGGACCTAGGACAGGGCTCAGCATAGGGGGAACCCTGCTGCAGTCATGACTTGGCGGACCCTGTCCCCACAACCACAAGCAAGGCCACGTCTCCAGTTCCCAGGAGAGAGGCTCTCTGCCACTCAGAGCGCAGTGCCCCACGCGCGAGGGCAGCTTCTTCCTTCTCCCAGTCCTCCGGCTGGCTCGCAGACACACCTCACTGTAAATGTTTTGGGAACCAGGGTCAGCAGGCTGGGGAGGCTGGCCCTCCTAGGGCACTCTCCCACAGTGGAGATCAAGTCTAGGGCTGTTCTCTAGGCAACCTCCCAATTGTGGCCAAATACACGTGACATAAAAATTCACCCACTTCTGTCTGCACTTGTTAATATACTCAAGGTGCCCCGCAGCAGCCGCCCTGCGACCCCCCCGCCCTGTGACCCCCCTGCCCTGCAGCCTCCCCGCGAGCCAGAACTGTCCCCATTAAACACTGCCACCCCATCTTCCTCCCACCCCACCTTTTGGCAATCACTGTCCAATTTCTTCCTGTGAATTTGGCCACTCTAGGTCCGCCCATAATTGGAATCACAAGGACTCAGCCCTTTCTGGGCTGGTTTCTCTCCTAGCATATATCACCCTCAATTTCACCTGTGTTGGGTACAAATGAGTACTCTCTCACGGCACGGGTATTTTGCCCATTCTTTTTCTGTTTTTGTTGTTGTTTTGTTTTGTTTTGTTTTTTGGTCTGTGGACATTTGGGTGGCCTTGGCTGCTCGGCTACTGCATATGGCACAGCTGTGAGCACCGGTACAAACATGCTTGAGTCTGCTTGTAACTTTTATGAGCTTTAGACACAGGGAAGTAGAACTTCTGAATTGTAAAATAATTTCCTTTGATTTTCGTCTGCCCTCCAAACTGTGTACCACACTGCTGTACCCCCATCCAAAATGAGCCCTCCTTCAGAGTCTGAGAGCGGAGTGTCCTGTAGCCTCCTCAAGGCCCTTTCTCACCCAAGGAGCGCCTCAGGCAGCCTACGATGGCCAGCATAACCATGGCAGACTCAGTTTACAGGACATCCCCACAAAACACACAACACACACACACACACACACACACACACACACACACACGCTACAAAACAGTGTGATTACTCAATGGAAGGGCCTGGCCAACTCCAGAGCTCTCAGGTGAGGTGCTCTGAAAGGCAACCTGGGGTCACCTACCCCACTCCCTGCAGCTGTGGTGGCAGGAGGGTCCCAATACCCCCTCCCCCATCTCAGTGCTTCTGCAAGGCAACGCCTGCCGCCGCCAGCCAGAGGCAGCTTCACCCCTCCCCCTTCGCAAGCTACTCAAAGTCGGATGGTGTGAGCCAGGAGCCCAGCGAGTTTCCCACACTTTGGCCCCATTCACAGTGTTAAACGGCCCACAAAGGCCAGGCGTGTGCCTCAGAGGCCGCCTGGGCTGCCATCTGGCCCGCACTCACGGAGGCAACCAGCCTTTCATCCGGCTGGGATTTAACACCATTCATTTCATATTTCCCACAACTGAAAATTGGATCAAAGCTGCTGGGGTCCAGGGGGTGGTGAGGAGGAGCAGGAGTGTGTGGGGCGGGGGAGGGGGGCTGGGCGGCCTCCCCACGGCCCACCCACCACCCTCACCTCTGGTAGGCCGCTCTCCTAACCCACCGCGGGTGGGCGTGCAGTTGGGGTGGGATGGAGGTTGGACCGCATCTCCTGGCACGTGTCTCATTTGGGTGAGGTGCTGGCTCAGGGGAGGGTACTGGAAGTACAGAACGCAAGCCTTAGCCAACTGCCCGCACCAAGGCCTTGGGAGCAAGTCTGTGCCTAGATGACCCCCATATTTGGGCACAGTCTTGGGTCCTTGCTGCCTGCAGCCAGGCACTAATGGTCAGGCACACACAGGGTCAGACCCTGCATCCAGTTAGTGGGTTTCAGGCCCTCCGTCATCCGTTTGCATTCCCTCATCCCTCTGATGACCTGATGACCCCTGAGCCCTGAGTTAGCAAGGCATACAGGACTGGCACATAGGCTGTCCTGTCCTTCCAACCCCAGGGGTCTGAGGTCCTCGATGTGGCTGCATTTAACCACGATATGGTATGGACTTCTCTTAAGCTGCAAACAAGACTCAGCTGAGCAGCACTGGGATTCCTCTGCCTTTTAGCCTGGGTGGCTGCTTCCCCACCACACAGTACCAGCCACTGCTAGTCCTTGGGACTGTAGAAGCAGAGGCCTAGGCACACAGCCCTGAGCCTCCCCTCGGAGCTTACAAGGTGCCTCTGCCCTTCAGAGAGGAGCCTCTGGCTCAGGGTGAGGAGTGCGGCAAGGTCTAGGGAAGGTGAAAACACACACACACACACACACACACACACACACACACACACACACACATATCCTCATAGTGGGTTGTTTGTTTTGTTTTGTTTTGTTGTTTTCCGAGACAGGGTTTCCCTGTGTAGCCCTGGCTTGTCCTTGTCCTGAACTCACTTTGTAGACCAGGCTGGCCTCAAACTCATAGAGAGCCTGCCTCTGCCTTCCAGGGTGCTGGGAATACAGCATGCACCACCATGCCTGGCTATCTACCCATATCTTGCCATGGACAGGCCATCCTATGCTGTCTCAGAGCTAAGCCTTCCCTACTGTCCCAGGTGGTTCCATCCATGGCAGCCAACAATCCCTTATGCTAAGACCTTCTGGAACTAGGCCTGCAGGCAGACCACTTACAGCAAGCAGTGGGTCACTGCTATAGCAGGAGGGCATTTCCTGAGTGGGCCCTAGGGAAGGCTCTTCAACTCCTGAGCTCAGGCATAGCTGACATCCATCCAGCGGAACCTGGCTTCAGCTCTGGCTTCAGTGTCCTGGCGCCAGCCTCCTCCTTAGACCTGGCTAGGTCTTAGGAGGCAGCCCAGGCCCCAACTTCTCCCTCAGCCCCTGCAGAGGATCAGAGAAACAGTACAGGTTCCAGATGGAGGGGCACTCCTACATGGCCAACCCCTAGGTGCCCAGAGTGGGACCAGTAAGGTCACCTGGCTAGGCACCACAGTCATGAGCTCATCCAAAGGGGCCCATCCATGCTGGCACAGCATTCACATTGGGTCTTTGTTTTTTGTTTGGTTGTTGTTTGGGTTTTTTGGTTTTTCGAGACAAGGTTTCTCTGTGTAGCCTTGGCTGTCCTAGACTCGCTTTGTAGGCCAGGCTGGCCTCGAACTCACAGAGATCCGCCTGCCTCTGCCTCCCGAGTGCTGGGATTAAAGGCGTGCGCCACCACGCCCAGCTGACATTGAGTCTTATTCTCAGGTTTGCCACCTTGCACACCCCCCCCAGAAACACACACACACACACACACACACACACACACACACACACAATGTGGAGTAAAGTAGGGACACACCCGCACACATTCACACACAGAGGGAGGGCAGCCAAGGCTTCCTAGGAGCCACACAGGAGTAGTGAGGGAGGCATGGTCCTTCTATTCCAGAGGTGCACTGTGGCACCCGCGGGCCCATGAGCAGTCCAGATACTCCGTGAGTGCACAGGTTCCTGCAGGCTTCCTGGGTATGGGGCTTCATACTAGCCACTACGCAAAGCAAATTCAGGTAGCCTGGAAGTATGCCTGGCAGGTTCCACACACTTAAGTTAACATCTAGCCATTGCTAGCTCTGGAGAAGCCACTCCTTCCAGTTCTGGGAACTGGCATTACAGCACCTAAGTCCTAAAATACTTCGTGAGTCAGTGCAACAGCAGCACCTGTTTGGCAGTGTGGTCCACTTTAACCCACTATGCCTGTAGGCAACAGGTCCCAGCTGGGGAGGGTGGCCACTCCTCTGGAAGCCGCTGTCTGTTAATTGTAAAACTCTGATTTTTCTGCGCCTGTGGCCTTTGCCAGCCAGCGGTGGGGAGCCGCTGGGGAATGGGAGGGAAGAAGGGAGGGGAGCACTCCTTCCTGCCCCCACCACCTCCCCGCGGCCTGGGAAAAGGCAGCATATTGAGGCGCGGGGCTCTCAGCATCAGGCCCCAGGATGCTAATGAGGGCGAGCGCGTTCCCACAGCCCGGACATTGTGCCGCGCGGCCCACCTGCTCCTCGGGGAGCGACCATTGTGCCCGCGCCAATTCACAGGCAATTTAGCGTGCGCTAATGGGCCGGCGCCTTTGTGCGGCCGGCGCCGCCATTGGCCACCGAGTGTGGGAACGGCCGCGGCGCCCGGACCCCAGGCGCCCGGCCGCTGCCCGCGCCTATATAGGGCAGGCGCGAGGGGGCCGGGGCCGCGCCAGCCCGGGACGCCTGGCTTTGCCCGCTCCGCTCCGCCCCGCTCCGCTCTTTTCTACAATCGTTTCCAGAGCGCCAGGCATGGCCCCAAGTACCGTGGCGGTGGAGATGCTCAGTCCCAAGGAGAAAAACCGAGTAAGTGCCACTCGCCCAGCGCGCGCCGTCCAGTCCCCCCCCCCCCCCTCCGGGGCCCTCCGGCGTCCGCCACTCACCTGACGCCTCTCCTCCCGCAGCTGCGGAAGCCGGTGGTGGAGAAGATGCGCCGGGACCGCATCAACAGCAGCATAGAGCAGCTGAAGCTGCTGCTGGAGCAGGAGTTCGCGCGGCATCAGCCCAACTCCAAGCTGGAGAAGGCCGACATCCTGGAGATGGCAGTCAGCTACCTGAAGCACAGCAAAGGTGAGCCACGCTCCCGCGCCCGCCTCCTGCTCCCCGCCGGTGTCTCTCCCACCGCGCGCGCGCCCCAATCACGCCGCTCGGTCTCCCCCACAGCCTTTGCCGCGGCCGCGGGCCCCAAGAGCCTGCACCAGGACTACAGCGAAGGCTACTCGTGGTGCCTGCAGGAGGCCGTGCAGTTCCTGACCCTGCATGCCGCCAGCGACACGCAGATGAAGTTGCTGTACCACTTCCAGCGGCCCCCAGCTCCCGCCGCACCCCGCCAAGGACCCCCCGGCGCCCGGGGCTGCGCCCCAACCGGCGCGCTCCACCGCTAAGGCCGCTGCCACCGTCTCCGCCTCGCGTCAACCCGCCTGCGGTCTCTGGCGGCCCTGGTGACCCTGCGGGCGGACAGGTGCCTGGCGGACCCGAGGACAAGCGCGATTCTCTGGTTCCTCTCCGAGTAGGAAGACATTCCCCAGCCGCAGTTCAGCCCCAGGTTGGCCGCAACCTTCTTCGGAAGGCTCCCTCCCCAGGCTGGCGGGCCAGCAGGAGGGTCATTCTTAGAGAATGGGTGTGCAGAGTTGTCATTTGGGGATAATTGGGGCCCACCCTCTGCCGCTTGTCTGACCCCGTGGGGTTGTCTTGTGTTTGCATTTCAGCAAGTGACTTCTGGGAAGTTCCCGGTCACCGGGGTTCTATGATATTTGTAGAGTCAGGGGTTGGCTCACCCCAGCCTGTAGAGGACTTTCTTCAGGACCTGCCGCTGCTGGGCAAGCACCCTGCAGGCGGGCTGTGCCCTGGGCACACTTGCCTTTTGTGAAGGCGGAACTACAGGTGTTTCCTCATAGGAAAGCATTCAGCCTGCATGGGCACAGGGCCCAAGGGACCTCACCTAAAGGTCCCGTGGCCTTGGCTGTGTGATTCTTGCTCATAGTGGGCTGTCTGGGAGGGTGGGGTCTCCACGATGATCCTTAAAGGATTCCTTTGTGTGGGTGGGTGCATGTGGGCACGATTTTGTAATTAGAATTCGAACCCTTTGTCATGTGGGAGACCACAGGCTGCTCTGAAGGCTTCTAATAAAATATCAAGCCCTCCGTGTTTGTGTCCATCCTTGGCAGCCATTGGGGTGGCCTGTCCCACGACTGTGGGTGGTACAGTGGGCTCTACCATGCTCACAAATAGGGATCAGGAGAGGTGCTTGCTGGGGGTCCTCTGACACAGGGAGAAGGAGAGGGCAAGAGGCAGGAGGTGAAGAGTAGGGGGGCACACAGCTGGTGGTGCACATGTGGGAACAGGACCTAAGTGGCTGGTCCTCTGCTGGGTTCAAAGGCCGCAGCGGATCTCCTGCGGCAGCAAGAGTCTCTTGGCTGTGCCAAACCTGAGACGGTATCTTCCCTGGCTCCTTCTTTCCTTAGTGTGCACCTGTTCAGCTAATTCACAAATGCCTCCCTCCCACAAGGTGACTGACTAGGGTCAGGGCTGACCCAGTCTAATCAGGCCATGGGCTGGGAGGTACGGTCTATTATATCAGACAGGGCGTCCACTTTAAGGCAGGCTACAGCAGGTTGGCCAAGTTCATAGGACCCTAGAACCACAGCTTCCAGGTGCCCAAAGGCAAAATCCATGGAGCAAGGAGAGAAGAGCTGGGCATGTCTATGTGTTTCCTGAATGACAAGCCACGGGTGTGGGCCCTGCCCTGACCCTGATCATCATCAGGTCTCATCAACCCTTTCATGCCTTTCTATCTACTCTGATGGGCGGCACATGAACAGGACCCTGCTGAGCCCCCAGATATAGTAAGCAAGGGCAGAGAACCTCCGTCTCCACTTCAGGAGCAGCGGCACATCTACGGATAGGGGAGGGGGCCAACCGCCCTTGGGGAGGGTCCTTCTAAACACAGGCCAGGCATGGCCCACCCTCAGGGACTGAGCTGCTGGGTCACCCCACTCTCAGGAGAAGCCCACGCTCTGGCTGGGCACGCACAAGGCCGCCTCCTCCCTGAAGCAATCCCTGAACCTGTGCACTGCCTCAACCCTGTGCTCCGGGAGCCTGCCAGTGAGTGAGTGAGTGAGTGAGTGACAGCCTGGAACCTTTGAGAGAGAGATTGGGTTACGCGATGATGGGCCTCTTGGAGGACACAGTGCTCTCAAGAGACTTAAGTCAGCAGTAACTCCAGATTGCCTCCACTTTGGAGCCCTGCCCTTCTCTTCTAGGTGCCCTTTGCCACTCAAGTGTGTGCCTTCCCCAGCAGGCTCGTGACTCCGCCCACCTATCCCTTGCCCCGTGGCTGGCCACTGCTCGAGTTTTAGCAATGAAGGCCCCTCCTCTGTAGGAAACCAGTATGTTGGGTCACCCTAGCAGAAATCACAGCAGCTTGCAGGGCCAACCTCATAGCAGGAGGGCACCAGACCCAGGAGGTCTGAAAACAGGCTCAACACAACTTAGCAGCTAGCCAGCTCGGAGAAAGAATATTCCAGAAGCTTTATATTGGTAGTTTGGAGAATAACAGCCTTTCCTTCCGCAGTCCTGGCTTCTAGGACACTTGAGGTCTTGAGGCGTGAACTCCAGCAAAGGAGGAGGGGCGTGGCTCATTAGCATAATTTATGCACACAGTCGTTTAGCAGTCAATTATATGCGCATATATCTCCATGGCTGATGAGGCAAGCCGGGCACTTTCAAAATGGCGGAGCGTGGAGCGAGTGGCGGCGGGAGCGGCGGGGACAGTCTGGACAAGAGCATCACGCTACCACCGGACGAGATCTTCCGCAACCTGGAGAACGCTAAGCGCTTCGCCATTGATATAGGTAGCCACGGATCGGGTACTCGAGCGGGCGGCCAGGGCAGCGGGCTCGGGCGACCAGCGGGGGCGGCGGGAAGGACGAAGGGCGGGGGCGCGGGCCATGCGCACAGCCTCACGGGTCGCCGCACTGCCTCTTGGGACTTGTATTGTGTGCACCGTCAAGGTGCGGGATGGAGCCGGCTGTCGGACTTCAGCTCCCGGTAGGCGCTGCGCGGGTGGAGCGGGGCACGCCGGGCCTCGTAGTCCGCGCGGCGCCGGCCGATTGTGAGGGCTCTATGGAGGGACGGGAGGGGCGAGTGGCCTTGGGGGGGCTTCTAGTCTGTTCAAAATCCCCCGAGGTTCGCCTGGCCGTGGCCCCACGAGAGCTCCCGCTTCCCAGACAACAATGGAGACGTGGGGCCTGGACACTTGTCGAGCTCTCAGGGTGTTCGTGCCTTTGGGCGCCTGCACTATCTCCTACGGCCGCCGCCTCCTGCGTGCCTGTTGGTTGACCCCCTGCCGACCCGCTACTGGCTCGCCTTAGACCCTCGCCCCCCTCTCGCGTACCCTAACAAGTTCTCGGGAAGGTTCTGTCATGGCCCCTGTGTCCAGATGTGGAGACCAAGGAACAGAAGAAGTCTAGCTTTCTCCCGGGTCTTTCGATTCGTAGATAGCAGAACTAGGACGGGAGCCGGCCAACCCCCAAGCACCCTGCTGAGTATCCTATTATCGGGGGCTTTGCACCCATCAGCTTGCAGGCGTTTTGCCCTTGTGGCTCTTGATAGCAGCGTGGTCAGTGAGGCCCCACACAGCAGGGCAGCATCTGCTTTCTTGGACTTACCTCCGTGAATGTGTGCTTGTGCTGCTGGAAGGCCTGGGTCATTAAGAGTACTGAAGATTCTCCACTTCTGGAATATTGAACATGTTCAATACCCTCTTGCTTTTCGGTTGTCTTTTTAAGAATGGGGAGGGGGCGCGGTGGATAAGAAAGCAAAGATGGTCTGGTCTGTGCTTCGACCATATAAAGGGCTCAGGGGTGCTGCTGCTGGGTTGTAGAGACCAGCAGAGATTCGAATAACGCCTGAGATAATTTGGTGGATTGGGCTGAAGTGGTGAGCTTGCAGGCCCATCAGAAGGGACTGTCCACAGCCAGACCTCTCCAAAGTCCCCAAAGGCAGCTGTCCCCAGCTTCTGAAACCTGCACTGCAGGCTTAGGTTGTGTGCTTTGTACTGAGGGCTTCCATTTGTTCCTTGGGAAGAAGGCAAAATTAAGCAAATATGTGTGGAAAGCAGCTGAGATTGATTGCAGACATTATCAGGCAGGTGAGAGAACAGGGCTCACTTTGGATAATCTGGGTGGCTCCCAGAGACCAATAGCTGTAATGCATGAACTGTAGTGGAGTGGCCTGAGGCCGGATACAGGCTGCCTTGACCGAAGGGCACTGCAGGGGTGTCTTCAGTATTGGGTTTCAGTTGCACCAACCTGGGTCCTGGATCTGAGCACAAAAGGACGTGTTTAATGTTCCTGTGGACAGCCCCCCACCCCCCCACCCCCCCGTAACTGATGGGAGATCACAACTCAGACGGAGTCAACAGCTCAGGCACCTTCAAAACTTGTTGGCAGTGTTGTTAAAAACAGACTTCTCCTGTTTCCTCTTTCTTCACTCTGTCCCTGTGTCCAGGAAGCCTCAGCTGTCCTGAGGTTTTGGCCAGCTCTTTTCCTTTCTGGGACGGGGACACTGATGTCAGGTGGGTTGTTTCACTTCTGGACACACAGGCAGCAGGAAGGGCACACAGGCCAGAAGAAACCCCAGGGTAGTAGATGCTGGGCTGTCCTGCCCTGCCCTGGTGCTGTGGTGTGCATATGAAAGTCAGAAGACAGTGTGGTGTGGTCCTCTCCTTCCACATGTGGGTCCTGGGCATGAAATTCAAGTCCCACATTGACAGTAAGCACCTTTACTCCCTGGCCCAGCTCACTGGGCCCCTGATGGCTGATGAATTGCTTAAAATGCAGCTCCGCCCATCTACACGGTCTTGCCTTTTAGGGAATAGTGCATGCTCAGGGGTGAATTAGTTGAGCAGTTAGGGTCAGACAAGCCCGAGGACAGGCGAGGATTGGGGGCAACAAAGAGGGATCAGGAGGCTTAGGACTGTGGCCGGGATGAGCTCAGGCTCCAGCTACTCACTAAGGCCAGCGTGGGCCTCTCTGTGCCCTGACAAAGCAAGGCCGTTCTTGCTGGGACAGGACAGACTTCACTGTGTCGCTTTTACTGAGGGGAGGGCTCCGGCCTCCAAGCATCCTGGCCCTCAGTCCTTGCTCTCCTCTAGTCCCCCAGTATTTTCTCAAAACCAACACTTGGAAATAACTTAGCCATTTTACTGTGCTACTGAGAGACCTTTGCCTGGTCAGGCTTCTGAGAGGTACAGCTGCAGTGGAGCACCGAGATTCCCGTTTTCCCCAAGTGTCATCTGAGAGCCCTTGGATGTGCAGTTGCAGCTGCCATCTGTAAAGTGCCTTACCTGCAGGGGCTTGTCCTTGGCACTGCCTTCTCTGGAACTCTGGGCAGATTTCCCTGGAGTGTATGGCTCACGTGGACACAGGCTTTATGCCTTTCCTGGAGAACAGAGGCTGGCTGTGTGCAGGGTTCCACGGGTGGCAGGCCCTGTGACGGTGTCAGGAGCCTGCCTGACTCCAGGTGTGGTGACAGATGCACACCTTTAATCCCAGTACTTGGCAGGCAGAAGCAGGTGGATCTCCATAGGTTCAAGGCCAGTGTGGGCTACATAGTGAGACCCTGCCTCAAAAACTGAAGGAAATGGGTCAACAGTAATGAACACTGACTGTTCTTTGAGGACCCAGGTTCAATTCCAAGCACCTATATGGTGCTAACAACCATCTGTAACTAACTCTAACTCCATTTACAAGGGGATCTGGCACCCTCTCCTGCCCTCCACAGACACTGCCTGAATATGGTGCGTGGGCATTTATTTATGCAAGACATCCATTCACATAAACTAAAAATAAAACCTTTTAAAAACAACAAACAGAAGAGCCTGGGCCCCATGGAGGCCTTTGGCTTCCCTTGGTTACTTTGGAGGCTCGGCTTCTCCATCAGCTCAGAACGTCCTGAAGGCTGAGGGCAACTCTGGCCCTCTGTCCCTGTTTGTGAGTAAATCCAGCCTATTGTCTCTTGTACCTCCAAGGTGCGGTAAGATGGGAGGCCAGGTGTGGATGGGTCAGTTTATACGGAGCCTTTGAAGATCAGGGCTTGGAACTGCATTGTTTGTGGTGTTGGAACTCGAACTTGAACCCCACATGTGCCCACAGGTGTCTACCACTGAGCTACATCCTGGCCCTCTTTTTTTGTAGTATGCTTTTTAACTCCTCAAAGATATGTCTTGTCTGTTGGGGATATTTCCCCTCATGGTCCCCCTTACGCCCACCTTCCTTTCTAGCCTCTGTCTCCCTAGACAGGGTTACTCTTTCCTGCCGTATGTTATGTACATACATGTCATAGGTGCCTATGTAAAATGTAGGAATCACAAGTAAGAGGAACACATATTTGTCTTTCTGAGACTGGCTTAGTCACTTACTGGAAAGCCTGTAAAGTGCACTGCTCTCACAGGGTGACTTATGCCCCTGCCCTCTGATCTGTGCCCACTGAGATCTTAAGTTCACATAGCACTAAGCACCTTGTCCACAGACTCAGGTGTTGAAGGAAGATGCCGTTTGCCGAGACATCACTGTCCCCTGAGAGCTTGCAGGAGATGGAGCTCAAGGTCTCCTTTGTCCTGTGCTCAGTTTTGCCTGGCTTTTGTCTTCTCCTCATAGGTGGATCATTGACCAAGCTGGCATACTATTCCACCGTACAACACAAAGTGGCCAAAGTGAGGTCTTTTGACCACCCAGGAAAGGTGAGCCTCACGAGGTGGGCATGCAGGCGCAACAGTGAAGCTGCACGGGGGCCGCTTCCTCTGCTGCGCACCCCTTACCGTCACTTTTGTTCACTGCCCCCTGCTGTTCACACATGTTGGCACTGCAGTCCCGGAGCTGATTGCTCTTCCCTGACTCGTGTGTAATGTTGTCCGTTCCCCACCCCCCAAGCAAATGCCTCCCCTTCGCCTGCTCCTTGTATGGTGCCCTTCTCTGAGGGCCTCGGATCTCTTCTTATAGCTGCCGTCTCTGCCTTGGCCCAAGCTAATGTACTTTGTGTATCTGGTTGTGTGAATGCCTAGTGTGCTGGGGCAGGGTGCACAGGCCTGTCCTTGCCTCTTCAAGACCTTTTAACCCTTTCCAGGACGTGGAGCAGGACCATGAGCCACCCTATGAGATCTCCGTTCAGGAGGAGATCACAGCTCGCCTGCATTTCATCAAGTTTGAGAACACGTACATGGAAGCCTGCCTGGACTTCATCAGAGACCACCTGGTCAACACTGAGACCAAGGTCATCCAGGCCACAGGGGGTGGAGCCTACAAGTTCAAGGACCTCATCGAGGAGAAGCTGCGCCTGAAGTGTGTGGGGACCTGTGGTGTGGTGGGAGGCCCTGGGCTTCCATGCATTTGTGGTGCTGCGTGTGGGTGGTGCCTTGGTGGCATTGCTATCTGCAAACTTGTCAAGAACAGAGGCTAAAGCTTGGCTGTGCTCGGGACCTCATGGCACAGTCTGGCTGCACTGTGCTGTCTCCTCGCAAGTGCACCACGGTTGACTCTTGTGACCAGGCTCCTTCATTTGCAGGGTGGACAAAGAGGATGTAATGACCTGCTTGATTAAGGGCTGCAACTTTGTGCTGAAGAACATCCCGCATGAGGCCTTCATGTACCAGAAGGACGCAGACCCAGAGTTCCGGTTTCAGACAAATCATCCCAACATCTTCCCTTACCTCCTGGTCAACATTGGCTCTGGGGTCTCCATTGTGAAGGTGAGAGTTCACAGAGTGACAGCTGCTAGCTATGTACATACTGTGTCACCACATTCACTGCTGTGTGCCTGCCGTGTCACCACCTTCACGGGGCACAGGGAAGGGTTGTAGCTCCTAACTGTGTGCCTCCCATGTCACAGCCTTCACAGGGCACAGGGACAGGTCATAGCTCCTAGCTGTGTGCCTGCTGTGTCACAGCCTTCATGGGGCACAGGGAAGGGTTATAGCTCCTAGCTGTGTGCCTGCCATGTCACAGCCTTCACAGGACACAGGGACAGGTTGTAGCTCCTAGCTGTGTGCCTGCCATGTCACAGCCTTCACAGGGCACAGGGACAGGTCATAGCTCCTAACTGTGTGCCTGCCGTGTCACCGCCTTCACAGGGCACAGGGACAGGTCGTAGCTCCTAACTGTGTGCCTGCCATGTCACAGCCTTCACTGGGCACAGGGACAGGTTATAGCTCCTAGCTGTGTGCCTGCCATGTCACAGCCTTCACAGGACACAGGGACAGGTCATAGCTCCTAACTGTGTGCCTGCCGTGTCACAGCCTTCAGAGGGCACAGGGATAGGTTGTAGCTCCTAATTGTGTGCCTGCCATGTCACAGTCTTACCAGGACACAGGGACAGGTTGTAGCTCCTAGCTGTGTGCCTGCCGTGTCACCGCCTTCACGGGGCACAGGGACAGGTTGTAATTCCTAGCTATGTGCCTGCTGTGTCACAGCCTTCACAGTACACAGGGACAGGTTGTAGCTCCTAGCTGTGTGTCTGCCATGTCACACCCTTCATGGGGCACAGGGACAGGTCATAGCTCCTAGCTGTGTGCCTGCCATGTCACAGCCTTCACGGGGCACAGGGACAGGTTGTAGCTCCTAGCTGTGTGTCTGCCATGTCACACCCTTCATGGGGCACAGGGACAGGTCATAGCTCCTAGCTGTGTGCCTGCCATGTCACAGCCTTCACGGGGCACAGGGACAGGTCATAGCTCCTAGCTGTGTGCCTGCCATGTCACAGCCTTCACAGGGCACAGGGACAGGTTGTAGCTCCTAGCTGTGTGCCTGCCATGTCACAGCCTTCACAGGGCACGGGGACAGGTTATAGCTCCTAGCTGTGTGCCTGCCATGTCACAGCCTTCACAGGACACAGGGACAGGTCATAGCTCCTAGCTGTGTGCCTGCCATGTCACAGCCTTCACAGGACACAGGGACAGGTCATAGCTCCTAACTGTGTGCCTGCCATGTCACAGCCTTCACAGGGCACAGGGAAGGGTTATAGCTCCTAGCTGTGTGCCTGCCATGTCACCGCCTTCACAGGGCACAGGGACAAGTTGTAGCTCCTAGCTGTGTGGATGCCATATCACAGACTTCACTGGGCTTAGGAGCAGGTTCCACGCTCTATAGAACTGGTGTTGGCACTTGCATCAGTGCCACCACCCAGGGTTTACTTGGAAGGGTATGGCAGAAGCTTTGGGCATGGCAGTCCGGACGTCAGTACCCCAGCACCCCAGCAGCCTCTGGCTTGCAGCCCGATGCCTGATGTGCCTGCCCACCTCTTCCTCAGGTGGAGACTGAGGACCGCTTCGAGTGGATCGGTGGAAGCTCCATCGGAGGAGGCACCTTTTGGGGGCTCGGGGCTCTGCTCACCAAAACAAAGGTATTCCCTGCAGAGCCTCCACTCTGGCCCTGAAAGGGCCTTGCTATATGTCTGCAGAAGCTGTGCCTGAGCCTTTATCCTGGATTCCCGTGACTAAGCTGTTTACACACTGAAGGTCAAGGGCTTCTGGAGCTCTGCCAGCTCGGCAGTCTAGCACCCAGCTTGCCAGCCCTGCCCTCGCCTCCTGTGCTGAGGGAGGGTCATTCACAGCTGACATGCCTGGCTCCTCTTGGAAGTCAGGGTGATGAGGGCTCCCCACGTGATAGGCCCCTCACTGCCCTGCCCTGCTCTGCCTCCACAGAAGTTTGATGAGCTGCTGCAGCTGGCCTCCCGAGGCCGCCATGCCAATGTTGACATGCTGGTCCAGGACATCTATGGTGGGGCCCACCAGACCCTGGGGCTGAGCGGCAATCTCATCGCAAGCAGTTTTGGGAAGTCAGCCACTGCTGACAGAGGTACCTACCAGGTCTGCCCTTCATGGTGACCGGGCAAGGCCATCCCCAGGGCCCACAGTTCCCCCGAGACTATTTGTTGCCGGCCTTCAGGGCTCACCCTCCCAGAACACAGCTCTCGCTCACCAGAACATTGCCAGATAACCTCCGTAGCCTGTTTTCAAGACGTACAAGCAGGCAAAGCACTTAGGCTGTTCTGTCCTCTTGAAAACAAAGCCGTGATCTTCCGGGGTTGCGTCTTGCCTCGCATCCAGAGCCCTGTGCCCCTCATTCTCCAGCACCTGTCACTCATCTCACACCCTTGGCTCTGTTTTCATTTCCCTCAGAGTTCTCCAAAGAAGACATGGCCAAGAGCCTGCTCCACATGATCAGCAATGACATTGGACAGCTCGCCTGTCTCTATGCGAAGCTTCACGGCTTAGACAGGGTCTACTTTGGGGGCTTCTTCATCCGGGGCCACCCTGTGACCATGCGCACCATCACCTACAGCATTAACTTCTTCTCCAAGGTGACTGCGGCCACGTGCTGTCCCTGGGTGCTGTGTGGGCTCGCGTGCTATCCCTGGGTGCTGTGTGGGCTCGCGTGCTGTCCCTGGGTGCTGTGTGGGCTCGCGTGCTGTCCCTGGGTGCTGTGTGGGCTCGCGTGCTGTCCCTGGGTGCTGTGTGGGCTCGCGTGCTGTCCCTGGGTGCTGTGTGGGCTCAGGTCGTCATCCTATGCTTCAACATAGCCCTGATGGTGACACACTGACCAGAACTCACTTCATACCCAAGGGGCACAGGCAAGGTTCCTGGCCACCAGGCCGATGGCCGTCCCCTCGCACCCTCCACCCCCGCTTCCCTTCTGGTCAGCTGTACCTTCCTCCTGGCCGGTTTGGCATTCTGTGCATTGCGTGGAGCCTGTTACGGTGAAGGGCAGTCAGAGCCTGTCCTTTCATGAGGGGAACATCAGGTGGGCTGAGGTGGCTAAGCCAATGGAGAACTCCAGATTGGTGCTCAGAATTAGGTAGTAGGGTGTAGTCGGTCTTCCTTAGGGTCCTCAGCCAGCAGGCTACCCTGTGGCATGCAGGGTGCCATCTGTTGGCAGGGTATCAGGCAGCCTTGCAGATGTTGGTGCGCTAGTGTGGTGGGTCCAGAGTGGATCTGACTGGACACTGACCAGTTACCTGTGGGCTTGGGCTGGGGCAGGGCGAAGTCCAGGCACTCTTCCTGAGACACGAAGGCTACCTGGGAGCCATTGGAGCGTTTTTAAAAGGAGCCGAGCAAGACAGTGAGTAGAGCCACTGCATTGAGTGGTGGCAGGCTGTGCAGGAAGTGCCCTGTGCCCCTGGTTGGGGCATCGGGTGGGAGAGTGGGGACCAGGGGTGGGGCAGCCCCTCAGAGTGTAAATAGACCAATGATTCTGTCCCTTTTCCTCCTCTACTTTCCCCTTTGGATCAAGGGCGAGGCTGACACGGTGACCAGCTTCTCGTTTTTCCAGATCCTAACCAATACAGCTGGGGTGAGAACTACGCAGCCAGCTCCGGGCTGATGAGCGCGTCGCCCGAGCTGTGCCCGACACAGCGGGCGAGGAGCGGCACAGTGAGTAGCAGGCCCTTCCTGCCCAGCCGTCTCCGCTGTGGCCTCTCACCACACAGGCTGGTTTTATGTGGATGACAAGTTAGACTTGAGGGCAGGAGGCAGCGAGGCATCCAGAGCTCTCAGGTGCCTGAGAGGCCTCGTGTCCTGTGCATAGGACCGAGCTGGCAGCTGCCGGCATGTTAACAGCAAAAGTGAAGAGTAGGCCTGGCCTTGGTCCAAGCTCACTGACAGCAGCTTTGTGTTTCTTGGGAAGTCTGCGCTCCCTGGAATGGTCTAGGCCCATTTCTCAAATCTCCACATAGGGTGAAATCCACTGTGACTATAGACAGTGGGCTTAGCTGGCCAGAGGCAAGCCAAGCACTGTGGAGCTGGTCAGTTAGGAGACCCATCAGCACATACCTAGTCAGAGCTCTCTTGGTGTGAGTTCCTGCCAGGCTGGTGCAGGTTGGATGCCCGTTATGGCAGCTGTTTGGCTATCTGATAATTGGCCATGGAGCTTCTATAACTCAGATACCATAGACGTCTGAGAAAGAGCAAATAGAATAAAGGCTACCACCCCAGGACATGGTGTCAGCCTAGGCCTCCAGTGCGAGCATACCACAGGTCCCTCTACATTTGTCCCTTGTGGCTCTGTCTAAGCTGTGAGTCTTTTTTTGTTTTGTCTTGTTTTGTTTTGTTTTTCAAGACAGGGTTTCTCTGTGTAGCCTTGGCTGTCCTGGACTCACTTTGTAGACCAGGCTGGCCTCGAACTCATAGTGATCCTCCTGCCTCTGCCTCCTGAGTGCTGTGATTAAAGGTGTGCATCACCACGCCCGGCCTAAATTGTGAGTCTTCGCCCTGAGCTCATGTTCAGTCATTGCAGTCGAAATCCCCTGGCTGAAGGGCTTCAGGGTTTCAGGGGTGTGACCTGGCTGATAGGCACTTGAGGTCAGGGAGGCAGCCTTGGAGCAGAGCTAATGTGCAGGCTGGCTCTGTCTTCCGTTCTAGAGCTGCTGCTGGGCGTGGGCAGCTGTGTACATGCTGTTTCAGCTCCTCTCTCCTTAAAAGAGAAAGTGCTGCCGGGCGTGGTGGCGCACACCTTTAATCCCAGCACTTGGGAGGCAGAGGCAGGTGGGTTGCTGTTGAGTTCGAGGCCAGCCTGCTCTACAAAGTGAGTCCAGGACAGCCAAGGCTACACAGAGAAACCTTGTTTCAAAAAACCAGAGAGAGAGAGAAAGTGCCACTGGGGTGAGTGATGGGCTGTGGGGTACATGTGGCTGCCTGAGTAGTTGCCCTTACTGATTGTGTCAGGGCCAGCGTATGAGGAACAGCCCTGTAGTGCTTTGAGGACAGCACATCAGCTGGACAAGACAGAGGCCAGGGTATGTGCCAGCAGTGGGTCTGCCAGAACTCAGGCAGACAAAACTGAGAAGAGCCCAAGGGGGCTGGGCACTGAGCATGGTGGGCGCCAGCCCTGAACAGGGTGGGGCTGGTGGAGAACCAGAGCTGCAGCTCAAGCTGAGTGTTGGGAGGAAAACATGGGCTGTGGCAGAGCAGCCGAGTACCCAGCTTAGGAACTACAAGCTGCCGAGGAATTGAGGGTGACAGCCAAGGCGTGGTGATGCAGGGAGAGGGTGGGAGCTGATCTGAAGCTCTTGTGAGTAGACCCACTCCCCAGCCAAGCAGTGGGCTGAATCCAGGAAGTCTGGCTGGTGGCTGCAAGAAGAGGCTCCGATAAAGCAGGTGGGAGCTATCCCGTTAAGTGTTGAAAGTCAGAGCGTTCCTGGGCCGGTCATCTTCCTGACAGTGACATTTCTATCAACCTCTTCTTGTCCTCCTAGTTTGATCTCCTGGAGATGGACCGGCTAGAGAGGCCCCTGGTCAACCTGCCCCTCCTTCTGGACCCATCCTCTTACGTACCTGACACAGTGGACCTCACTGATGACGCTCTGGCCCGTCAGTACTGGCTCACATGCTTTGAGGAGGCCCTGGACGGGGTGAGGCTCCAAAACACAGCAAGTGGAGACCCTGAGGTCTCCCAGGCCCTGGGCTGCTACAGGGCTTAGCCGGCTCCATCCCTGTGAGGACCAACAGGGAAAAGAAGGCTGAAGTGGTGTGGTCTTAGTGAGAGGAGAGTATCTCTGTCTCAGACAGAATGTACAGAGTGCACTGCAGTGAGGGCGTGCTTCGGGAAAGTGGATTCTGTGAGCAGCACGTGCCTTCCTGGCCACGTCTGTCAAGTAGGCAAGCCATCCCACAGACCTCTTTGCTTTTTGCATTTTTTTAGAGAGAGGGTCTTTCTCTGTAGCCCAGACTGAATTGAAATTCACTGTGTAGCCCAGCTTTTTCTCAAACTCAAGATCCTGCTGCCTCAGCCTTTTGAGTTCTGGGATTATAGAGGCCTGAGCCACTAGGCCAGGTACCTACTCTGATTTTGACATGGATAGGGTTATCTGGAGCTTTGTGGGACCTCTACTCTGCTCACTTTTTTCTGTCTCTGTAGGAATCTGACAGAAATCATAGGAAGAACTTTTCTTACACTTACAGAAATTTCAGGCTATGGTCTGCCTCACGACAAAGCCTCCTTGTGGGCCCATGAGGCGGCATGGTAGAGCAAAGCTGCTCTCTCTCTGGCCCCCAGGAAGCAGGGAGGGAGAGGTTGGAAGGAGCCAGGCCTTCACTCTAAAGGTGCTCCCAGCTCTCAAAGGGCAGAGACGGGCAGATCTCAGTGAGTCTGAGGCCAGTCTGGTCTACCTGGGGAATTCAAAGCCTTCCAGGGCTACACAGAGAGATCCTGTCTCAATACATATGTACATACATACATACACATAAACACACATGCATGCATACATACATACATACATACATACATGCATACACACACACACACACACATATACGCATGTGTGCACACACACACACTTCAAGGGCAAGCCCCTTGTGACTGCTTTCTCTCATATTGTAATACTTCACCATAGTCTTACCATTTTCAGTCCATCAGTGAAGAGCTCTTGTGATCCAGCCGCCTTGCAAAGGCACAACTCTGAGCACTGCTTGCAACAGGGACCAAGCCTTCAACACATGGGCTGTTTTGGGAATACTTCAAATTCAAGCCATATGTCTCCTTGTTCATTTTCTACCTTTCCCAGTGCCAGCTCTGTGTATGGTGGTAGTGCCAGCTTCTGGGAGGTGTTGGGGCAGGGCTGCAGCAGCTAAACTTTGAGTTCAGGCAAGGTAGAAGGTTGTGGCCACAGCAGGAATGCTCACCCCTCCTTCAGACATTGGGTATGTGCAGTGAAAGACACAGCCCTGGACCCCAAGCGCCTCCTCTTGGTGGACAAACGTCAGAGCCTTGTTTTTTATACCTGCCAGCGAGGGCTTGCCGTCTCTCCTGTCTCCCAGAGCAGCAGCAGGATGCTCATCAAGGGTCGAGTCTTTAAAAGCTGAAGCACCAGACAGGCAGGCTTCTCACCATTGCTGTGTTTCCAGCTGTGCAGGTGCGCTCCAGCACAGCTGGGCAACGCCTGCTGCCTTTGCCTGCCCTGGGGCTGTTCCTGCCCCTGGGGAGCTTATCTGACCCCTGTGTGCTTGGCAGGTGGTGAAGCGAGCTGTGGCCAGCCAGCCAGAATCCATAGACGCAGCTGAGAGGGCAGAGAAGTTCCGGCAGAAGTACTGGGGCAAGCTGCAGACACTGCGCCACCAGCCCTTGTGAGTCATGTGACCCAGGCCACCCCCTGGCTGTGGGCCACTGATGAAGGGGTTCCCTTCTTGTCACAGGGACTGTGACTGGCCTGGTGGGTGGATGAAGCCCATGCCAGATGGTCTCTTCTGCCTGTGTGCAAGGGTCTCACTGGGCTTTCCTGAGCTCTGGGAGGCCTCTTTCTCAGCCGTCTCCATCCTGCTTTCATCCCAGTGCTTACGGGACCCTGACTGTGCGCAGCCTGCTGGACACCAGAGAGCACTGTTTGAATGAGTTCAACTTCCCAGACCCCTACTCCAAGGTGAGCCCTGGCTGCAGGGGGCAGAGGAAGGGCTTGGTGGCATTCTGTTGTGCCAAGCTCAGGAGGTCTGAGCCACACTGTCTGGGAGCTGGGGTGCAGCTCCTGTTGCCCCATGTGTCGGCACTCCTCAGATCCCCTGGCTGGGAGCTGTGGGCCCCTTCTTTCCCTGACATCAAGTACCTTGTCCCTTCCTCACCTACCCAAGCGCAGTGGCCTCTGGAGGTGTGTATCCTTGGGCCTCCTGACTCCATTTAATCTTGTGAGCCAAATTGTCTCTCTGCCTCAACTAACACATGTGGGCCCGAGGACTCCCAGCAGTGGGGGTGGCTCCTCAGGAGCATGACATAAGCGTCCCCTTCCCCTGGGTAGTCACTGTTGGCAGTCTCAGTGAGCCTCCTAGGTCCACACCCTGCAGAGACCTCCTTAGAGGCTACAGGGTGGTGAGAGCGGCAGTGAAGCAGCATCTGTGTCTCCCCCACAGGTGAAGCAGAAGGAAAATGGCCTGGCGTTGAAGTACTTTCAGAGTGTGACACGCTCACTGGACTCCCTGGGCTGGGAAGAGCGGCAGCTGGCTCTGGTGAAGGGGCTGTTAGCTGGGAATGTCTTTGACTGGGGAGCCAAGGCCGTGTCTGAGTAAGTGTCTGAGGCCTATGCACCGAGTCCCTTCCTTCTCCCCTGAGGTGGCTCAGAACTGGTTTATTCTGTGGCTGAAGTAAGCCATTCTACCACCAGGCTGTCTAGACCCAGACCCAACTTGTTTTGGGTTGGCCCTGCTTTTACAGTGATGGGCAAGAGCCCAAGGGCAGGCACATGCCACAGTGAGGTAGATCTGAGCTTTAGGGTAAAAGTCCAAATTCATCGTAACTAAATACAGCAGCATGTTTCTAAGGAGCACCAAGGACCCTCTGCTGGAGCAGCGGTGAGTTGCTGTCTCTGCTGACTGACCCAGGCCTAAGCCTCACTGGGTGACCAGGCCACTTGCCTGGTGTAGGACCACACTGAGAAGGGGTGTTCACTCTCCTGCCTCACCTCATCACAGCCGCCATCTGAGGCCCAGGCCCAGTGTGTGGTGGCAAGGTAACCTAGGCTGCCAGCCATGGAGGGAGCCTGCCCACTGCTCTGAGTAGCTCTGAACGCTTACACTATGCTGAGGGGATCTGTTGATGTCTGCAGTGTTCCCCACCGTGAGTCCCTATCCTCACAGCACAGCTGGGAGACACCTCGCCATGTTGGCTTGGGTTGAAATGCTTGGTTTGCAGTTTTGCTTCATTTCAATTTTCTCTTCTCTACACAGTGTCCTTGAATCAGACCCCCAGTTTGGGTTTGAAGAAGCAAAGAGAAAGTTGCAAGGTATGGACGCCATGGGTGCTTCAGTGCCCTGGGAGGGCGGGCGGCTAGCTTTGCAGAAGAAGTTAGACAGCAGGGTGAGGGCAGCTCCTAGTTGCCGGGAAACCATGTAGGTGCGGGATGCGAGGGCCCTCCCCTTGCTGACACTGCCTCAGCTTCCCTGACGAGAGCTCCTGTCTCCACAGAGCGGCCCTGGCTGGTGGATTCCTACACCAAGTGGCTCCACAGGTTAGAGGTAGGTAAGGCGCCTCAGCTCCTGCCCTTGGGGGTTGGAGCACAGAGTCTGGACCTAGCCAAAGAGGGTGGCCACCACGGCACTGGGCTAGTTGTAGCATGGTGTAGCAGACCACACAGTATAACCCGCAGCCCACACCTTGGAACTCACAAGCTCCCACCTGAGAACCTAATGTCAGAAGTCAGAGTCAGGTATGACTCAGTGAGAGAACAGCTGCCCTGTGTGTGTGAGGTTCTGGGTTCCATCAGGTACCACAGGAAGAAAGATGTCCCCAGTCCCTGCATGACTTCCTGCAGTGACCACTGGCTAAGTCACCTGGCCTTGGGACAAACTGCTTTGTCCCCACTGCCTGCCACATTCTGAGATCCTGTGCCTGGACCCCATAGGGACCTGGGGGTGTAGAGAGCTGTACTTCCTGCAGTGACCACTGGCTAAGTCACCTGGCCTTGGGACAAACTGCCCTGTCCCCACTACCCCCATAGGGACCTGGGGGTGTAGAGAGCTGTGCTGTGTGAAGCGCTTGACGCACCTGTTCCCAACTGAACGTCCTGGTTTTGTCTTACAGGGGGCCCCTCATAAATGTGCCTTAATTTTCGCAGATAACAGTGGAATAGACATCATTTTGGGAGTCTTCCCCTTTGTCAGGGAGCTACTCCTTAGAGGGACTGAGGTGAGTGAAAAGGCTGACTGGGCGGGACCTTCCCCTGGGCTTCTCCGCTGTTGGGGGGGTTGGCGTTGCTGTGGGCTTCTGGCGCTGGTCAGAGCTACATTTGTGGCAGGTGAGTACAGGTGAGGCCAGGAAACACCTGGGCCTTTTGGGCGTGGGCTGGAGTTTAAGGTCTGGGTTCTCTCTGCTTCCTGTTTCCTGGAAAGGTGTTTTCCAGAGGCTAGGGAATACGTGAAGCAGTTATCCTGATGTGAGAGGCAGGCTGGGATGGAGGAGAGGCAACGGAGCAGGCTCTGAGCACGGCCCTGCCTCTCAGGAGCCACAGAGCCCTGAGATTGTTTGGGGCCCTGCTGCCCAGCAGAGGGCTTCTACTTGGAGCCTGCCAGGAACAGCTGTGGTGATTTTTGGCCACATTAAGTAACAGCCCAAGTTCTAAAGAGCTGCCGCCCCTCCCCCACTGTAGGTCATCTTGGCATGCAACTCAGGCCCTGCCCTGAATGATGTGACCTACAGTGAGTCCCTCATTGTGGCAGAGCGTATTGCAGCCATGGACCCCGTCATCTGGTAGGTTCTGGCCGCCCCATCCATGGTGAGCCAGGCAGGGGTAGGAGACATGCAGAGAAAGGCTCCCAAGGGGGTCAGTCTCAGGGCCTTTCCTGGGCCTGACTGCCTGCTTTTCTATAGCTCTGCACTCAGAGAAGACAGGCTACTGCTGGTGCAGACCGGTTCCAGCTCCCCGTGCCTGGATCTCAGGTAACCCAGCCTTCCTTTCTGCTGCTCTGCAAGGCACCAAAACAAGCTGTGCTGCGGCTTCCCCTAAATGCGACCCAGGTAGCCATGTCCTCCTGGAGGGCAGCTGGGCAGCTGCCCCGGGCTCCGGGCCTCGGGGCCCTCCTGTAGTAGGGGCGCCACTCCATCACTCCACAGGTAGTCAGTGTCCTCCACTTCACTGCTTTTATTTTATTTTATTTAACATTTATTTACTTACTGTAAGTATATGTGTGAGGGCCACAGCTTGTGTAGAGGTCAGAGGACAACTTGCAGCGCTTGTTTTTCGCCTTTCGCCATGTGGGTTCTATGAACCAAACTCAAGGCATCAGGCTTGGTAGAAAAGTACCTAAGCCACTGAGCCATCTTGCCGGCCGCCCTTCAGTGCTTCCTACAAAGAGTGCACTGTACTGGGCAAAGGAGGTGACAGAAATGTGGGCACTAGGGAAACCAGGTCATGCTGGAAGTGCCGTTCCTGGCCAGTAGTGGGAAGGTCACTGCTGGGAGGCCCTGGGGAAAGGTCCCCGTCCCTTCCTGGTTGCCACCTTTAAGGGAACAGGGTTGGTGTCCACTAAGGAGTTGAGTGCAGGTTGTGGCCAGTCCCTTGCCCAGACTCACTGCGGCCTTCTTCCCTGAAGCCGCCTGGACAAGGGGCTGGCCGTGCTGGTGCGGGAGCGCGGTGCAGACCTGGTGGTCATCGAGGGAATGGGCCGTGCCATCCACACCAACTACCACGCAGCGCTGCGCTGTGAGAGCCTCAAGCTGGCAGTGGTGAAGAATGCCTGGCTGGCCGAGCGGCTAGGTGGCCAGCTCTTCAGTGTCATCTTCAAATACGAGGTTCCCACCAAGTGAGACACGTAGTCCGCCACATCTGTCTGCTTGTCCCTCGTCAGGAACGTGGTTCCCTGCGAGGAACCTGTGCTCACAGGGAGTATTGGTCCCGTGCTCCTGGGACTGACAGTGTGTGCACCAGGCCCACCCAACCCAGCGTTTGTCCTGTGGAGCACTTGTGTTGGAATGTATTTAACTGTTAAATAATCTTTTATATATATATACATATATATATATAAATATATAAATACACATGTATCCATCTGGTGAGAAACAGTGCCTGGCACAGCAGGTCTCCCAGACATCAGATCATTTTCTCTGTGCTCCCGAGTGGACGATGGCGACCCCTCTGGTGCTGCTTAGTGCTGAACTTGCAGTCCTGTCCCGTCCCTCCTTGGGTCTCAGTGTTTCCCTCATCCCCATGTCTTGACTCAGCAGCAGCAGCACCGCGTGCCTAGCCGCCGAGCCAGCTCCAGTCCCTAAGGCTCCTGGGGACAGCACAAGCCGCTAAGCTGCACTCCTGACTCAAGAGCCGGTAGAGAGCAAGCTCGTCATGGAGGACCCTCAAGGGCTCTTGCAGGGAGCGAGGCAGAGCCCAGCAACCTGTGTGGGTTTTGTTGCTATGGCATTGATTTCAGTCCCCAGGGCTTGGTGTCTGGGAGTGCTGTGAGATGCCTCAGGTATACTGACATGTCCCCGGGGGTGGATATGTGCAGGGCAGCACAGGTATAGTGGCGGAGCCTTGTTCTTAGTGCCTGGGGCTGACACCAGTTCCACCAAGCCCCTGCAGGTAGAAGCAGGTCAGCCGAGAGGCACAGCGGATGCCCACCACCCAGCTGAGCTCACCTTTCAGGGCGGTAGCTGCTGCGAGTGCCAGTGCCCAAGCAATGTGATAGGGCCTGGACCTGGGGCCAGAGTAGTCTAGACTTACCCCACCCCTTTCCATGCCCCCAGAGGTTTTCAGTGGCC
The DNA here is from genome assembly GCF_903995435.1 of Acomys russatus. Classification (NCBI taxonomy): domain Eukaryota; kingdom Metazoa; phylum Chordata; class Mammalia; order Rodentia; family Muridae; genus Acomys; species Acomys russatus. The sequence goes on from NC_067165.1 coordinate 46,389,791, forward strand.
ATTTGAGGCCCTGCCTGATGCCCTCACTGCCCTGGATGTTGAGGTGGACCGTACCACCTATGATGTGTGTGTGGCAGTGACTCCCTGTGTGCCAGCCCTTAGGCAGTGCCTATAGACAGGTAGAATTGTGGTCTGGCCCTCCCACAGATAGCCACCAGGGGGCAGCAGGCACCACACAAGGCACCATCCTGAGGTTCTACTATCAGCAGTCTCAGTCCCACTTCCCCACCTCCCAGCCTAGCGCAGGGGCCTCAAATCATCAGCTTGGGTAGCTGTGGGCCCCAAACCAGGGATCTAGTGTCACAAGTTTTTATTCCCAGACTGGGGTATGCTCCTTGGTCCCCAGCTCAGATGAGAAAGCCCTCCCTGTTTGAGCAGGCTTCCTGCAGGTGGGGCCTAGAACTGTCCAAACCCAGGAAGATGCCCTAGTTCCCACCCCAGCTCCGGTTAGGGTGAATGCGGGCCCACCCTGGGGCAGGGTCACATGGCCCCTGAGTCCCACATCTGCCTTAGCTGGGTCTTCAGAAGAGGTGAGCAGGAGATGGGCAGTGCCCCGGCTCTGAGTATATGTTAGTGAGGTGTGCAGTGCCCCGGCTCTGAGCGTACGTTAGTGAGGTGGGCAGTGCCCCGGCTCTGAGCGTACGTTAGTGAGGTGTGCAGTGCCCGGCTCTGAGCGTACATTAGTGAGGTGGGCAGTGCCCCGGCTCTGAGTATATGTTAGTGAGGTGGGCAGTGCCCCGGCTCTGAGCGTACGTTAGTGAGGTGGGCAGTGCCCCGGCTCTGAGCGTACGTTAGTGAGGTGGGCAGTGCCCGGCTCTGAGCGTACATTAGTGAGGTGGGCAGTGCCCCGGCTCTGAGTGGACATTAGTGAGGTGGGTAGTGCCCCGGCTCTGAGTATATGTTAGTGAGGTGTGCAGTGCCCCGGCTCTGAGCGTACATTAGTGAGGTGGGCAGTGCCCCGGCTCTGAGCGTACATTAGTGAGGTGGGCAGTGCCCCGGCTCTGAGTGGACATTAGTGAGGTGGGCAGTGCCCGGCTCTGAGTGTATGTTAGTGAGGTGTGCAGTGCCCCGGCTCTGAGCGTACGTTAGTGAGGTGGGCAGTGCCCGGCTCTGAGTGGACATTAGTGAGGTGGGCAGTGCCCCGGCTCTGAGTGGACATTAGTGAGGTGGGCAGTGCCCCGGCTCTGAGCGTACGTTAGTGAGGTGGGCAGTGCCCCGGCTCTGAGCGTACGTTAGTGAGGTGGGCAGTGCCCCGGCTCTGAGCGTACATTAGTGAGGTGTGCAGTGCCCCGGCTCTGAGTGGACATTAGTGAGGTGGGCAGTGCCCCGGCTCTGAGTGGACATTAGTGAGGTGGGCAGTGCCCCGGCTCTGAGCGTACATTAGTGAGGTGGGCAGTGCCCCGGCTCTGAGTGGACATTAGTGAGGTGGGCAGTGCCCCGGCTCTGAGCGTACGTTAGTGAGGTGGGCAGTGCCCGGCTCTGAGTGGACATTAGTGAGGTGGGCAGTGCCCCGGCTCTGAGTGGACATTAGTGAGGTGGGCAGTGCCCCGGCTCTGAGTGGACATTAGTGAGGTGGGCAGTGCCCCGGCTCTGAGCGTACGTTAGTGAGGTGGGCAGTGCCCGGCTCTGAGCGTACATTAGTGAGGTGTGCAGTGCCCCGGCTCTGAGTGGACATTAGTGAGGTGGGCAGTGCCCGGCTCTGAGCGTACGTTAGTGAGGTGGGCAGTGCCCCGGCTCTGAGTGGACATTAGTGAGGTGGGCAGTGCCCCGGCTCTGAGCGTACGTTAGTGAGGTGGGCAGTGCCCCGGCTCTGAGCGTACATTAGTGAGGTGGGCAGTGCCCCGGCTCTGAGTGGACATTAGTGAGGTGGGCAGTGCCCGGCTCTGAGCGTACGTTAGTGAGGTGGGCAGTGCCCCGGCTCTGAGTGGACATTAGTGAGGTGGGCAGTGCCCGGCTCTGAGTGTATGTTAGTGAGGTGGGCAGTGCCCCGGCTCTGAGTGTATGTTAGTGAGGTGGGCAGTGCCCGGCTCTGAGTGTACGTTAGTGAGGTGTGCAGTGCCCCGGCTCTGAGCGTACGTTAGTGAGGTGGGCAGTGCCCCGGCTCTGAGTGGACATTAGTGAGGTGGGCAGTGCCCCGGCTCTGAGCGTACGTTAGTGAGGTGGGCAGTGCCCGGCTCTGAGTGGACATTAGTGAGGTGGGCAGTGCCCCGGCTCTGAGTGGACATTAGTGAGGTGGGCAGTGCCCCGGCTCTGAGCGTACGTTAGTGAGGTGGGCAGTGCCCGGCTCTGAGTGGACATTAGTGAGGTGTGCAGTGCCCCGGCTCTGAGCGTACGTTAGTGAGGTGGGTAGTGCCCCGGCTCTGAGTGTACGTTAGTGAGGTGTGCAGTGCCCCGGCTCTGAGCGTACGTTAGTGAGGTGGGCAGTGCCCCGGCTCTGAGTGGACATTAGTGAGGTGGGCAGTGCCCCGGCTCTGAGTGGACATTAGTGAGGTGGGCAGTGCCCGGCTCTGAGTGCACGTTAGTAAGTGCCTAGTATATCTTGCCCTGGAGGCCTGCCTGTGTTCCCACCTCACCTACCTTAACTATGGGGAGGGGACCAGCCTGTGGTCAATACTTGTCACATCCCATCAACAGCCCCAACCTGCTGCCTCTCTTAGCCAGAGTAGAAAGCTACTTCCTCCCTAGTGAGACCAGGTCTGCGACCCTGCCTTCCTGCAGCCCTGCCAAGCCCATTGGATCTCCCGTTCTCTGAGGCATTGCTTACCAAGCTGGTACAGCAACTCTTCAGGCTGAGCCCTCTCACTGGCCCCACGCAGGGGGCTTGTGCTTAGGCCACAGCGCCCACATGTCCTGTCCAGCAGGTTAGGGAAGCAGGAGGTCTGCTGGACTTGCTTGGCCTGGCTGAGTCAGGTAAGTCGATACAGGCCCTGCCTGTGCCAGGGGAACATGGGAGCAGAGTGGCCTTCCTGACAGCGCTGGGTGGAGTCACCTCAGTCAACAGAGGCTGAGGAAGACCCAGGAGAACCTGAGTTTCCCAGGAGATGAACAGGCCTGGAGCCACTTGTCCTGACGCTGCATGACATCCACAGTGGGGCCTGCGCATGCTTCCTTGAGGGGGTCACCCAGGCCCACCCTGGCAGACTGTCCTCCCTGCCCTATGAGGACAGAGCTGGTACAGCAGCAGGGAGTGGCCCACACGGAACAGGCAGCAGGTGAGCCCACACGGAACAGGCCTGGTGCATTTATTGGAGTTGTGTTCCCAAGTTTACACAATTGCTGGGGTGTTTGTTCAAAACAAGCCAGGTGCACAGCAGGGTAGGGGACAGGGACAAACATCCTAGCAGTTGTGGGTGTTTCACAGGCATTCTCGGGCACAAGCACACAGCACACGCCTCAGGGCCAGACACCAGGTGGAACAGTGGGAAAGGGCTCAGAGTCATTTGCTGTGGTGTAGTTTTGGTTCTAAAAAGTTAAATACCTCTATCTTTTAAAACATGGAGACTACGCACTGGGACGGGTGACAGGGCTGTCCATTGCTTCCCAGGGTTGGAGACAGGACAGCTAAGGTTGAAGGGGAAGCTACTGGGTGCTCCACAGATAGCAAGTGGGGCATAACAGCTCTGGGGGCCCAGTGGCTTCATTTCCTGAGCAAAGGGTGGGCTGAGGCCAGCCCCCCCTGCAGGCAGTTAGAAGGAAGGTGGGGAGCTGAGTTATCAGGCAGGGTCAGAGCCTGAGCAGCAGCCGGCCATCAGCAGCACCACACACCTGCTCAGAGGCTCCCTTGGTAGGCATTGGCACATCCACACAGCCCTCATGGCCTACAGAACAGGCACCCTCAGGGGTGCCCCGCTCCTCCTCTGGGGGACCCCGTGAGTCCAGGCCTCTTTGCCGCTGCTGGCGCTCCTGAGCTTGGCGGGCCCGGCTGGCAATGGCACGCACACGGCTCTGGCTGCGGGAGGAGGAGCGTCTCAGGAAGCTGGGGCCCCCTACAGACCCATCCCCAGCTGGGCCCCAGCTGGTGGGTGATGTGATGTCCCCAGCCTGCTGGAAGCCGGTGAGCCAGCGTAGTTGCTCCGTGAGAGCATCTCTCCGCATTCCTGGCTCCAGCACCTGACGCGCCACACCCAGGGGGCCCAGGCCACAGCTCAAGCTGCTGGCACTGCCCTGGAAGCTGGTGGCAAAGTCGTCAGCTGTTAGGTCTCCCAGACTCTTGGACTTAGCAGACACTGGGCAGTCCTGCAGGCCCACCAGGGTGAGATGACGCCAGGGTGGCCGTGGGTGGAGGCTGGTCAGCCGCGGGGCAAGAGGCCGGGGCTGCAGATCATCCAGTGCAGGAGGCAGCCCACCTGCAACACGCAGGTTGGGGTTTGATTTGCTCTTGCTCACAGGAAGCAGGTCAGGACGGGCAGCTGAGGCCACGCAGGGCCGTGGGGTCAGGCGTCCAAGAGAGACTCCTGGGATGTTCTCCCGGCTGCGGCAGAGGCCCAGGCTGGGCAACGATAGGTCTATGACAGTGTCGCTGGATGACATGCTGGAGGATGAGGACACGCTGTCCCGGTGACTGCTGGGCTCCAGCCGCTGCCATAGCCTGTCAGTGCCCGTAGCATCCGAGTACACTGCAGGTGTAGGCGAGGGTTCTGAGGGCACCTGGCCCTCACTCTTGGCCCTTCTAACCACTGGCAGGTGGCCCAGGGCCCAGGAGCGGCTCTTGCTGTCTGTCTGCCTGCCAGAGGTCTCCTCATGTGTCCCACTGGGGACCCCACCATTGTGTGGTTTGGGGGGTATCTCTGCATTGTTCCTATTGTCCCCAGTCCTGAGCTGGACAGTCCCCAAAGCTCCCAGAGATGTCTGCTGGGGGCCAATTACTTTGGCTGCCAGTTCTGCAGGGCACTCAGGCCCTTCCTGAGAAGGAGCTGTGGGGACGGCTGCCTGGAGTGGGGGGCCAGGGCCCAGGACTGGTTCCTCAGCAATGGGTTCCAGGCTGCACAGGGGGGAGATGGACCGCTGCAGGGGGAAGAGGCGAGTATCTGTGGGGAAAAAGGGATGGGACACGAGGTGGAGAGGAAAGGACAGACAGGGAGACAGGAGTGGGAATCAAGAAACAAAAAGGATGAAGAGAGGAAGGGAAGGAATGAGAGAGAGAGAGACTGTGAATACGAATCTCATCAGCGAGTTGGGTTCCTGACTCCTGAGCTGAGGGTAGGGGCCAGCCCACCCCAGGGTACCCGAGTAGCTAGGCTTCACCACTTAGACACATGTAATGTGGCACTCAGAGCACCCCCACCCTGCTAAAGTTGGAGAGGTAGTCCTGGGCCTCACACAGGGTCCATAGGACAACAAACAGGCAGGCCACATCTGGGCCTGCTTGGGCTGGGGCAGCGTGGGGACACACAGAGGTTGGGCCTGTTACCTGGCACTCGCAGGTCTCAATCCCTAACTATGGAAGCAGCGCAGACAGCAGGGACAGAAAGGAGAACATGGTCAGTGTGGGTGGGCTGGCAGATGGACAGACAGACAACGAGGCTGGGCAGTGTCAGGTGGGCTGGTAGGTGGACAGACAGACAACGAGGCTGGCCAGGAGCAGGATTACGATGAAAGCAGGCAGGCTCCGTGTGCCTCCCTCCCACCCAGACAACAGCTCAGGTAACCAGCTCGGTCCAGTTCCCTCACACTCCTGCTGACAAGGTGTGTGCCAGAACTGTCAGCCCAGATGGTGGGCAGGCGGGCCAAGTGCCATCTGGGCAGTGCAGACCCCTGTGCACTGAGGTCCTGACTGACCCCCAAGTTCTGAGCACCTTCTGCCCTGGTCTCTGAGGGGCCTCCAAGGCGATATACCCTTCAGCACCACCAACACCTGACAGCAGACCTGACAAGGACTGCAGGGCAGAGCGGTTCTTGAATCTGGCCCTGGAGGGAAGCAGGACTAAGAGCTGGGATCTTTTCAGAGCCAGGAGGGTCATCAGAGCAGCCAGTCAGGGCAGCCAGCAAGACACCAGGGAAGCCTTCGCTGAGGGCAGGTCGGATATCCTGGGGCTCCTCAGATGGCTCAGACTCCCCTGTTCCCCCATCCCTCCGAAGTGCAGGGCCCTTTGGGCAGAGGGGAGGGGTCTGAGGCAGACGGCCATGGGCTAAGCTGATGAAGCAGATGAAGCCAAGAGCACAAACTGCCTAGGCATGCCGGGTACAGCGCATGGGATGCGGAGGGATGGCAGGCCTTACCGGTGGAGAACATGGGGGACCGACTCCTGATCTCCTCCAGCTTTTGAACGAACAAGGCGTTCATCTCTCCCTGCAGCGCCCCCTGCTGCCTGTGAGCACCCTCTGGCTGGCAGGGGGCCACCTTGGGGCTGTCTGGGCTGCTGGAGTCCGAGGACACAGAGCCGCTGCCTGGACCCTGCTGCCGAGCCCTAGGACCCTTGGGGGCCTCTCTGCTTTTCCCTGGGGTAGCTCGAGGACTCGGGCTGCAGCAAGGGCCCCCCAGTGAATCTACCCGGGCCCTGGGCTGCTGACTGATGGCCATGTGGCTGCCCGCAGGTCCAGGGCTGGGTGGTTGTTCCCTTCGAAGGCCCTCAACGTCCATACTGGCGCAGGAGCCCACCACACACTTCATGCATGTGGCGGCCATCCCTGCAGCTCCAGGGCCTTCGGGGGCATGCAGGGACCGCACCTGTGCCGGGGTTCTCTCTTCTGTTGCTTCTCCTGCTGGTGCCTTACCTCGGGGACTGCTGCTGCCTGACCTCTCCTGAGCAGGGGCCTCCAGAGCTGGGTTGGGGCTAGGGGGTGCCACATCATCGGCTGCTCCCTCAGAGCCTGCGTCCTGGGTGCCCAGGGCCAGCTCTGGGAAGCCCTTGCGACTCGGCTTCTGGCTTTTGGTTGGGGCACTGGCTGTGCGCCGCAGGAGCCTCTGGCTAACGGAGGGCCGGGGCAGGGGCTGCCCAGCAACATGACTGTCCAGTGAGCCTGGCTTTGGGCCGCGGAGGAACAGACCTTTTAGACCCAGAGTCTGCTTGACCTGCAAGAAAAGGAGTCCACATAGCCAGTGCCTGGCCCAGGTGTGGCTGCTGTGGAGAACTGGCTCTCCAGAGGGAGTTCTGGGCCTGTGGGGGCCATGGACCGCCATAAGAGCATGTTAGAATGCCATATACAGGAAACAGTTTCCTGGCAACTCTACCAAGGATAAGAGGACTTCTTCGCCCTTCAGACTAAAAGCCTGTCCCTTCCCAAACTTGAGATGGGATCTAGCAAACCTTGCCCGTGTCACCTTAAGGACAGACCTCAATCCCCACACCCTGGCCACCCACTGATGCCAGCCTTGAGGAACTGATGACTGTAGCTCTAGCTGGGGGGTCTGTTGTCACCATGGGTCACTCACCCTGCCCTGTATAGCAGCCTCCCGACTTCCCAGGTACCCCTCCTGCCTTCTAGAGGGCTACCTTTCTAGAAAGCTTCCCTGACCACCTCCAGGGTGGCTTGCACTCTGGCCCCATGAGTTCCTGAGGCCCTCAGTTGGCTCAACATCTGACCAGTGACAGTCCCCTCCTGCATCCCCCTCTACATATATCACTGCTGGGGAGGATCTGCGGCTACCTCTTAAGAGGCCAGAGGCCATGGGGGTCCTCACATGCCATACACCCCTGGACCCCACCACCAACACCCACCATTCCCCCAAGATGGGCCGTGCTCGTGCGCTGGAGAGGCCCAGGGGCCCTTCTGCAGAGGCACTTGAATCAGCTTCCTGATTCAAGATCCCAAATCCAGTGCAATTTGGTCAACGTGGTTGGAAAGCCATTTAGAAGGAGATCCAGGATTCCAGCTGGAGTGCCTGCTGGGTGCCCCACCGCCGCCCCAACTCAGACCCTGGCATATACTGAGGAGAGCACTAGAGGGGCCGAGAACTGACAGTGTAGGCAGGCAGAGGGAAGAGGAGGGCAGGAAGGAGCTACAAGGCTGTGCAGAGAGAGCTAGTCGTGGGAAGGGCCGAGGCCGGGAGGTTGAGCACAGGACATAGGACAGGCCTTGGCCTTGGCTGAATCCTGGATCTGCCTCATAAATGCTGCTCTCTGGCTGCAGATGGCCCAGGGGACCCCAGAACCATGTCATGATCCATGTCACATGAGCTGACAGTCTCCAAACGCTACTGAGAATCACGGATGCTAATGGGCGCGGCCTGGCATGCAGGTGGGGCGGCGGGCTACACCGTCCCGCAGCGCCGGGTACCTTTGAGACTCCTAACAAGGCTGAGCTTCTAAAAGTAGACTTGGGACATAGAGAAGCTCACTGCAAGACCAAAGAGACAGAGTGAAGGCAGGTGAGGTGGCCATGGTGGCCAGAGCAGGGCCTACCCAGCCCATGGCCCTCAGAGACAGGCAGACACTGGATAGGCGGATGGGTGGTGCCTCGGGGCTCCTGTTGCTATGGGAGAGTTAGTGCTGAGCCCAGCAGGACCCATTCACTGTGCAGTTACAGGCCCCAAAGGGTTGGCTGTACCAAATTGTATCCTAAGGGGCCCCTAGACAGCTGGACTCCACAGACTGAGGCTACTTCCTGTTCTGGCCTGGGGCAGGGGCACATGGGATGGGGCTCTGGGATCCAGGCAGTATGCAAATGCAGGTAAATCCCTTTCAGGATATAAGATGCGGAGAGGCGGGGCACTCAGGACAAGTGATGCCCAGGAGGGATCACAGTGGGGTCATGGTGCTCTGGCCCTGCAGAGAACCAACCCAAGCAATCAGGGCCCCTGGATATACAGGGTGTAGGTAGCCACTGAGGAAAACAGGCAACAGATGGAGGGCTTGGCGGGGGGGGGGGGGGGCAGATACTAGGGGATTCCATCCCAGGGCAGGGGCATTTGACACACATGGGTGCCCAGAGCCTCCTTGGGACACAGAGGCAGCACTGATAGGCCCCAGGGTTAGCATCTCCCAATAGCCCACATCACAGGTTGAAGAAGAGGCCCAGAGAAGTGAATGCCAGGCCCTAGCCCCGGGGGGGGGGGGTGGGTAGGGGAGGGCTGGTGCTACCCTTCCTGTGGCTCCAGGAGGCCTGGGAGGCAATACTCACCTTACCACTAATGTCGCTAACAGCCACATGTACAAAGATAGAGGCCTCTTCCATCCCCTCTAGGTACACATGTCGGTAGCCTGGAGCAACAGGGTCACCAGTCACCAAGGTTCCCACCCCTCCTTACCCTGCCAACCCATGCATGCCTCAAAGGTCTCCAGGCCTTGGGCAGGACCAGGAAACTTTCCTGCTCATAGCAGGGAAAGGCTGAGCCCCCTCCCTCCCTGTGTTCTCAGCTCGTCAGGAAACACCAGTGCTGAGTGCTGGCAATTGCTGACCCTCCCCCACCTGGCATCATGCTGCTGAAGGCCAGCGTCCTCTGGCCAATGAAGTCACGTCCAATGGGGTCGTGGTCCCAGACGAGGAAGCGCACAAGTGCAATCTCGGGCATGTGCACAGTGAACACCAGTGTTTCCTCCCACATGGGGTTGAATCCTGGAGACAGTGGGGAGAGAATCAGTGGGTCAGGCTGGCGCCAGAGGGGCCCCAGAGTGGACAGGGCACTGGGCGCCCAGCGGGGCCCTCACCATTGTCGTCCACCACTCGCGTCTGCTCCTTGCTGCAGTCCACAGGGAGCCCGATGACCTCCACCTCCACGAAGGGGTCGATGATCTGGGGACAGGGTGAGGGGTGGCACCGGGGGCCCGCGCTCTCCCACCACCCACCTGTGTACCTCCATGGGCTCGCCCCTACCTCCCCACGGTCACCCAGCACCGAGTCCCGTGGCTTGGGCAGCTGCTGGCCACTGATGATCCTCAGGGCCAGCTGCTTCTTGAGCTGCCCGGGCAGGGGATCCTCAGAGTTGGGGTTGAAGACACCTAAGAGGATGCAGGTGTGAGCCAGATACACAGCTTATGGCTCACACCTACCTGTTGGTCTGTGGGGCCCTGGTAGGAAACAGCCCTATGGAACAGACAGAAAGCTTTGGCCTGGGATGGGGCAGCTGCATCATAGTGGGGGCAAGTGCCCTTGTCATAGGGCAGCTAGGCACTTGCTCAGAGTGCTACCATCAAGAGCACAACCATGCAGTGGAACATGGCTCCATGCAACCGAGAGACATACTGGAAGGACAGTATGTAGACTGGCAGTCTGTGCAGAACACTGGGAAGCAGCGCATGGCTCCTGAGCACGCCCATCGGGGGCTGTGGTCCTGGGCCTGCATCTCCTGGAGCACACCAGGGCCTCAGACGAGTCCCGTCCCTGAATCCCACGCAAAGGCACTCCCTAACTCCCCACCCTCAGGTCCCTGGCATCGTTAAAGGCTCACTGTACCCTCAGCAGGCAGGTACCCATGCTACTCCTCCAGTGTCCTGGTAGCTCGGTCTCAGACAGATCCTCTGCTCTGTCCTATGTACCCAGCACCCTAGTGGCCCGTGTATGTCACTGGAGCCCACCCCGGCCTGAGCCCCTCACCCTGGCACATGCACTGTGGTTTGAGCACGTAGCCACAGCCGCCATTGGCACTGAACTTGGCTCTGTTCAGCTGCAGCATCCGCCCTTCCGACTGGTAGTTCAGGGCAACTGAAGAGAAGACAGAAACCGTGCAGGTCAGGAATGTCGAGTTCTGGGGCTGTAAGCCGCGCAGGGGCAGACAGGGCCACTTCTCGTGCCACCCGAGGGTCCCTCCTCACCACCCCGCCCTGCACCACACGCCTGCACGCGCACCCATCTGGCAGCCAGCATTCCAGAAGGGTTGCGGGTTGTAGTTGCTGGAGTCGACGCGGTAGGAGGAGGGGTATATGCGCGAGAGCTGGTGCTGGTTGAAGCGTAAGTACTGGGCAGGCTTCTGCTGCAGGATCTGGTGGGCCTTGGTCTCACTGAAGGACGTCACCTGCCAGCTGGACGGCACTGGGGCCCAGACCAGCCAGGCATGAGCGTGCACAGCCTGCACCCCACAGCCGGCCTGCCCGGCCCCACCCTCCACGTGGCCCTCACCCTCCATCTCCACGTCATGGGTGCCCACAGACTTGGTATATTTCACTAGGTCCGAGAGGGCTCGTGACAGCTTCATGGTCTTCTTTTGCCGGGTAGTCCTACGAAGGTGTGGCAGAGCTACTCAGGTCCCAGTGGCTAAGCCTCTCCCGCCCAGTCCCAGCCAGACTTCCTGTTCTTCGATCCAGGCTACAGGCCTGTAAAGGTCCTGCTCCCCAAATCACGTGTCCCAGGCAACCTGGGACTTGTAAACAATCGCTAAGGTTCATTGTAGCCCCAGCAGGCAGGTGCCCTACTCTAGCCGTCCAGTGTCCTGGTGGCTTAGTCTCAGCCTGACCCTCTCTCTGTTCTGTGTACCCACCACCCTGGTACCCAAGGGGGTCTCACAGGAGGTGGGAACGGATCAACCCTATCAGTGATGAGGCTATAGAAACGTGTCTGCTGCGGGCGGCGGTGGCCTTTAATTCCAGCACTTGGGAGGCAGAGGCAGGAGGTTCTCGGTGAGTTGAAGGCCAGCCTGGTCTAGAGAGCAAGTTCCAAGACACCCAGGGCTACCCAGAGAAACCCTGTCTCAACAGACAATCAAACAAAAAGTGTGTCTGTTGGATGTGGTCTGAGATGAAGCCATCGCAGGACCTTTGAGACAAAGATCCTTGGTGCCCCTGGACATGTACAAGACGGAGGCTGGAGATGCCTGCCCAGCAGAGGGGCGTTTGGAGGAACACACACTTCTGAAGGGATCTGAGAGCGCATGGGGGAGTCGAGGGAGGGGTTAGAGTGACTTAAGTCCTGGAGAAGGAGCCGAGTGACAGTGTCTTAGCAGCGCGCCCGGGCAGAAGTGAGACACAGAGGGGCAGGGAAAGGCTGCGGGAGACACAGATAGGGACCAGCAAGAACAAGGCCTGGGAAGGAGAAGGGCAGGGGAGGAGCAGGAGTGGGGACTAGGGTCAGTGGGAAGGTGGGTTCTAAGCTGGACTAGTAGTGACCCCTCAAAGGTGCTGTGGAAAGCAAGTAGGCGTAGGCAGCCTGGCACAGGCCCAGGGCAGCTGCCACTCTCATGGCGTACAGGAGGCACAGAGACAGACAGGCACTACCCTGGAGGGAATGGAAGGCTGAGGGCCGTGGGAAGGGGAGGTGGGAACTGAGGTCTGGTCGGTCAGGTAGTGTCTGTGCCCAGGAGACCCTGAGGGAACCGTTGGACCAGCCTCCCCCTGCCCCGCCCCTGTACCCCGAGCACTGCCAGGCCGGCCCCGGGCTGTTATCTCTTTCTGTGCTGCCTGGACAACCTCACGTTTTCATTACTTTCTTAAGAGTTCAGGATAAAAGTGAGGCATGGGGCCTGGATGGCCATATCAGCCCCCAATCTCTCCCTGGGACTGGACAAAGAACACACACACACACACACTCACACACACCACACACACACAGACACACACTGGGCAGGTCACTGACCCTCGGCTCTGGCTGCCTGGGGAGTCCGGGTTCTCGTCCCCCTCTTCCACGCTGGCCACCTTCTTTATCTTGCTGCCTTTTTTCTGTGTGGGGAAGTGGAACTGTGACTTGAGAAGCGTGGGTCAAGCCAGAACAGGAAAAAGGCCAGGAGGTGCAAGGTAGAGGCTGTGCGCCCAGGTTCCTGAGTTCCTACCCCACAGGCCCACAGTGGCATCTGCCCTGGCCCTGGGGGACGCTCGGGGCTCGGCTCAGTCACTGGCCAGTGGGGGTCAAGGGAAGGTGTCACCAGAGCTCCTGAGCTCCTGACCTTGGAGACCTGTCGCCAACCACAGCTAGCGAAAGGGATGATGGCAGCACCAGATGGGACCCCACCCCTCCCCATAGCCTGGGACCTCTGCTCACCTTGCGCTTGGAGAAGCTGCTCATGAGGAGCCGGCTGTTCCGCCTGCTAACCCCGGTGTCCTCGCCTGACTCCACATCTTCCTCAACCTTGCTCTGACCCTGAGAGACAGACAGAGGTTGAACTCAATCTCCGACCAGGCAAAGAGGGCAGGACAGCTTCCTGGAGGAGGCAGAAGTGGCCAGGCCTGGAAGCAAGGCACTGATTTGGGAGAGCCACACACAGCTGCCAAGAAAAAGGCCTGAGGAACTGGAGTCAGGACAAAACCAGCGCCAGCCTTCCATGGTGTGTGGTGTTACACTCAAGCTCCTTTGTCACAGATGGAAATTGTACGTGTGTTCTAAGCCCCCTTTATCACAGATGGAGACTGCACGCGTGTTCCAAGCTCCTTACCACAGATGGAGACTGCACGTGTGTTCCAAGCTCCTTTACCACAGACAGAGACTGCACGCGTGTTCCAAGCTCCTTTTTACCACAGATGGAGACTGCACGCGTGTTCCAAGCTCCTTTACCACAGACAGAGACTGCACGCGTGTTCCAAGCTCCTTTACCACAGACAGAGACTGCACGCATGTTCCAAGCTCCTTTTTACCACAGATGGAGACTGCACGCGTGTTCCAAGCTCCTTTACCACGGATGGAGAATGCATGCGTGTTCTAAGCTCCTTTACCATGGATGGAGACTGCACGCGTGCAGCTGGAGCACTTTTAGATGCATCTGCTTACGTAATCCTTTTTTGAAGCTCCCTGAGAGCCCTGGTGTCCCAGCCTGTTACTGCAGCACAAATTAGGTGAATAATCCAGATCCAGCTGGCTCAGTGAGTCTGAGAAGTTCAGGATGGGACCCCATGCCACAAGCTTGCTCCACCCCGAGCCCCTGAGCAGTAACTGTTCTACACACTTGCTTCTCCCAGACCCCTGTGGCTGCCGCCACTGACTCCCACAACTCTTGCACAGACACCCAAGACCTCAGGACAGCTCTAGCCAGGGGTGCCCACCTCATTTCGTTCCCTAGCCTGGGTGGAGGAAGGTTTCTGTCAGACACACTAGACCCGTCACCTACAGCTTGAGATCCCCACTAGACAAGGGTGTCAGCAGGAGCAAACGTACCCCACTCCCAAAGTACACATGTGAGAACTGCCCACACACCAGGGTGTGTATCCCCGTTAAATATACAGATTATATCTGCACATGTCATGGGTGTTACTGCACCCATGGACCCCTGCACACTAGCCCAAGGGCACTCCTGCACATGCATATGGACACTTCTTCCCACACCATAAGACAACACCTGCACACACATTATGGACCCTTGAATAGGCATGGATCCTAGCACATACCTTGGTCTGCTGCCAAACTGTACATTCCTACATACATTGTGGACTCCTGTATATACCATGCACATATGTCCATACCCCTGCATACACCATGGACACTTGTGCACACCCTTGCATGTGTGTATGGGCAATCCAGAGATGCTGTAAAGAGCTCACTTTGGTCCCTGACCACAGAGAACTCTGGGAAAGCAACTGAAGTTTCCCCGTGATCCCTAAGCCACTCTGACTTGATCTCATCAAGCACCGCCCCCCATCCCCCAACCCCCCACCCCCGTTGCTGATCTTATTACTGTGGTGGGCATCTGAAGCTCCCTCCAGCTGCCCTTACCTTTATCCTCTTGGAGGGTCAGGACCAGATGTGGCTGGCCCTCTCTGATGCCCAAAGTACCCTGTGGCCATGCCAGCTGGGCCCTTCCGGTCCAGAGATTTTTCCCAGGTCCAGCGCCAGGGGCGGATTCGCCGTGTCTGAGGCACCAGGCTTATCTGTGTCCTCACACCCTTTAGAGACCCTGGTGCATGGGTCCCAGGAACGGCAGTTGGGTTTCTTCTGAATTTGTGGACATGGAGTGGGAGAAGGCCCTAGAAGCTGCGCTCATGTGTTGGGGACCCCACGGGGCTGAAGTGTTTCTAAGCTCTTTAAGGAATGTGCAAACTGTTGCCATCACCATGCCCTCTGTGACCAAAATATGCACACAAAAGAAGTACACCCTGTCCATGGAGGCACGTGCTCACCAGGCCGCCGTTCACGCGACAAGGTCAGAAGCCACCATCAGCTCAGAAGTGCCATGCACACAGAGCTTGCCCTGGCCACCCTGAGGGACTGTGAGCGTGGGGTAAGGTTAGGGAAAAGTTGCATACACAACATTGGGGCAGGGGTGTCCTCTCCACAGACAAGGCCAGCGGTTAAGCCCCTGTCCTCAGCAGAAAATATCCTGTTCTGGGGCCAGGCTGAGGGACAGGGCTCCAACGGCACCAGTCTTTGCCCTCTGGAGCTATGGTTCACTACTAAGAGGGGGTCTCTTCTGTTCCCCCCTTGTGCTCACATGCTGCGCCCAGGACCTCCTGCTGGCTCACAAGAACCCCTGAGTTGGGCCTCATGTTCTCGGGGTTCATATGCAAAGGGAATAACACCTCGCCCAGAGAATTTAAAGAAACAAAAAACAAGGCCAGGGTGACATAACAAACCTACACAGATCTCCCCTCTCTGCCTGGGCCACACCCCGAGAAGCGCCCTGGCAGCCAGCACCCTATTCCATGCTCCCCCGTGCCCCTGGCTTAGCAAACTTCGTTATGCACATCCTTTCTGTTGGTCTCTAGCAGGCTGTGCAGATAGCCTGGTGATACGGTCAAGCTGGGGTGCGAGCTTCTTCTCCAACCTGGGTATCTCAATAAAGAGATCTCCTCCTCCTCCTCCCCTCTTCCTCTTCCCCCCTTCTTCTTCCTCTTCCTCCTCACCTCTTCCTCCTCCCCCTTCTTCCTCCTCCTCCTCTTCCTCCTCCTCCTCTTCCTCCTCTCCTCTTCCTCCTTCTCCTCCCTTCTTCCTCCTCCTCTTCCTCCCTTCTCCTCCCTTCTCCTCCCTTCTTCCTCCTCCTCTTCCACCTCCTCCTCCTCTTCCACCTCCTCCTCCTCTTCCTCCTCCTCCTCCGAGAAGCTTTCTCTGAGCGTGGTTATTTCTACATGAGGCGGTAGGGGCCTAGCTGTGCTACTGGCCCCAGGTGTCCCTCTTGTGGGCCTAGAAAAGCAGAGATCTTGTGAACCTTCACCAAGGTTGGACCAATTCCAGGGCCTCACCTCCACTCAGCCTCTGCTCGCAGAGACTGGGCAAAGCACCAGGCAGGTTATGCACTCCTGCCCAAATGTCTGGGAGCTAAAAATAAAGAGAAGGTTGTGAGCATAGGGCCTGTGTGGCCCACCTGCGCAGAGCCATCACATCAGCTATGCTGAGCCCTCCAGGGTTGTGGGTGGAAACAAACACACCTCTAAAAATACAGCGGGAGAGGACCCTGTGCATCTGGAAGAAGCCCTCTTCCACTCCCCCCCCCTCACCCCCCCCAAGAGCCTTGGAAACAGCTAAAAGTGATCCGGAGGCACAGGAAGGGAAGGGGGTAGGGGTGGGGGTGGCTCTCCAGGCAAGGAGAGCTACTCCAGCCAACATCTCACCCTGTAGGATTGCCTTGCTCAGCTGTGAGGCCAGCTGCCCCACCTGCCACAACCACCACAGCCAGCTGCTCGATGATGGCTGTCTATCTAATGTACCTGCCCTTCAAGCCTGGCTCCTGCTCCCCACCAGAGGCACACTGACTGTGCAATCTGGCACCCGCCTCTCCCCCAGCACACCCGCCTCTCCCCCAGCACACCTGCCAGGACAATCTCTGAAGGCCATTCTCTGTACTTCCCCACATATCTGTGAATTGCTTCAGGTAGTGGGCAGCTGCTCCCAGGACTTCCTGGGCCCTGGGATCTTGCTGTGTACCCCTCCATTGCCCATGAAACCTCCACCCTTTGAGTAGAGCCCCTCCAAGAGAAGCCTTAGGTCCCCAAGAGACTACTTGCCCACATACAAACATTGTACTAAGTGTACATGAGTGTGCACGGACATGTATGCAGGTGTGTATGTGTGAGTGTCGTAAAGGCGTGTGCAGAGGGGTGTGTGCACAGATAAATATGCAGATGTGTGCATGAATGCTGTGCAGTGTGAGCACACATACATGTATGCAGGTGTGTGTGTGTGCAGAGGTGTACATGCATACGTGTGCATGCAGGTGTGTGTACGGATAGCTTTACGAACATTCCTCTGCATACTGGTGCCTGTACGTGCACATATGTTTATTACTACATGTTCCGGGGCCCTCACCCAGCTCACAGACTAGCTGTCGGAAGAATGTGCCTCACCTTCTTGGCTTCTGTTTTATGCCCGAGCTTTCCAGACGGGGACAGTGTGGACACAGTGAAGTCACTGGGGTCTTCGCAGTCACGGATCTTCGACTCCTTGATCAGAGAATCCAGCTTCTTCTTAGCAATGTTTTCCACACGCTTCCGATTGGTGGAGGCCTGCCACACGTCAGCCCATTAGTGTCTGTCCCCATCCCAGCGACCAGCAGACAGGGACAGCCATAGTCCCCTGTGATTCTCAGTGCAGATGCTGTTATAATGCCCCAGGCAGCTATGGATGGCACCAACACCTAGAAACATCCGGCCCCTATTGTAGTGTTCTACGTGGGGAGTCCTGGAGGGGAGGAGGAGGTTGGGATCCACACACTGGCCTCCATAAATGCCAGGCAGACTGCAGGGACAGAGCTGACTTTGGAAGAACCTTAACCCTGGCCGGGTTCCCTCTCTGACCGTAATGTGTTTGGAGCACTTGAGAGAGGACCTCAGTCTGGGACATCAGGACTCCTTGGGTGCTCAAGATGGAGTGGTTGTTAAGGATGTCACAGTCATGAGTTCTGTCACTACCCTGGGCCAGCTAGAGACTTGTGCAGGCACACCCAAAGCAGGAAGAATCTGCTGTCTCAGGGCTTTCTAAAACAATTAGCTAGCTCTGGCCCAGAGGCCTCCTGCATGATTATTTTCCCATCTGATGACTCCTCAGGGGAAAATAAAGTCTCTGCTGCTTCATAGCAGCTGAGAGCAGTGGGTGAGCGATGCTCAGAAGAGAGATGTCAGTCACAAGGACCCCTAGCCCCTACCCCCTACTAGCAGAGGCTCTTGCAGACTGCCCAGGCTCCCTACACAGCCCTCAGCCCTGGGCCAGGCCAGCTGCAGTAAAGATACAAGGCGCTCTGTGGCTGTGACTGCTAGAGGGACCTGCTGTAGGGCAGAGCTCAGCACTGGAGCTGGTGCTGGGCATGGGCTGGCTACCCAGGGTCCAGGCAGCGGAGGTGCGCTACATTACAGTTACAGCACAGGGTGAACAGGTATGGGTGCAGGTGGGGATGGCCTGGGACCCGCTCCGTGCTGCCTCCACTCACTGCAGGGCCAAGAGGAGTATGAAGGCATCACAGCCATGTCCGTCTCCTCTCTATCCAGAGGCGGTCCACTGTTCCCCAGGACTCCTTCCCGCTCTCCCTTGTTCCCTTCCCTGCTGAGAACTTGGTCTTGGGGGTCCCAAGCCCTCCCTGCCTTAGGACCTCCTCAGAGCCTCTGGTGTCCACTCACATCGCCATTGAGGAGCTTGCAGTCGTCGTCAATCTCGTCGGCGCTGTCCTCATCAGACACTTCGCCTTCTTCTGCGTCCTCACTGATGTTGGCAGGGAGCTTCTTCCCCTGGGGGAAGTTGCAGGTAGTGGGAGAAGCCTCGAGGGGGACCCAGGGATCCAGAGGCTGGTCCCCCCACCCCAGGAGCAGCTGCGACAGGGAGAATCTGAAACATTCTGAAACTTGGAACGTTGGACATACGGAGGTGGGGTGCAGTTGTACACCCACAGCAGTTGTGGTTTTAGCAGCAGCAGCAGCTCAAGATGACATGGCGATCCCGAGAGTGAGTGCCCGCGCCCCGCCCTGCCCCCTGCCCCCCCCCCCTTCCCCACACCAAATCTGTCCATAGACGCTGCAGTTCTCCAGTTGGGCCCCAGGCTGGAGCGGGCCTGGGGATGGTTCCAGAAGGCTCACCTTCACCAGGATCTTGCCCTTGAGCATCTGTGGAGAAGGCAGCATGACAGTGTCCTCAGTGCCCACTGACGAGAGGTCCAACTTGTCCCCGAGGATGTCTGTCAGGTACTGCGCCATCTTCTTCTGCTGAACAACACTACAGTGGTTCTCGATGGACAGGATCACCGGGTACCTACGGTCCCAAGACGAGAGGCGTCGGAGGAGGCCAGAGCCCCAGAGGCTGACCGGGCTCCACACCTGTGCACAGGCTGCCTGCACCACTGAACGTGGAATAGGCAACTGGGTGGTTAGGTAGGAGATCTGCCATCTGCTCTCGGAAGCAACCCACCAATAACCGAAAAGTAAGTAAATGGGTAGGAAAGAAACTGAGAAAATTTTAGGGACAAGTAAAGAAAGCACGGAAAAAGACGATTACCAACCTCAGGAAGGTCAAAACGAAACAAAAACAAACAAACCAACAAAAACCACGGTGTTTGAAAAGTCGTGGTTTGAATACGGCACTTATGAAATACTGTAAAGAAAACAACGGGTAAACTGTGAGAAGCGTGATCTCTTTTATCTAGACAGTGGATGGCCCTCGGGTCCTGACCTCACCCTGGTGTGCTCTGCCTGCTCAGCACAGAATGAAGTGTGTGGGTGGTGCTTTTTAAATACTTCTGTGTTGCTTATTTTTAACTGTGTGTATACGCATTTGACTTCCGTTCTCACCAAAAGGCAATCGTGATCTGTTTAGAAAACCTAAGTGTCCAGAACAAGAAATGGGCAGTTGTGTGACGCAGAAAGGGAAAACAGAGGCCAAAGTGAAAGTCTCTCTCCATTTCTCAGGCAAAAGACAGGTCCTTAAGGGGACTGGTGTACCTGGAAAGGTGCCGCTGGCCCGCAGAGGAAGCCCCTGTCCGTTACAGGACAGCTCCTCAGCTGCAATCCCAATAACCCTACTGCTACACCCCCTGAAACCTCTCCTGCTTCCTGAGCCCCACCGGCTCCCCATTTCACCAGCTCCTTTCCGGCTTTCAGGGTCTTGTTTATACAAGGTCTTGTCTTCTATTTCCAGAAACCAAATTGGATTTCTCTCAACAGTATCTACAGCCACAGCTGAGTGGCAGCAAATTGAGTCTGGACACAAGAGTAGCTTCCTGGGGGTAATTAGTGGTAGAGCCATCACTTCCATGGGTGGCTGAGACCAGAGACTGCCGCTAAGCGTGTGTGGATAGCGGCAGACACACGGAAGCCTCCCCCTCCCCCAGCCTCAGCTAAACAAAGTCTGCCAGTTGGGTAATAGAGTCACTGCCCACCGAGGACACAAGGGGAGGAGAGACACTCAGACTCTGGATGCTCTTTCCCTGCCTTGCCTGTATCTAGAGCCAGCCCCCAGGAGACCCGGCCACTCACTCATTCTTGATGAAGGCATATTTGTTGATGGTTTCGATGACATCTTTGAAAAGGATCTTGGAGGTCAGAGTGTAGCCGTGGTGCACGATGGGTTCCCCATCAGGCCCATCCCAGCAGTCCACTGTGGGCAAGCAGAGCCGGGTTAGCTCCAGAGGCTTGGCTGTGGGAGCCTGGGGAGGCTCAGGCCCTGTCTTCCCAGTGTCGAACAAAAGGGACCGTGCCAGAGGCCGCCATGACTTACCCTCCACACAGCGGCAGCCGGCCTGCAGGACCCAGGCGTACATGTCTACACGAGACTGAGACATGAGCTGGTCACCCACGAGGTAGGTGTTGTGGGACGAGGTGATAAAGTAGTGACTCAGCGGCCGCGTCATGTCTTGGTGCACGCCGTGGTGCTCAGGGTTGAAGATGTCGCCAGCGGGGCTCCGTGTGTAGTTGGTAAAGCCTGCAAGACAGCACAGGCGTGCAGCACACGGCTCCCTGCCCCACAGGTAGAGGCCCTCGTCCAAGCGTGCAGCTGCCCACAGCGGTGTCCTGTCATCCCCCGGGACAGCTGAACGGCATGACGCACCCACTCACCATCAATGCCCAGCACCCCCTTGCTCTTGTTTTCCGGACAGGGCTCAAATTGCTCGATGATGCTCTGGCAGCTCTCGAGCGTCACGCCGTTCATCTAGGCCAGAGCAGAGGCAGGAGCCCAGGGTAGTTTACTCTCAGTGTGGGCTGCCTTCGGGCAGGTTCCCCTTCCTCCCACTACCATGACCGTCTCTTGCCCTTGTCTCTGATCACCATACCGAGGCTGACCACAGCAAGGGTGGCCTGAGGGCTGGTGGCACCGACCACCTTCTGTGCCACATTGCCTAGACTCAGCTGACTGTGAGTCACGTGACTTTTGGGTTACTTTCTCTGACTGAGGGGGAAAGTATGGCTGCCTCAGGGTGGGAAAGCCTGCAGGCGGGCAGGCGGGGGGCCATCCCAAGGGTAGTGGTATAAGATGGTGAATGTTAACTGCCAACTTCCCAAAATGTGGAATCACCCGGAAAGGATCAGGTGAGCCTGTGGGCATAGCTGGGGGACTGTCTGGATTTGTGGGTGGGATCCTGGTCAGTACGATGGAGAATGCAAGCTGAGCACTAACACACATGGGTTCGTTGCTCTCTGTTGGTGGCTATGGACACAGAGAGATGCAGTTCCCTCACGCTCCCGGCTCTGTGACTTCCCTGCCACAATGAACTATAACCTGGAAGTGTTGGCCAAACAAATCCCTCCTCCCTTAAGCTGCTTTTTGTCATGCTGGGCTTTGTGGAGGCTTTGTGGAGTGAGGCAGGGCCCAGCAAGAGCCCTGTGGGCCATGGTGTTGTAAGGGTAACCCTGGCCAGAGCCAAACCTCAAATCCCAAGCCCACAGCTGCTATTCAGCCACTTAGTCCCCACCCTGCTGTCTCAGTACACGATCTATCATTGTTAGGGGGACGCTGAGCACACAGGGGGCAAAACTGAGGGCCTGGAATGGGACCCAGCCAGTACCTAGTCCCCAAGGCATGCCCTCCTCCTGGAAAAACACCCAAGAAGGGCCTGGAAGATGAGTCCAAGAGGCTTTCCTTAAAGTGCCCCCATGGGGAGCCACATGCTGTCCTGCTTTCCATGGGAGTCACTCTCACACTCTCTCTCTCTCTCTCTCTCTCTCTCTCTCCCTCCCTCCCTCCCTCCCTCCCTCCCTTTCTCTCTCTGCCCCCCCACCCCCACCCCCGGCTTGGCCGGCCATCTTCCCTGCCATCAGAGTGGGCAGTGCCTTGTCCATGCCCAGACCTGTTTTAAGGTGAGAGGAGACGGCCATGAGTGGTCTAGGCAGCAGAGCAGTGCTTATTCCTAATGGTGGACTGGGCTCCTAGGGTCCAGATAAACAGTTCCAGGGGTAGTTAATGTTTGCTTAAGTACATTCAGGCCGCATCTGGAGTCAGGCAGGGCATGCGGCTACACCAACATACAAAGAGTGGCCCTCCGAGACCAGGCAATGGAACCCCAGCCCGTCAAATACTCAGTATAACATTTTTGCCAAGGACAGGCAGGGGTAAAACCCTCTGGAGGCTTCAGGTGGGGGACCCAGTGGCAGAATGGAGCTGGCTGGAGGCCCCTCCATCTGTGAGGGAACTGTAAGCTTCCTCGCTTGCCTGGCAGCACTCCGCTATGACACTCTGAACACATACACGGCAGCAGAAGCAAGGCTGCAGCCAAGCCATGCGGCTTCTGGGCCTCACCTTCTGCTCCACCTCCAGGAAGCGCTGCAGGTCTGAGGCGTCCAGGTGGTCCTTGTGGTTGCTGTAGGTCAGCATCAGCAGGTAGAGGTCTCGGCGAGTGGACATTGCCTTGTAGAAGGCGCAGAACTCTTCAAAGCCTAGTGTCCCCTGGTGGTCATCTGTGTCTGCCTCCTGTAACACCCAACCTCGGGTCACTCTCCAAGCTGTCAAGCCCACTTCCCTTCCTCCCCCTCCCCAAGCACCTCTCCAATGGCCCCTACAAGAGCAGGCAGATCTCTGTGAGTTCGAGGCCAGCCTGGTCTGCAAAGTGAGTCCAGGACTGCCAAGGCTACACAGAGAAACCCTGTCTCCAAAAAAACTTAAAAAAAAAAAAAACTAAACTAAAAAACAAACAAACAAAAAGCCCTGTTTGGGGGCTGGAGAGATGGCTCAGAGGTTAAGAGCTCTGCCTGCTCTTCCAAAGGTCCTGAGTTCAAGTCCCAGCAACCACATGGTGGCTCACAACCATCTATAATGATCTGATGCCCTCCTTCTGGCATGCAGGTGTACATGCAGACAGAGCACTGTATACATAATAAAGAAATAAAGAAAAACCTTGTGGCCCTTGAAAGCACAGATGGGAGCCGCCCTCCCTTACCCCAGCCTTGCAAGGAGGCCAACCTGTAACCCAATCCCACGCCCCTCCCCCATGCTGCAGACACCAGCACCAGCCTTGTGAGCTGAAGCCTTTTCTGGAGCGCCTCCTAGCTGGGCTCTGAGCCTACACCTGCAGCTACCCTTGGCCACCTGCCCTCTGACAAGAGACACTCAGGGCCCCAGAGGGCCCAGCAGTGTCCTGGCTCAAATGCCAATAACGGAGACATGTGTCCTTGGTCACTGTCTTCCTCTTGCAGAGAAAAGGGGCCCATAAGACAACCCCCAAGGGACCATCCTACAGGGTGCCCAAGGAAGCCATGACGTCTTCCCAACCTCTACAGGCATATGGAGCATCTACCAGGGTACCGTTCCCTAGGATGCTAACATTTGAGGCAGGGCACACCCCAGGCCCAGGCCAGGAAAGACTCAAATAAGAGAGCTGCCAGGGGTTGGAATGGGCTTCACGGTGGCACTGGAGGTCTTAGGAACAACTCAAGAAGGACTGTGGATGGGGGGTGTTTCTGTTCTATGAGATGCACTAAAGACGAGGTGGGTGAGCCCACACTTGCTTGGAGGTAACAGCCCAGAACTGGCATTCACCACTGCTCTCTGATAAGTGACAGTGCTCAGTACTTGGCTACGGGTCTTGGGTGGCCCAGATGCCTCTGAATCACCCATAGGACTGCCAGGGGACCCACGCAGCACCCTACACAAGACTTAGCTCTTGACCTCCACTGACCACTATCCTGTGTCTTGTCATTCCAGACCTGGGACACACAGCGGCTAGTCAGCAGCTGTCCACAGACACTGGCTGACTCCTCAGGCCTCTACAGAAGTTCTAGATAAGTCCTTCTGCGGCGTGGCAGATGGCTGTCACCAGATCTGTCACATCAAAGCTGTAGGGCCTCGTGGAGGCTCTGTGCATCCAGGCTCTTGCGTTAGCTCACCGGCTTCCTTGTCCCTGGCCATCCAAAGGCTGAGGAGAGTCCCCAGGGTGGTCAGGAGGAACCCAGAATGGGTAGCTAACTGTTTAGCCCAGATGGAGCCCTGGCAGCAAGGGAAGTGCAGCCCAGCCCTACATTCTAACCGTCTCTCAGCTCTGATGGAATTATGTTAAAGCCAGTGTATCTGCTACCTGGGTCTGTGCTCCAATTAGACAGTTCCAGACCACGCTAATACTGATTATCTAAGTGTCCAGAGCCTTGTGGAAGGTCACATCTCCATCCTGGACTCCAAGTGCCTATGGAGGTTACAGTGACCTGCTTGACCTAAAGGGACCCTGCATGGGGTTGGGGGGATCAGGCTTCTAGGGTTTGCATTCTGTATGGCTGGCTGACCACCACAGGTGAAGCCCACTGGGTCTGCTCTGTGTGAAGCAAGGGCAAGGCCCATGTCGCCAGGGCAACAACCCCACAACGTCCTCTTCCTACCAACCCTGGAACTCTATCCACCTGCCTCTCATGGCCTTCCATCTCTGTCCAGGGAGTCCTACAGGACATCAGAAAGAGCTAGCTATGCCTGGGGCCACCCAGAGGGACCCAGGAGCTAGCCAGAACTCAGAAGGCACAAACTGTAGAGCGCCATCACCTGGCGTAGCCCCAAGCCATCGCACCCAACCCAACACAGGTATTTTTCCTCCTCTTCCCTCTCACACGGCTGCTCTGAGCCCTGAGTCCTGTTCTGCCTGCTGCCTGCCCCTTAATGCACCCTCGCCCTGAGAGAAGTATGCTTAACCCAGGGCTGTCCTGATAAGGTTAAGGGTTAAGGGTTAAGACCCAGTGTAGGCAGCAGAGAATGGAAAATGGTCACGCCAGACGTTAGCCATCTGCTAGACCCCACTGCTCAGCTCACTGACCCAACAGGGCCCTTTAGAATGGCAGTGAACACTCCGATGGTTCGTTGAGAGTGGGCAGCCTGAGAGTGTCCTGTTCCCTGTCCGTCACTGTCACGGAGACCCAGCTAGTAGCTGTCATTGCTCCACCTGAGCGTGTCTGCCTGTCTAGCATGAGTGGACAGGTAAGAACCTGTGAGGACCAGACACAGCAGAGCTGTCAAGCCATGAGCGTGTGTGTGTGTGTGTGTGTGTGTGTGTGTGTGTGTGTGTGTGCGCGCGTGCGCGTGCATGCATGTGCTCACGTGCTTACATGCTCACGTGTCTGGCACCCATGCTCACAGAAACCCCTTGCCAGGCTACAGCAAGGAAATGAGGCCAAAGCTCTGCATTTGCTGGCTCAGCCTATTCCTTCCCCAAACCGGGACCTGCCAACCTAAGAGTTTCTCTCCCATGGAGGCTCCCAAAAGACAGAACTAATTACAGACAATAAAAGCTGCGTTTGGCTGAAGGATGCATTTTCATAACTCTTAACAGCAGGGCGGTTGGGGGTCAAGGCAAAGTGAGGTGACTAACGAGTTACTGCCCGGCCAGTCAAGCTCCTTGATGGAACAGGTATGTCTTTAAGGCTGGAGATTGTAAGAGGCCAACAGACAGGGCGTACCGCATTTGAGTGCCCACTCTAAGTGCCCACCTACCCAGATATGGCCTATGCACAGCGCCCTGCCCCACAGTCAGCAGAGCAGCACCAGGTTCAGTTGCCAAGAGGTGACACCCTGAAGTCCCTGGCTACCTGCCCTGTGAGGCATCCAGGGCCCTATGGAGACTTCCCACAGCTCTGGCCTAGCTAGCCACTCCCTGATTGCCATCTGCAGCCTGCAATAGCCCCAGAAGGCGTACACACACACACATATACACACACACACACATACACACACACACACACACACACACTGCCCCCGACGAGGGACACAAGCCGCCACACTCAGCTGCCACACTCAGCTGCCACACTCTCTCTCTCTCTCTCTCACACACACACACACACACACACACCGCCCCCGACGAGGGACACAAGCCGCCACACTCGACCGCCACACTCGGCTACCACACTCAGCTGCCACACTCACACACACACACACACCCCGCTTCCAACAAGGGACACAAGCCGCCACACTCAGCCGCCACACTCGGCACTCACCCTGAACATCTGCTTCACCCTCTGCCGGGGCAGGTTCACGTTGAGTTTATGCAGCAGCTGCAGAACCTCTCCAATGCTCAGGCTGCCGTCCCCGTTCTTGTCAGCTTCGTCAAACGTCTGCTTCAGCCACTTTGGGGCTGAGTTAGGGGCCAACACCATCCGTGGCTTGGCATGCTCCTCCCTCCAGCCTCAGCGTCCCCAGCCCAAGCGGCTCTCCTCATCTGTCCTTCCTTGGGAAACCCTCCCCAGGCAGATAGTGAGGGGGTCAGTCCCCACCCCTGGAGCCCAAGGATATTGGTCCCTGGTGCGCTGGCGACGGGCTAGGCTGTCCTCGTCACTGATGCCAGCCACGAGGTAGCGAAGGCCTGTGACCCAGGTGCGTGCCTCCTCGCCACTGGGCGAGACCAGGTCCAGCGACTCACGGTGGCTGCCGTGGTAGATGCTGAAGCAGCAGTTGGGGTCAAAGCTGCCATCTGGGTAGCGCTGGAAGATCTCAGACTGGCGTCCTTCACTCACCTCCTGGATGGAGTCAATGGAGACTGCAGGCAAGGCAGAAGATACCAGGTCACCAGTGCCCGGCATGTCCTCAACAACTGATACGCCCATCCTCGGAGGGTAAAAGTGCTTGGCTGACCCCTCATCCTGCTCTGTTGACCACAGCCCTTTCCTCCCTCCTTTAGTAAGAAAACACACACGCACAGGTGTGCACACACACACTCACACAGATGCATGTGTGCACAGATGCACACATGTGCATGCACATACACGCATGCACGCGTGCACACATGCGTGCACAGATGTACACACGTGCACATACACAGGTGTATGCACTCACTCACACACATGCATGCATGC
This sequence comes from Acomys russatus, assembly GCF_903995435.1. Classification (NCBI taxonomy): domain Eukaryota; kingdom Metazoa; phylum Chordata; class Mammalia; order Rodentia; family Muridae; genus Acomys; species Acomys russatus. The sequence goes on from NC_067165.1 coordinate 46,416,751, forward strand.
ACCGACCCACACATTCACACACTCACACTGAGGAAAATAAGAGAGGGACAACTAGTCCCCAGCTGGCAGTCCAGGCACCTGGCTGGCTACCCCAGGACTGAGATGGTTTTGGATGTGCACAGTGAGGCATGGGAACACGCCACTCTGCCCATCAAACCCTGGCCAGCTCGTCTCTCCATTCCGAAGAGCACTTGCTCCAGGGATGGGCAGACCCTGCAGCTGCCTCAGTAACAAGTCCAGCACTGTAGATGTGGCAGGCGGCTGCAGCTCAGCTCACAGGTGTGCTAGGCTGCAGGTGTATCAGCACGCCTTGCTGAGTGAGGCCTCTGCTGGCCTTGGCAACCCGGCTCAGTGAACCCTCTGATCAGATCAGTCCGCGAGGAGGTGAGCTCACTCGATGACTTTAGACGCTGTCCCTACATCTTGGGTAGAACTGTCTCAGACATGTAGCCCACAGGGAGCCAGCATCCCCTTCCGGGCAGCAGATACCCCCGTTCTGTCTTTTTCCTTTCTCAAGCTCCCTGGCACGAGTGTGGCAGTCAAAGAGGTGGGCTCTAGCTTGGTCCAGGGACTAGCACTCCACCTACTCCTCTGCACTGAGTTCCAAGCACCCACTGGGCCTCCAGGGGTGAAGGACTGAAAGCTCCTGAGTCACTTCCTGTTCCTCCGCTCACTCTCCCAGCTACTTCCTGGCTCATGGATGCTCAGCTACTAGGAAATGGACTGTTTTGCCAGCTCCTTGTCAGGGTTTCCCCTAGACATTTGGATGCTCAAATTCCAGGAACATTTCTGGGCTCAGAACTCCTGGCCAGGCACCAGGCTCCCTCCTGCCTGTGCAGCCTTGAGGCAGCCCCGCTGCCTGAGGTAGAGCCAGCCAACACTGGCCCCTGGGGGCCGGCGGTGGGGAAGCCACCCAGTCCAGGATGACTTCACCTTGGAGCTCTTTTCCTCATGGGCCCTCCAGAGTCCTGGCAGAGTGGCTGTCTCCTGGGACTCCATGGTGGTACCCTTGGTAACTAACTGCTGGGCTAAAGCCTTCCCTGGCATACCTGGGTGCTGCTGTTGGCAAAGCCAGAGACCTTAGAAGTTTACTTCTCCCAGCCTGTGAGACTCCGGTGTCTTTCCCTGGTCCTGGGCCTCCAACTCCCGGTCTCCGGTGACTCCCTACTCCATGAGAGCTGTGCGGGCCAGGTGACCCCTGCAAGCCACGCCTGCAAGCCATGCCAAGTGCTCTGACCACGCTGCCTGTGTTAACCTTGGGCTCCCAGCCTGCTTTCAGTGCACCTGACTGTGTGGGCTTCTGTGGCTTCAGGACAGTCTCGTTCCCTTGGCTGGTCTGATAGTCCTTTGTCCCTCACTGACCTCAGCTATACACTAAGCCATCCTGTCTCCATGGAGTCCTCGCCAGGGGACGGCTGGCCAAGGCCATCAGGCCCGTTCCTATCCCTTGTTCCACTTAAGCCTAGAGACACAGCACAGCACAGCACGTCAGCAGGGTCTTAGTCCCATACCCTCAGCTTGTCGAGAGAGCTCACCATCCCATGCCCCCGAGGCTCAGGCCTACCCACCCGCCGCCCTGGGTCATTCACTCACTCTTGGCCTTCTCGTTCTTGCGTGAGGGCCGCCAGCGGAGGCAGGAACGGTGCTCATCCAGGTAGTAGAAGCGGACCAGGCCCTTGGAGCTGCCACGGAGCTTCACCATCTGGGTCCCCTCTTGCATGGCACTCATGCACCGCTCCACTAGACACAGGTGGACACACGACAGAGACAGAAAGATGGGAGCTCTGCCAGGCATGGTGGCACATGCCTTTAATCCCAGCACACGGGAGGCAGAGGCAGGCGGATCACTGTGAGTTCGAGGCCAGCCTGGTCTACAAAGCGAGTCCAGGACAGCCAAGGCTACACAGAGAGACCCTGTCTCGAAAAAAAAAAAAAAAAGAAAGAAAAAAAAAGAAAGAAAGAAAAAAAGGAAAGAAAGATAGATAGGCGCTCTGAGAGCTGTGGCAATCTCACCTCTCTAAAGGGCCTGTTGGCCTATCCAAGCATGAGGCAGATTGGTTTGCCACCTCTTCTCTGTTGGTCCTAGGCCACCTGAGGTGGCCTGAGGCAGCAGGGAAGAAGTGCAGCCTCTATCTCCCATCAACCTGGCCAGTCCCAGAAAACTACTCAGATCCTAAGTGGCCTTCACACAGACTGGCAAGCAGAGGCTGAGGCTCCAGAGGCTAGACCAGTTCCTAAATCAGCAGCACATGGAGCTCCCATACTGGGCACGAGGTGGGCCTAGGCACCGTGCGCCAAGCCTGGCTGCCACCCCGCACCATGGGCCACCCCTGAGAGCCTTCTGCCTCTTCTTGTGGAATCACCAGGGACATCACCTGACTCACAGGCACTGAAGTCAGAGAGAAACCCGGTGGGGAGTCACAGGGCTGGGAGGCTGAGGTGCTGAGTTAAGTCTGGAACCTGCTCTTTCCTTGAACTACCTGCCTCCTTTGTCAACTAGGCCTCCTGTCCCAGGGAAAGGTCCATAGGTCCCAGAGAGGCCAGGCCAGGCCCGAGCCTTCTTCACTGCGCTGCATGCACACCTAGACACAGGAAGCTCAGGAACAGAAGGCACTAAACCTCACAGGTGCCAACAACAAGGCATCCCCAGGTGGGCAATGCAGAGAACCATGGGTAGTGCCAGCCCAGGAGGACTCGTTGGAGGAAGAAAATATTGACCATAAGCAGAAGGGAACTGTACACAAGAGAGATAGGGCTTTCCAGGGCACACAGCCTGGGGTGACACAGCCAGAGGGGACACAGCCGGTGGGGGGGGGGCACAGCCGGGGGGGGGCACAGCCAGGGGGAACACAGCTGGGGGACACACAGGTGTGGCTGCTGGGTGCATTTGAGGTAGGGTTTGGGGACAGAGAGAGGCCCCCAATGCAGTTCTAGAGGAAGGCGACTTGAATGTGCACCCTCTGTTGCCGGAGCTAGGAGCAGTGAATCCAACATCCCTACTAGGGCCTCCATGGCATCCCAAGACGCACTGGACCCTCCTGCTGGCCACCCAGGAGCCCTTTCCTCCTGCTCTGTGCCTCACAGTACAGGGGCAATCTAGAGGTCGTGGCGCCTACACCCACATGTCTCCATAACTAGGTTGAACTGAAGGCACCATTGCCCCCACAAAATCCCAAGGACCCGTCCCCCTTCAGAAAGAGCTCTGAAGCCACCACCTGAGCCTTCCCATCATATCAGCACACATAGCCGGGCTCTGGCTCCAGCTCTGCCTTGCCCCCTCCCCTCTTGGAGTTCAGCCTTCAAGGTCAGCTAAAGACAGGGAGAGAGTATCTCTGGCTGCAGGGCAAGAGGCAGTGTTTCTGGGCCTGGGCATACCAGAGGAGGAAGATGCCAAGGAACAGGAAGTTGGAGTGGGGAAGGAGGGGGTCCAGGCCTTTGCAACCCCAGGGGCAGCCCTAACTTCCCTGGAAGTTGCACATCCCATAGGGCATGGCCAGTCCTCAGGAGGGACCTGCCCTTTGCCCTTTCTTACCCAGAAGGCTGAGCTGCCACCGTGGTGATACTACCACACTCCCTCCAACCCAGAGGAGCACCTCTGCCAGGTAGGCCACAGCTCCAGTGGTTCGGCTGGCAGTGGGTGGCTGGGGACCAGACATATCCAAACAATAGCTGGAGGCTTGCTCCCCAAAGCCAGAAAGGTGACAGGCCAAGCTGAAGTGGCAGATGCCCTTCTGCCTTCTACCTCTTCATCTTCCTCCTCAAAGGCCACTGAAGTTCCCCAAGGGCTGTTCCCAGGTCCCACTGGCATCGGCCCAGCTGCTGCCTGCAGCCCTGAATCACCCCCAGCCCATCCATCCTCTGGAATCCCCAGGTCTGTTTGAAGATGAATCCCAGGGGTGGGGGAGCTGCCAAGCCTCGCCCTGCCGTCCTTGGCCAATCCGCACAGTAATCCTGCTGGATCCAGCCCAGCTGGGCAAAGGATTTAGGCCAGGGGAGTGCCCAGCTGCCAGTTCAGAGCAGGCTGCTCCATGTTTAAGCCACCAGATTCACCTTTGAGGCCAAGGCAGGGTAACAGGTCAGGCAGAGGACCCTCCTGGGACACAAAACAGAGGCTACAAGACCTGGAACGATGGTTCTGTGAGATGGTCCCCGACCCCCCCCCAGGAGCGACTATATCCATAGGTTTGCATGGCCACTTTGCCTAGACCCTTGTGGCCTAGAGGAACTTGACCCAGAGCAGAAGGGACACTGACATCCATCATAGGAAGGAGAATGCAGCTTTCCTGAGCTTATGCGGCTCCTTGTGCAACGTCCACTCCAAATCCCAGCCCACCCCTCCCCATGCCCATCAGAACCAAAGCCATGGAAGTATCTTGTTACCTGGGGCACATTAGCACCATATTCTGCACCCAAGGCTGGGATCCCTCATGACACTCTCCTGACAGGGAAGGGGGTCCAGAACTCAGGGAGGCCCTGTCCACCTACCAGGACACTGACCGAAGGGCTGAGCGGAAGCCCCACTCCACACCAGCCATAAGCAACCGTTTAAGGGGTGGCTGAGCACCTAAGAGCTCTTCTCACTGTATTCAGTTCTGCACGCCATATTCCAGGCAGCCAGAGGTGGGACGATAGTAAAGATGGGAGGTGGGCTTCATATCGCTTCCCTGCATCAGGACCACCAGCTTCCCGACTTCCTCCCTAACCAGGCTTCTGTTTCTGGCAAGGAACAGCACACCCTGGAAGGCCACATCCCACAGCCGTACCACTCCACTTCAGTAAGTACCCTGGGTGCTCTTGCCCAGCCTACCCCCTTGACCCTGGCCTGCCTGCTCGTGTGTCCTGGGCAACAGGAAACTCGGCCGCAGGAATCAGGGCCCACTGAGCCAGATCCAACGTAGTCAACTCACAGTCAAACCTAGGACCCAGTCAGGAGCCTTGGCCAGAGGCCTGGCCTTGTAGCTGGCTGGAGGTCCACAGGCCACAGGAGGTCCTGAGAGGATGGCCACCTGTGTAGGCAAAGCCCAGAATCCCCAGTGAGTCGTGGAACAAAAGCTGGGGTTTTTTTAAAGGGTACCAGGAAGGCCACAGGGGGAACTATGGGTAAGATGGGCCACGTGCTCTGAGGAGTGCTCCCTCTGGACGGTATTTACGATGCCCTCCCTTGCACCCGCTGCTGCCCACACTCCATCAGCCATCCGTGTCCCTCCAGTGGCCAGGCCACCGCACTTGCTGTTCAGTGCTCACAGGCCCACAGTATGCCAGAATTTCCAGATTTTCTGCTCCCTCTAGGATCCCTACCTTTGGATACACACCTGCCCGGTCTAGGGCCACTCATGCTCCCCAAATCTCTCCAGAACTGGCTACCTCTGTCTTCTCCCCTCTTTGCTTTTAGCCACCCACTAGTCTCCCACCGTCAGCCAGAGAAGAGAGTTAGGTGCCTGGGCAGTGCCTCCAGAGGAACACAGATTCAGTGGTACCAGTGCCCCCAGTGGAAGACCCAGACCACTGCACCCCAGACTCCCTGACCCTCCTCATGGCCCCAGGACATAATCCTCTACAGGCCAGGCAGGCAGAGGCCCAGCTAATCCGCCCTCACACAGGGTTCTGCCAGTAAGACCTCTTCCACTGTCCTGGGGACCAAGGTAACACTACCTACATCTGATATTGCAAAAGGCAGGTGCACAGGGCACTTTAGCCACCGAGCAAAGCAGTGCCCGAGCCGAGGGAGACCATGGATGCCAGGCTACCATGGATGCCAGCATGTCCATAGTGCACTAGACTAGGGTCATATGGATCAAAAGCCCAGGTAACAACAAGCTGACCTGACCACTTGGCCTCCCAAGGCAGGTGGGGAGCTCAGACAGACACCCCTACTGCTGGCACAGGAAGAAGGGCAGCCATTCCCAGATGAGCTACATACCCTACCCCTTCAAATGCCGCCAGGACCCCACACCTATATGGGGTTACCCAGCAGCCCCTAGTCATGCTTGGGACCCAGGTCCAGGGATGGGTAAAATTCCCGCCTGCTGCCTGGGGGTTCACTAGGACCACCTTCAGAGGCCAGAGGTAGTCAGATCCCCACTAAAGTCACAGAGGGACTTTAGGACCCCTGCCTCCCCCCAGAAGTTCTGGGGGACCGTCAGGAGCCAAGGATGCATAGCATCCAGAAAGTTGAAGACATCCACCATGGTCCTCACCCAAGTGGCTCAGGCAACAGTTGCATGTGGCCTCCTTAACCTGATGTCATGTACCAGTCCCACAGTTTCATGCGGGAAAGGAACAGGTGCATTTGGTTGCCTACCAGAAGCAGCACACCTGTCTCAACCACTCACCCCCAGAACAGAGAGCTCCTGAACTCCTCTGTCCGAACCTCACCTGCCCCACATTGACCCACGCCACACCTTCACAGAACGCTGCCTGCTCCCAAGGGTCTCCTCTTGGCATCACCTCAGCATCACCTAGAATCCAGCAGGCAAAACAAGCATGAATGAGGGAAACCAGGCAGAGTCAAGACACTTAGTCTGTCCTGGGAGCAGTGGGTAACTATGCCACCTGGGCCATCCCAGCATGACTCCAGCCAGCTGCAGCCCTGGTCTGGAAGTCCTGGTGCTCAGATACGTGACACAGAAGCACAGGTGGCAAGGGAAGCCCTGAGGACAGGCGAGGACTGCGCAGCTCTTTGGCCCCACACTGACCCACAGGTGGAAGACACCATGACTGTGCCAGCTCAGCATCCACAGCTGCTGGGCCCTGGACGATTGGCTGGGCAGTTGCTGGGCAACAGGTACTCCCCTAGATCAGCTGCCCTCATCACCTGTGTGCCTCAGTTCCCCTGCTGATGAGAGACATGTCCCCACACCCAAAGCTCCTCTTGCCTGGAGCCCACAGACACTGGCAGCTGCTGAAAGAGCTAGGTAGCACTGGTGCCATCTTGCTTCTGTGAGGGAGATCGATCTTGTCCTGGCACAGTGGGCAGCACAGCTGCATGGCTGCTGTGAACAAGAGACCAGCAACCATTCAACAGACTCGTCTCTCCCCAGGGAGAGCTGGGAAAATCAATTTACTCTCCCAACAAACCTACAAATAATACCCACAGGCCTTGCCAAACATGAACACATGCAAAAGGGCAGCCCTCATGCTGCAGGCGGGGCAGGACTTGCAGCAAGGGATGTGAGTGAGTGACGCTCTCCCAGTCCCTCCCTTGTAGCCTTGATTCTCCCCGGGCTGCCTCCCAACCTGTAGCCCATCACAGACGACACTTAGTGATGCCTGGAGGAAGCCGTCCTGCCCCAGCTCCACAGCGCCCACCAGAATGAGCCCGGTCCCTGGTCCCGTGCCACTCAGGAGGGAGGGACAGGCCCACACACCCACACACATATGGCCAAGCTTATTTAAACGTCTGAGAACAGCAACGCATCTCCCCCCCCCCCCCCGCCCCGCACGTCTGGGTGCCTCCTCCCCAACTATTTTTTTACTGTATCAGGGAGTGTGAGCCGGTTTGTTCCTGCCCTCCCCAGCCAGATCCAAGGGGTTGCATTCGCTCCTGGGGGCCGTTGAGCCCAGGCAGGGCCTGAGGAATCCCTCAAGAGCAGTAGAGGCCATCTGACCAGCCCCGCAGCTGCCCTGGGGATGAAACAGCAGGCTTGCTCTGCTGGGTGGATGCGCCCTTTTCCTCCAGCAGTGCCTGCCCCATGACAGCAGCTCTGGCTTCTAGCAGGAGGAGGCAAGTTCTGGGGGGGTGTCAGGGGGCCAGGGGGAGCCTGACCTATCACATCACCCTAACCCTGGCTGATCAGTGGGGAAGGTCAGAGGGGGACTGAGACGGGCCACCCAGACCTTGCTCTGCCCATGTTTAGATGCCTGGGGCAGCCAGGGATATGAGCAACCTAGAGGGTAGAAACAGGCTCTGCCTGGCCATCCATGCTCCACTCACCAAGCTAATTAACTGGCCTATCCATGAGCTGACTGGCCTACTCCCATCCACCTTCTTGCAGAAGTTCCCGCAGCTCGGGGACCTACCCCTGGACAGCAGAGGGTGAGCATCAGCCTGACCCATACACCTCTGGTGGCACCAGCTTCAAGATTTAACCCCTACCCATGCTGGGGGGAGGGTGCAGGGGATGAACTCAAAGGGTCTTATTGCTGATCCATTACCCAACGGCAGTGGTAAACCCAAGTTCAAAGCTGTTAAGCTGTGCGTGAAGGTGCCAGAGGTCAGGAAGTCACTTGCAGTCACAGTAGCAGCAAGTAAACAGGGCATTCTCAGAGATCGGCAGTGTCCACTGCCCAGTGCCCCCACTTAGAGGAGTCCTCACGTGTTCAGGCCTAAACCAGGTCTCTCCAATCCTATGGCCATGTAGCCTGGTGCGTTTAGCCCACAGGGGTCCCAGCATTGACCTTCCTCTATCTCTAGCAGAGCTGGGGCCTCCCCAGGGCTCCAAGGCCACAATAAGTGTCCCTCCAAAGCAGAAGAGGCAACTTTCCTACCCTCTCACTATGCCTGGCTATCACTAGCTGGTGGCGTGTGGCGGCTCAGCCCACAGCAGTGGCTTTAGTCACATTCGACAGCCCCATTAGAAAGAAGACTCTATTAATAGCCCATTTCTCGGTTTCCTGCTCTCCCACACGGCTCTCACTCCTGTGTCCCTGGGGGTTCCTGTCTTTGTCACCAGCCACTCACTTCCCTGAGGGGACAGCTGCCCTCTCTTCCTCCAGCAGGGCCTGCTCAGCAGCCATGTGTACTTGGGCTAGGCCACTGCGTGGGACACCTTGTAAGAGCTGTCACAGGAATCAGGCTGTAGCCATCAGTGTGAAATCCCTTCTGGAAAGTCATCAGATCAGGTAGGAATGCCTCTCAGGAGCACAAGTAACAGCGAGGAGAGCCAGTCCCACCCAGCTGCTTCCCCTGGTGCCCAGACCAGTCAAAGAGGGATGGCAGCAGTTGACACAGTGGGTGGTCTCTGGGTATGGCCAAGCAGGGGCCTGAGACAACAGGAGACAAGAAGTCTGAGCTCCTGAGTACCCAGCACTGGACAATGAGGGCCACCTTGAGGCTAGAGAGCCCTCCCCCCACCACACCCCCATGCCAGAGAACTGGCCAGTGAGCCCCAGAGGAAAGCACTTTTCTGAACACAGAGCTGGCGCTCCAAGCTTGACTTCTTACAGTGCATGTGTCTCCTGGGTTGAAGATACCTGTCCCAATACTTGTTGGGCTGGACAGCTCTTCATGAGCTGTTTTGTTCCCACATTGTACTCACTGAGGTGGGGTGAGGATCTCCTGGGATATTTTCTGTGCTGTCCCATCACCCCTGGTCACCCGAAACAGCCTGAGCTGCATCTGAAAACTGGGCTGCCGAAGCCTAAGTCATCTCAACCAGGGCCTGGAAGCTCCAGACCTGAAGAGCTTCGGCAGGAAATAGAGACATGAATGCACCAGTGCTGTGGCCTGGCCAGCCTGGAGTCCAGATACCCGCAAGCCCTCTGGGGACCCTGGGCTGCTGAGTCTGAGCAAGCTTAGGGCCGTCCTCCCAGGACAGACTGGCCAGCTGCTTCCAAGTCAGGACTCTATCTTCATACCTAAAGGCTGACCTGGCTTTTCTCCTGGGGAGAGCTGGAAGGGACCCCAAAGCTAGCCCCTTGAGCAATCCCAGCAACTTGCCTCTCACCTGTGACCATCCACCACAGCTCAGGGACGCCACCTAGCTGTACCCACGGGGCGGGGGGCTTCCCAGAAATCAAACACCCCTTGCTGAGGCTGGTGCTCACCTCCCCCATGCTACCCTCCCTTTTCCCACACAGGAAGTCTGTCCAGCCAGCCAGGAGCCCACATACTCTGTGCTGAAGGCAAACTCCCAGAAATATGCAGGCTCACTCCTCTGATTACGCATTCTCCCACCGAGCCCTCCCCCAGCCAACTCTCTTTGAGGTGGAGCTACAGGCTCTGCCCAGGACCAGCCCCTGTGCCCACAGCTGCCCTGAGAGGGGCACTTTGCTGGGTGGGGGCTCTCTGGCTCTCCAGGGAAGGTGCCAGGAGCCTTCGTCATCAGCTCATTAGTGGTGCAGATGGAGGGCCAGACCCAGGGCAGCAACCCATCTGCTGCTTCCTCAGCTGCACGTTGAGACTGCAGGGACTCTGCCATTGCACATTTCCCCTGGGCCAGCAGAAGACTGAGGCGGGCTTAGAGGCGCCACCACCCTCTCCTTTTAAGACCAGGACTCTTCCTTCAGGTAGCTGAAAACTCCTGGACCCTGGGGCCTCCGGGCTACATGCTAGCAGCCATCCCCTGCCCCTTCAACAAGCAGACATCCCAAGCCCAGTAGCTATCCAGGGTGCAGGCTCCATGGGAACTCTGCAGGCCAGTTAGGTTTTCCTTGGATCAACTACAGCCACACTAGGGTAGGGGATGAAGTCCAGGAGGTGGACATCCAAACGCTGTGCCATTGGGTCCCACAAGGACCCAGGAGAGTGTGCCCCAGTAGCTCTGACCACACTGGCCATGCTGTCCCCCAACTCATAAAGGGTGTCTTAGGCTGGGAGAAAAGAAGGGACAGGAGGGAAGGAACAGGCATTTGTGGAGCAGCCACACAGGCCAGGTGTGGCAGGTCACTCTACAGACGCTGCTTTTGAATGCTTACACGCTGCCCCATGAGGTGGCCCCACGACACCCCTTCCCTTTCCTTCCCTGCAGGTTCAGGGGTGGCCCTTCAAGCTTCCCCTGCCCCTACTTAACACCCATGTGAACTTGGCCAGAACAGGACCAGTCCCAGATAAAACACCCAAACAAGTCAAGAAGGCCTATTCTCCTTGGAACTCGAGGCCTCAGTCAGGACGTTTTTCCTGCTGTTTAGCTCAGATCACTCCTGATGCAGCTGTATCTCCCACCCTGGCTCAGACCAAGCTTTGTGCTGGGGCAGAGAGAGACCCAGCCCGGAAGAAGCTCTTTTCCACACCCACCACTAAAGATGCCTGCTCGGGGGAAACTCGGAGAACGGGCTTCTCACACCCAACCTCCTTGTTCTGCTCCTGTGGGCAGCCTGGAGGACTCACGCACCCCTGCTGGTCCGAGCTGTCTGCCCAGGGCAATGCCAGTTCCCTAGACAGAAAGTGGGACAGATCTAAGCAAGGGAGTTTAATTCCAGGGAACCTCGGGGCAACTGGGAGAGAGAGAGAGAGAGAGAGAGAGAGAGAGAGAGAGAGAGAGAGAGAGAGAGACAGAGACACAGAGACAGAGACAGAGACAGACACAGAGACACAGAGACAGACAGAGACAGAGACAGAGAGAGAGAGAAAGGCTGTGATGGTTCTGTCCATGGTGCTGACCAGATTTCAGGCTATTACCCCCTCTACTCCCCCAGCCCACAGTCCGTGAAAGCTCTGGAGCTACCTCCTCCAGACACCCCCCTGGAGCTGGAGTGGAAATCAGGGGACAGCAGCTGCAGGGCAGGGCACCTCATCCTGCAGAACAGGACCTCAGAACCTACTTGCAAGACACCAGTGTCAGGGGCTGATGGGTTGCTACACTGTATAGCATCTGTCAGGGAATGGGGTCACCTACTGCTTTCCCAGAAACCCTAAGCAAGGGATCAAGAACAGCGCAGCGCTTGCCCTGGGGTCAGAGCTGAGCCGGGAAAGTCACAACCCTCTTCCTGACTCCCTCCTGCTCATCCTTACCTTGGTCCTGGCTAAGCCCGCCAGGGGGCCCAGGCTCTTCCATGGCCCACAGGCACCAGCCCCACTGTTACCGGCAAGGCCCGAGGAGGCCGGGACCCTGTGCTGGTCCCCAGTGTCCCCAAAGCTGTAGCCTGATCCAAGGCGCCCCGCACACAGCGCCCATACCGGTTCAAAGCCCGCTTAGCTAGCTGCTACTGCTGCTTGCTAGCAAAGGAAGAGAGGGGAGGGGAGGGGAGGGGCAGGATGAGACCTCACAGCCACTGGGACCGCCCCTCCCACGGGAGCCCCGCCTGCCCTTAACTCTTGGCTATCCGGCTACTGGCCCACCTTGGCTGCTGTTCAGGGCATCGGTTTGAATCAGAGAGGGAGTTTCAGGTGGGCACTGGGCCAGCACTGTTGAGAGGCCAGAAGGGGAGGCGGTGCTGGCCACTTGACGCTCCTTCAGTGGCTTCAATGACCACTCAACACACTGACCTTTCTCTCCAAGCTGACCCCTCCTCCTGGCATACAGTTCCTGATGATCACAGGGCCCTTTTCATCACCACACACCCCCACCACGGCCTTGAGGCTAGACCTCCAAAAACGGCCTAAGGTGCTCTTCCATGAGCTTTCCCTAGCTTGAGGTGTCCAGCCTAGGGATGCTGGGATCACCCCTGTGCTCACCCAGGCCTCCTCTGCCTGTCCCCACATGCCTATTGTTGAGCCCTGGCTACCTGGCTGCACAGGTCTGTGGGGCCTGGGGACAGGGATGACTGTTGGCATGGCAGGGGGTGGCACCTGTATACACCTGTCTTGGGGCAGGCCCTGGGGTATACAGGCTGTGGAGACAGAGCATAGTCTGGCCCAGCCTGGGTTCACCTCTCTGGGACCTGCTTGATCTGTCTACAGCATCTGGGCAAAGGCCTGTTCTCCAGACTGCCAGCTCCAGCTCAAAAGTGACTTCTGCCCCCCAGAATATCTGGTAGGGATCCAGAGGGGGGCCTGGGACAGTCAGTGGGAGTCCAGGAGAACAGGCCATTGGCAAACACAGGTCCAAGTAGGAGGACATGGGCCACCTCTGGGCTCTCTGAACTGCCACCTCCAAGGTGTGACAGCCTCCTGCCATGCAGGGCCCCACGTGTGAAGGGGGAGGAGAGACTGTAAGTACTACCAGCTGGGAGCTGCCAGGAAAGGCCCTGAGCCCTGCTGCCTGGTGCCCTTAAAGGAGCAGGCTCCTTTGCTGTTACTCATATGCTCTGCATTTTGCCCAGAGTAGCTCTGTCCTAGACTCTAGGAGCCGACCTCCGGGTGGATAGCTCATCTCCTGTTACCACACAGCATAGGCAGGACCCCAGGGTCTATGCCTGTTCCACACGCAGATCCAAGACAAGAACGCTGCCTTTCCTCTGTGTGTGCATTGGAGCACAGCTGGGCTGCCAGGACAAGAAGGGTACACCCAGTCAGGGACACCAGGGCCCGAGAGATCATAGGGGGAACCCCAGGAAGGTGCCTACTGCTGGGCCTTATGTGTTCCCTCCAGGTCAGCAGCTTCCTCAATAAAAAGAGAAACTGAGGCAGTGAGAGAGGAAGAAAAAGAGCAAGCAGTCAGAAAACAAACCACTGGTGGGAGGTGGGGTGGGGCGGGGCTGAAATAACACCTATGAGCCAGACAGGTGGCAAGGTCCTTGGGGAGCAGGCCAGATGGGGCCACCCTCTCTCCCTGGTGGACAAAAGGCCCCTGAGCCTAGAGCTACCATGAAACCCAAGTTCACACCGTAATGAATAATCCATCACACAGCCAGCTCCCCTCCCCCGACGCCATCAGGAGATGATTTCCAGCACCGAGACTGTGATTAAAAGCGGTGATTAAAATCCACCAGGCACATGTTAATTTGCTCAGATTCTTGTCTCTTTTCAGGGCATTTGTACAGAATCTCCGCTCTGTAAGCGTTTGTCACCCCTAGCCCCCCGGCTGGTGGCGAGCACAGAGCCTGTGGTCCTAAAGAAGTCAGGGCACTCAGAGAGTCTATAGTCTTCTTCTTTGAAGAGGACCAACAAATGGACAGACGGAGGGGTATGAGCGTCCAGGAGCCCCTGCTGCGGCTGTCCCTCCAGAGTGAGCTCCACGCCCTCAGAAGAGGTGGTTTCCACATGCCCGAGGGCCACAGGCTCTGCTGGGCCTGATCTCTGCTGTAAGGGGACTCTGCTCCCTGGGGACCAGGTGTCACCCTCCAGATCTAAGTGCTTCTCTCCTTCCCCTTGTTCTCAGTTTCAGGGCATCGGTAGAGAGGCGCAGTCGGAAGCCGTACCCCAAGACAGCCCTTTAGGACAGAACCGCTCCTTCTCCCCAGCGTTTAATGGAAACACCACACGTATGTTCACACATGCCCAGGTCTGTCCCTTTTCATGAGCGTGTGCTGGGAGCTCAGCCCAGCCTAGCTGTATCACACACGTCTCACGGGGTCCACTTCTAGCCTCTTAGCCCATAAGCATGTTTGGCTCTACAGGTTTGACAGAGGTCAGAGAGGCCGGAGGGCTCCTAGTGCTCTGCAGTGGATGGCAGCACTCCGGGGAAAGCCAGGCCCTGACGCCCCTGACACCGCTACAGGGGAGTGCCTCCACATTCCAGGGCCATAGGAAGCCTGTGGGGGGGCTCAAGGCATGGGTTAGGACGGCGACTTGGTTGTGTGTAGTTCAATGTTTAGCAAGAAGCCACCCTAAAAGTGGGACAAAGGTGGAGAAGTGGTGATAGAGGCCACATAAGAGACAGCCAGGAAGGCTAGCTGAGCGGGAAGAGAGCTTGGAGGCCCAGAGAGACAAAGCCTCCAGCTCCTTCTCCTGCCCAGGGCATCCCCAGCACACCACGGGCAGCACCTAGGAGCAGAGGCCAGTACCATGAGCCCAGCCCTGGGTCCTTGGGCTGAGGGCCACAGGGTAGGGCAGAGTGGAGGCTGCACATATCCTAGGACCTGCAAACGCCAGACCCAGCCAGGAAGGGACATGGCAAGCAATGCCCTGGACAGGAAACACCGCAGCTCAAGGGTAGCCCTGCTACCTCTGAGCAGTCGAGTGGGGTCCACTGCCCCTCTAGCCTGCTTCCTTATCTGGTACTCAGGGAGGACCAGCAGTCTGGGAGAGTGAGGGGGGCTAGCCTCGAGCCTTGAGGGGCTAGTCTCGAGCCTTGAGGGGCTAGCCTCAAGCCTTCAGCTAGAACCTCTCTATGGCCCACCAGGCCAAAGACAGAGAGGCCACGGCCCCTTCAGTGGCCACTGCCACAAGAAGCAGACCCAGGAGCACTGGTCTGGAGCTCTAAGCTCTACCTATGGATGGCTAGCAGCAGCCACTTTCCTGTAATCCCCAGACACAGGAGGTGGGGAGAAACATGCACCCCCCCAAACTCAGCAGAGTGATTCACACCTCTGAAGCTTTTGTGGGGCACCTCAGATCTGGACTTCCAACTTCTGTCCTACATAAATCACCAAGGAAACGCTTCCAGTGGCTAGCTGCACTGTACTCAGCTCAGCAAACCTGTGATGGCCACAGCCCTGGGAGATAGATAGGCACAGTTCAGGGGCCATAATGGGGCTCCCCGTTCTCTCCCTGTGAGGCCATGTCAGGGCTCCAAAAGCCACTGACCTCAATCTCTGTTTTCCAGATCCAGAGATTGAGAGAGAGAGAGAGAGAGAGAGAGAGAGAGAGAGAGAGAGAGAGAGAGAGAGAGAGAGAGAGAGAGAGAGAGAGAGAGAGAGAGAGAGATTATAGGGTGGGCTGGGCCCCCACAGCCACTCTGACCCTGCTGAGTGTGAACACCAGGAGCCACTGGCATGGAACAACGTAATTATCTCAGAAGTGGAGTCAGTGCTGACAGTCCGGTTGCTGGGAGGACACAGGCCCAGCAGCCCAGGCCTAAGACATTTTATCAAATATTCAATACCAAATCCGATTTAGTGTTGTGTCTTGCCTTGTTTGAGAGTTCTGTTGATATTACCGCCTCTAGTGAGGAACCAACCGGAGCAGCTTCCGAGGATGTGGCAGTGGCCCCATGCATCCCACAGCCGCGGCACACCCTGGATACCAGTACAAGCTGAACAGCCTCCTGACCTGGGTGGCATGCAGGGTAAAAGCAGGGACAGTGGGTTTCAGGACACCCCTTCCCTCAACCCCAGTGTTGCTTTGGTCTCAAATCCCCTCAGGAGGCCACACAATACTGAGCTGGGTCCAGGGCAGCACCATTCTCAGGGCGAACACTCCACAGGGATATGTGGCTTCAAGAGGGTCAGACAATAAGGAACTGACCTGACCACAGTTATCCAGTGACCAGGGCTGCCCCCAAAGTGACCACAGCTGCCTTAGAGCGACCACAACAGCCCCAGTGACCACAGACACCTCAGAGTGACCACAGCTGCCCCGGGGACCACAGCTGCCTCTGACTAACCAAGAAGGAGAGTGTCATTCTAAGTAAGTCTGGTATGGCCGCCTACCCTACCCCGAAACCTAGTGGAGTCAGGTTCAAAAGAAACATCAGTCAATTAATTCCAAGGCAGACAAAGAAACTAGACAAAGCAGAAACAGCCCAAGGTCAGGCTCAGGGAGGAGGAAGACAGCAGGAGGAGATGGAATGCTCTGGCCGGGCTGTCCCTGTCCCCACAGCAATCCTGTATTGTCAGGGCAGCGCCTGAAGCCCTGAGCCTGGCACCCACTCCTGATCCCCAAGCACAGTCATCGGCATAGCCCGGGTGGTGGTGGAGTAAGTGGCAGAGGCCTGGGCAGCTGGAGAGTCAAAGGCATTTTAGAAGGGATTTGGCCTAAAATTGTCGCAGCCACAGGTGGCTGACCCTCTAGTGCCCAGAGGCCTGGCCCTATAGGCAAACAGCATCTTGTCTTCACCGATGGCACCTGCAGCCATAGTGCATGCATTTGTTTGGCTTCTTGCTCCCCAGGAGGGCCTCCCAGCCGGCTCAGGCACCAAAGGGAGGGGTCCGGCCTAGGTCAATGGGTCAGAGTCCTGTGTAGGGGATCCAGTAGCCTAGATAGAGCCAAAGTGAGCAGCCACTACCCTGGCAGCTCACCCTGCCTCCCTGCACCAGCCTGACCTAGATTTGGCGCCCGCTCGTGTGCAGCAGCTATGCAGAGCTGTGGCCAGCCTGGCACTGAGACAGGTGGGAAGAATCCAGAGCACAGACACACGGCCACTAGCACGACCCTAAGATACACTTCGTGTGGGGATCCATGTGAGCTGCCCACCCTCTCTAGTCCCTCTCTGTATGGGGCCTGAGATGCTGTGGGGAGACAGGAGGAGGCTGAACCCACTCTCTTGCCTCCTTTCGGCTCTCACAGCCCTGCGGTTAGACCAAGGGGGTCCGTGAGGCCACTAGGCCTGCTACAGCCTCCTCAGCTCAGCTCCAACAGCCCTGATGCTGCCCAGAGCCTACAGCCTCTGCCCATAGGCAGGTCAGCTGACCTCCCCAGGACTGGCATCCTTCAATCTGCCCAGCCTGCACCACAGGGCCATATGCCCATTCTGGTCTTCATGCCTGTGTGCTGCCCCACACCCCCTGGATACTTACGTCAATTAAAAATTCCTGGGGGGGGGGAGGGATGTGCACCCTGCACTCGAATGTATGCAAATGTGCCCTTGCCTCCCAGTTCGCAGGCCACACAACACCCTATTCAGGGCCAGGATTGGCCAACCCAATGCCTCTTCTTGTTCTTCTCCCTTCTGCCTATTCCTCAGTGGTCAGCATTTACTAAGCACCTGCTGCATTCAGTCATTGCTTGAGGCTAGGGAGGTAGCAACAAGTTTATAAGAAGCAGTCCATGCCTGGGCTGGGAGGGCAAAGCTGAGGCAGTGGTCCTGACTCCTTGAGGAAGTGGACAGGGAAAGCAAAGTAGCACAGTTTTCAGAGAAGCCAGGTAGCAAAGGATCCCTTCCCTGGAGGTCCAGGACTCTGCAGAACTGGCACAGAGGGGTCTGCACACACACAGAGGTCAGTGCCTCTCAGGACTGTGTCTACACACAGACAGGAGGTCAGTGGGCCCTGTGGGACTGGCACAGAAGGGGTGTGCACATACACAGAGGAGGTCAGTGGCTCTCAGGACTGGCACAGAAGGGGTGTGCACACACACAGAGGAGGTCAGTGGGCCCTTCAGGACTGGCACAGAAGGGGTGGGCACACAGACAGGAGGTCAGTGGGCCCTGCAGGACTGGCACAGAAGGAGTGTGCACACACACAGAGGAGGTCAGTGGGCTCTGCAGGACTGGCACAGAAGGGGTGGGCACACAGACAGGAGGTCAGTGGGCTCTGCAGGACTGGCACAGAAGGGGTCTGCACACACACGGAGGAGGTCAGTGGCTCTCGGGACTGGCACAGAGTGGTCTGCACACACACAGAGGAGGTCAGTGGCTCTCAGGACTGGCACAGAGGGGTCTACACACAGATAGAGGTATGGGCTGCACTCCTCACCTCACAGCTAGAACCAGGGGTGAGGAGACTAAGGGCATCACACTGCCAGCAGGACAGTCACTGCCTGCCAGAAGAGCGCTCGGCACAGGCCTTACCACAGACTCAGAACCCAAGCAGGCTGTGGATGGGCCTACATCTTGGCCATCAGCACCTCCCCTCACTGTGTCATGGGATGAATAGTCTAGCACTGGGGGTCATCGGAACATACCCTCCAATGCCGGCTGCCCAAGCCTCCCATGCCAATCTCAGCTCAAACGCCAATACTCCCCTTTGGAAGCTGCTCACCAGTGTTAGTGGTAGAACTTAACATACTGTGTGGCAACTCACAGAATCAAAACAAAAACAATACGTGAAGCCAGGTGATGGTGTCACACGCCTTTATCCCAGCACTTGGGAGGCAGAAGCAGGGAGATCTCTGTGAGTTCGAGGCCAGCCTGGTCTACAAAGTGAGTTCAGGACAGCCAGAGCTACACAGAGACCCTGTTTCGAAAAACCAAACCCAAAACAAATAAAAACAAAAAACCCACAATACACAGCCACAGCATGCCTGCGGCCAGTGTGAAACTAGTCGCCACATCCCAAAATCAAGCCACAGATGCAGAGCTCTAGGCATCTGGGCTGTAGCAGTTCTGTACTCGGCCAGCCGGGCCCCACAAGTCCTGCCTCATCCCTGTTGTCACCTGACTGCAGGGAGTGTGGCTCAGGCTCCCTATGAGGCAGCAGTTCAGTGATCCCGCAGACATGTCGTGCCATCAGATCATGCGCCTGGGCTGCTGGAGAGGCAGCCCTGGTCCAAGGGTACATGCAGCCACATACCCTGCCATGCACTGTGCTGTCCCCACACTCCATCTTAAGACAGTGGCTTTGTGATGTAAAAGCAAAGACTAAAGGCCCTGGGAATACAAGCATGGAATTAAATTTAGCCATGGAACAATTTTCGGAGAGATGACTTTGAAGAAGCTGTGCCCATGTGGTAAGGGGGGTCTGTTTGGGTCTTCCGTGGAAGGCAGAGCCAGTTGCCACAATACATGTGACCTTACTGGCAACCAACTCTTTCATATTATTTGTGGAATAACCTCCCCAAATCCAGACCCATGTGGCAAGTCTTTGCCAGTTTTCCCAGAAACATACCTACAGATCGCCCAAGAGAAGCTAGAAGGAAACTGTCTTAGTCAGTGAGCAGAGTTGGCCAGCACCAACACAGTATGGATGCCCTTGGGAGGTGTGAATACACTACTGAGGGAAGGAGTGTGAGCACACAGCTGAGGGAAGGAGTGTGAACACGATTAGGAAGGGAGTGTGAATGCACAGTTCAGGGAAGAAGTGTGAACACGATTAGGAAGGGAGTGTGAATGCATAGCTGAGGAAGGGTCAGTGAATGCACAGCTCAGGGAAAGAGTTTGAACACGATTAGGAAGGGAGTGTGATTGCACAGCTCAGAGAAGGAGTGTGAACACAATTAGGAAGGGAGTGTGATTGCACAGCTTAGGGAAGGAGTATGAACACAATTAGGAAGGGAGTGTGAATGCACAGCTCAGGGAAGGAGTGTGAACACAATTAGAAAGGGAGTGTGAATGCATAGCTCAGGGAAGGAGTGTGAACATGATTAGGAAGGGAGTGTGAATGCATAGCTCAGGGAAGGAGTGTGAATGCATAGCTCAGGGAAGGAGTGTGAACATGATTGGGAAGGGAGTGTGAACGCACAGCTCAGGGAAGGAGTGTGAACACGATTGGGAAGGGAGTGTGAATTCACAGCTCGGGGACAGAGTATCAACACATGGCTGAGGAAGAGTGTGAACACACAGCTCAGGGAAGGAGTGTGAACACGATTAGGAAGGGAGTGTGAATGCATAGCTCAGGGAAGGAGTGTGAACAGGATTAGGAAGGGAGTATGAATGCATAGTCAGGGAAGGAGTGTGAACATGATTAGGAGGGGAGTGTGAATGCACAGCTCAGGGAAGGAGTGTGAACACGATTAGGAAGGGAGTGTGAATGCACAGCTCAGGGAAGGAGTGTGAACACGATTGGGAATGGAGTGTGAATGCACAGCTCAGGGAAGGAGTGTGAACACGATTAGGAAGGGAGTGTGAATGCACAGCTTGGGGACAGAGTATCAACACATGGCTGAAGAAGAGTGTGAACACACAGCTCGGGAGGGAGTGCTCACAGGCAGCTGATTCCTTCATTGTGGCCCAGGGCCATTGCTAGACTCTAGGTCACCTACAGCCAACAGGACCTGCTCCTCTCCTTGCTCCCCAGCAGCCAAAGGCCTGGGTAAGGCTCTGTTTCCCAGACATCTTTTATCAGCCTCATGGGCCAGGTTGTTAGCAGGTGACAGACAGCAGGGAACGCCATCCTGCTTCCTGGGAAGCCTGGGGCCTGGTCTAAGCCCTCAACCACCACCATAGGTCCCCCTTTGCTGTGTGGGCAATGTCACTTCCTGTGCCTCACTGAGGCACTGTGACCTTGATCTGCCTGCTCTGGGTGCCAGCCTGGCTCCTAGCCCTCTGCATTCCCAGCCATGTTCCACCTGCAGATGGCGTGGGCCCAGCAGCCACCCAGGGCAACACAGGCAAATGTTTATTTTTCTTTTCCTTTAGTAGAAATGAAAAGGGGGCGGGGAAGCCCTGTGAGTCACGGGGAGTGTTTAAGTAGAAGGCTGAGGCCAGGAGCTGCAGCAGCCGTGGAACCGTTCTCACCCCAACTCCACCCCGAGGCTCAGGATGCCTAGCTGTGGCAGCCACTCAAGGTAAACTTGTCATTCCCCAAGACATTCTAAGAACGCTGCCGCCTTCGGGACACTTATCTGACTGCCACAGGTCCCTGGAGTACCAGGGAAGGCAGGAATGGCTATAAGGCCACAACAGGAGCACCGAGGGAAGATACGCTGGGTGACCGAGGCAGAGGGTCCGCAGACCCTGCTGTTACAGTCTGTGAAGCTTTTGGGCCTGTCTCTCTGTCTCTGTCTCTCTCTCTCTCTTCTTATCCCCTTACTCCCTTTCTCTCTTCCTCTTCCTCTGTCTGTCTCTTCCTCTGTCTCTCTCTGTCTCTCTGTCTCTGTCTCTGTCTCTCTGTCTCTGTGTCTCTGTCTCTGTGTCTCTCTCTCTGTGTCTCTCTCTCTTTCTCTGTCTGCCTCTCTGTCTCTGTCTCTGTCTCTCTCTCACACACACACACAAACACACACACACACACATCCCACCTCAAGCAAGCAGAGGAACAGGAGGCACGTGAACACCATGACGGGGGTATCCACAAGTCAGACTCCATCCATTCTAATCCCTGCTAGTGGTCGTGATGGGGCACAACAAATCAGCCAGTCCAGCCTGGCTCCCTGGCAGCCCTGGGTACTTCCGATTCCAGAATACCCTAGACCAAGGCAGGGGGTCCCTAAGGCCTTGCAGTCACACCTGAATGCCCAAGGTCTGGACACACCAGGCGGCTCTGTCCCCTAAGAAAGGAAGCAATCGGCTGGGAGCTAGGCTGGACAGGAAGCCTCACCAGGGCTGTGGGAGAGGTACAGCCATCCCTCATAGCTCTGGAGTCTTGATACAGAAGTCTCTTCCAACTGGAGGTTTCTCGCAGCCTCTTTCCTTTCTCTGGGAAGAGTGGGATGACTGTCCTGCTCATGCGGGGGGTGGGGGGGGCTAGTCTACACCAAGATGCCTACACGAGCCCCCATTCAGAGGACCGTCTGCTTTCAGATGGGGAGACTGGAGGTTTGCTTGAGGTCACTAGCCATAGTGCACAGTGTCTAGACAGCCACCCTGGTCCGTCATACCCATGTTAGCCTTTGACATAAAGGAGCCAAGTGTCAGCTAAGGCCCACAGTGTACCAGCTTGGCTTGAGCTGCCAGAAGGAGCCACCTCTGTGACCTCATATGTTCCTAGGGTAGAGGCAGCAGTGACGTCTGAGTCATGCCTGCAGCTTTTTCAGGCTCAGCTGACTGCAGGGGTAATTTAGGTTTTTTTGGGGGAGACACAAGAACACACGGCAGAGAAGATGGCACGAAGACACCAGCCATAGTGTGATGCTTCCGTACCCTGCCCCAGGCCAGGGTTCCTTCCTGAGGCAGAAGCCCGTCCCTTGATCCCACGGGGGTCAAACCAGAAGCTGGCCACCAGGAGTGGTGTGCTTGCAGCCTGGCAGGGATGAGGTAGCTCAGACCTTGCTGGGTGGCTGGGAGTGTCCTTGGGAAGGGGGGCACCCCCCAGGTACCCTCAGAGAGGGAAGCACAGCGACTCCCACTCCAGTCCTTTAGCACCTGGTGGCAGGGAGAGGAGGCTCAAACTGGAGCAAGCCCTGGAAGAGGTGTCAGAGGTGGGGCCGAGTGATGGCATGAAATCTGGTGCTGATGACCGGGACGGGGGTGGGGAGGTATGGGTGGATCCCCTCTGAACCCACTTCCTAAATTACATCAAGTCCCCACCTCACAGCCCGATGATCCGCAAGTTGCATTGTCTCCTTCCAAACAGAATATATTAATTCCCAATGATACCAAGCCCAAAATAACACCCCAATGTGCGGCTTGCTGAGCTCTGAGGGGAGAATGGGACTGACTCAAACACAGCTGCACGTCGCTTTAAAAATACCCTGAAACACACACACAAACACAGGCATGTGTTTGAGAGCTGCCTGCGAGGATGTTTGCATCCACCCACAGGCCCTGCTCAACAGGTATGCGGGGTGAGGCTCAGGACAGGAGGGAGGAGGACCCTATTCTTCACTCCTGGAGGCTGTGTGACAGTGAGGAGGAGGGCAGATGGGGGCGGGTCTCCTACTGTCCCAGAGACTCCTGACCAGAACCCCTCACCTAACAGCAGTCAGCCCCTGCAGACTTCACCCAAGGAGACACCAGCTCTAGGCCGCTCTCAGGTCAAGGGGGACATCCCTGCACCTCTGCTCTTGGGGCTGATGAATTTTTAGGCATCAGGTAGCTGGCAGGTGGTTCCAGGGCCTACTAGGCTTAGTTCCTTACACCGCTGAGGACCTGGGCAGGCTGTGCACAGTGCTGGTACACAAACAGCAGGAGGGAATGCAGTCTGCCCCCACAGTTAACCATCACAGAGGCCGTGGGAAGAAGCCAGCATACGACCTCCCTCCCTAACCCCCAGTAGCAGTACACTCCAGCCTCAACAGCAGGCTCTCGGAGCACACTTAGGACAATGACATATAGCTCCCAGGACCCTAAAGCCACTCTGTCACACCAACATTGCCAAAAAAACACAGATCCAAATTAGGCACAGGAACAGGCCAACAATCTTCAAAGACAGGCCCCTGCCTAGAAACACTGAGCAAGAGTCAAGGAGCTGAGGAGGCAGGGCAAGTGACAAGCCCATTTCTCCTGACCCTTGGGAGCTGCTGGAGAAACTCATCAGAGCCACTCCCCAGACTCCTGACTCATCTGCAAGGGAGCTCCGGGGCCCAGCAGGACGCTACCAGGAATGCTCAGGCTTGGCCATGAGCCCATCCCTGCCCAGCAAAGGGGGTGTCCACTCAGGGTGCTGTCTCAACCCTTGGAAATGGTTAGTAGCCGGGTGCGGCGGCGCACACCTTTAATCCCAGCACTCGGGAGGCAGAGGCAGGCAGATCGCTGTGAGTTCGAAGCCAGCCTGGTCTACAAAGCAAGTCCAGGACAGCCAGGACTACACAGAGAAACTCTGTCTCGGAAAAAAAAAAAATTAAAAAAAGGAAAATGGATAGTCTATGGCTTTCATCCTCTACAACCCACTCTGGAGGGCAGCCACCACACCACACGAGGCCACCCAGCTACTTTCTGAGTAAGTGCCTGAGAGGTAGGGGGCAACACAGCTGTCCCACAGAAGCCTTATCTAGGCCATAAGACTCTCTACTGGGGCCATTGGGAGATCCTCAGTGCCCCTAACAACTGATGGGAGAGTGGTCCAGCTACCAGAGCCCAAGTCTCCTGCTGGATCCACTAACAGCCCTGACAGGTAAGAAGGGACAACAGCAGGGCAGAGCTGACTATTGACAGCAGCTGGACAGGAAGGGCATGCTTGGCTGGGCCTGTCGAGGGGCCCTATAGCCAAGACAGCTTCTTCCACAGTGTCATCTGTGGCAGCGACAGTCTAATAACAAGACACCTACACTGGCAATCAGATTGTCCTTGCTCACCAAGTCTCCAACTCCCACTGAGGGCCTGGCAGACAGCAGCCTTCACCAGCAGGCACTGGACAGAGGGACGGCTGGCCCGTGAGGACTGCAAAAAAAAGGCCAAAGGACAGTGGGCACGGGTGTATCTCTCAGGCCTGGATAGCGCAGACTTTATGTTTGGGAACCCTGATCTTCCAGAATTGTTCCTGCCCCAAGTGAGCCCAAAGGGCCCTTATGCCAACAGGCTCACACTTGCCCCCTCCCCTTCCCAGGCCATACTGCCTCTGATGCTCTGAAATTTTTCTGTGACCAACAACAGCCTCACCGCTTGGCCTGACCAGATATGCTTCATAGCAGGCGTCTTTTGTTTTGTTTTGTTTTTTTGAGACAGGGTTTCTCTGTGTAGCCTTGGCTGTCCTAGACTCACTATGTAGACCAGGCTGGCCTCAAACTCACAGCAATCCGCCTGCCTCTGCCTCCCGAGTGCTGGGATTAAAGGCATGCACCACTGCCTGGATCGTAGCAGGTGTCTTATCAGACCTGCTGCATGAGCTTTAGCCTGTGGGCACCGATCAGAGCCCCTGATCATGCAGGTGGCAGTCTTCCCGCTGAGGGCTTGGGTACCCCGACTCTCTCTCCTCAAACCTGGAGAATACAGCAAGGGCTTCGCAGCAGCCACTGCCCCACTATTGGCCACAATCTTGAGGCACCAGAACTCACAGCCGTCCAACCCAACGTGGGGTTTGCAGAGGACACAGTCCCAAGCCAGCACCACCACCACCCCACCCCTGCCTGTTGGCCTTAGCTGAGCTGGGTCCACTGATGGAGTCTGTAGCTTGGAGACAGGGTGACTAAGGGCTACTAAGCTCTTCAAGGACCCCAGAAAAAGGAGAGCAGGATTCAGAAGGTGTGTGTGGCTCATCTCTCCTTGGAGAGTGCTGAGGAGTGGAGAGAGGAGGTGGCTGAGGAAGGAGCCCCACGTCCCCTCCCGCCCCCACCCCTGGCCCCCAACAGGAGATAGCTCTGGACTCTGTGGGAGGGCACCCTTGACAGAGAGCCGCTTGCTTTTCGGCAGGCCTGGCCCCCCCAGCTGTTCCTCTAGGCACAAAGGGAAGCACTCCACACAGACACCCTTCTCCACCCTGCACAAGGGGCCTGAGACCCCAGCAAGCCCTTCTCCCTTCACTTTCAAGTTTCTCATCATCAAGATAGGACCAAGACAGGGCTGGCTGCAAACACAGCTGTAAAGGGGTCTCTGTCTCCCTTGCCGCATGAGGAATGGACGTGCGTGCCATCAGGGCTATCAGGGGAGCATGGCAGCCCCAGGCCATGCCCAGAGAAGGGGGACTCTAGCGCTGTGAAGTTTAGGGGTGGTCCTGTGATGCTTCTGTGTTTTAACAAATCGCCTCAACTGCCTTTCAGGATTGGGGACCAGAAGGAGACTGCAGTCATATAATGTGAGGTGGGGGTGGGGGTGACCCAAGGCAGGATGGAGTGGCCAGCTATGAGGCGCTCAGCTGAGAACTAGGGAGGGGGAGGGGAGAAGCCAGCAGGTTTCCTCCTGACTAAGGTCCCCTGAGGGAAACCCCTCTCAGGGTTTAGCTCCTGGATGGGGCTCCTGGATGGCCAAGGAATAGCTTTTTACTGTGCCTTGCTGTGAATGAGACTGGGGTTCAAGAAAGAGCAGCCGAGGAAGCCAGGAGGCTGGGTGAGGGAGCTGCTGAGCACCCTCTCGCCCAGAACCAATGCAGACGAGCAGGCACTGGATGGATCAAGCACTAAGAAGTTTATTCCTAGTCCCTGCTTGGGGAGATCCAACCAACTGAAACACCTCCCTAGGCTCGCCTGTGGCTCTCTTATATGCCTCAGAGAGGCAAGTGGAGACCTGACATAGCTGCCTGAGGAGCGCCCTAGTCTTCAGCAGCTCAGGCCTCAGCCCCAGCCCCTCACTGCTCACAGTACCACTGCTAAAGAACGGCTTGGGGTAAGGGGGAGCAGGTAGGGTGGGCCAGGCAGGAAGGGGCAGGATCAAGGGCTCCCCAAGTCTCCACCACAACAGCCCTTTCCACAGGCTCACTCCAGGAAAACAGCTGCTGCCTTTGAACTGAGATGAAATACTTCCGCCCGCCCGTGCGGCTCACCCACTGGGCAAGGCCCGGGTAGGGAGCTGGGCCTCCGCAGCTCCTAGGGAGGCTCCGGCTCGCTCCCTGAGGGTTCACGGCCCTCAGTCCAGCTCTCCTCCGGCCTTTTTCCTTCTGTAAACTTGGGGTGGGTATGAGGTTCCCCGTGACTTCGGAGGACAGCAACTTGGCAGCACAGTAGGGGCTGCCCACCACCCTTACCTCCATGCCTTGGGGGGCATCCCACCCAACTAGAAATCCAGGAGGCCTAGGGGAGGCATCCCCTTCACTTGCCACTGCCTGGAGGGAATTGCCATGGGAGCAGGTGAGCCACCAGGCTGGGTGCCCAGACAGACGGCTCTGTTCATCTCCCCCAGCCATCAGCCTGTGGCGGAACACAGCCCTCACTTAACAGGCATGGCATTTCTAAAGATGACAAAGATCCCGGGCTCAGAATATGTTTTTCTGTGCGAACAGACACTTCTGTGAACAGTGCCTCCCCTGCAGGCTTGAATCATCAGCCAAGATGAGGCCAAGAGCACATCCCGGTCCAGCCACAGAGGGACTCTAGGGAATAAGGCCCATCCGTCACCCCCTTGTCCCTCGGAAGTGCTGGCATTGGCATGGTCAGGTTCCGGGATGGTTGCCTACCCCTTCTCTGTATCTGGAGAGCCCAGATACAGCACACCCAGGCCATGTCCCCTGCAGAGCTGTGATCTGCAGTGACAGAACGGGCGGTGACTCTTGGTGCCACTTCCTGGGTCTGGGAACGAGAACAAGGAACAGGAAGAGGGGCCTTTACTCTGAAAGCAGCGTCTATGGAGGTCACCCCCAGCCGCTGGGAGCCAGCCAGGCTCCCCAAGGGCTGGCATTGACCGGCACAGGCCTGTAATCTGTCTTTATTAGCCATGTTCTTGGCTACAATCTTTCACTTGTCTCTGCGAGTCTTGCCCCTTGAGGATGATACTGTGTATCCCCGTAGGGAGGGGAGGTGGAGAAGACACATACTGACAGGACTGAGAGAGCTAGAGAAAACCCCAGCAGCTTGTCACCATCTGAGAGGGATGGAGGCCATTGGTTGGTATCTTGGCACCTTGTCAACATTAAGCTGACCAAAGTCTATCCCAGGACGGGGACCAGGGGCGTTAATAATATATGCTAAGTACCCAAGCAATGGGCCTCAGAAGGAAGACTCAGGTGAAGACTGTCTTCTTGGAGCTAACTTCTGCCCTGCTGGAGCCAGGAAGCCTAGAACTGGCCGCACTCGTGCCTTCTGGCTGGCTCCTTGTCTTCTCTCCTGGCAGCTAATTCACTCTCACAGCCAGCGCCATCCCTTTCTTTACAGACAAGAAAACTGAGTCTTGGGTGCCTAAGCCCCTCCAGGAACAGCAGAAGCCATGTGTCAGCCTGGCCTCTGGACCACCCCGCCTGCACTCCCTCCACAAGGTCAGCCCTCCAGAGATCCCAGGGGCCAGCTAGAATGTATACTTCCACTGAGATGGCCAGACGGAGCTGGGATAGTCTGGCCTGTACTTTCCTTGGTGCCTGACAAGTGAGAAGTAGCTATAGCCTGGGGCAGAGCTGGAGCCAGGCTTCCCAGAGGAAGCCGGTCCCAGCCTGTGCCTCCTTAGAAACACTGTGGAGCCTGAGGGGCCTGTCAGAGCCACTTGGAACAGCCTAGGCGGGCAATGGGTCCCTGCACTTGTTCTGTCAAAGCAGATGTCGGATTGAAGGTATTAAGAAGCCACAGTTCAGAGACTGGCAGGGAGTGACAGACAACTTGAGGCTAGCCTGGCAGCTCTGGACCTTGAACTTGGTCTTGGAAGGCTTGGCCTGAGAGTCTGTGAGTGGAATGGTATGTAGGTCTGAGGATTCGGAAGCAAGAAGAGACTCCAGGAGGACCAGACCGGCAGTCGGCCTCTTTCATGTCTGCTCTGCTTCCCAGAAGCCTGGCACATCTTCACTGTGTGCAGGAGGGCTAGGGAGATTATCGGAGCTCTCAGAAAAGTGGAGCTTTTAGGCAGGCGCTAATTAGGTGCCTAGAGGACCGCTGCCCCATAGGGGAGGGCCACCAGCAAGAGAGACAACCATGAGGAATCTCAGGAAGAACTGGAGCCTCAGGCCATCGTTGCAGACTAAACCCACCCACTCATCCAGTGTCAGTCACAACAATGGGACAAGCACCAGAACAGCCAGTCTACCTGAACAAGCCTTGGGGACACAGCTCATCTGGACAGGTGCCTAAGGCTTTCCAGGGCATTTCAGAAAAGCCCAGCAGAGCTGCTAAGACACTGTACGCAAAGCCACAGCCTCACTCTCCCCAGTAAGTGGCCGGATGTTAGGGCTGAGCTCAAGGGAACCAGTTTCCATTACGCCAGCATCTATCCCAGTTCAGTGCCACTCTCCTGGTGACATGTTCACATGTCACGGGTAACCACAGCTACTGGTCAGCCATCTGAGGCCACGGTTCTACAGGAAAGATTTGAGATGGAGAAGCATCAAGGATCAGCGTGGTAGGACAGGGTATGATGCTCAAATCCTTCAGCCACTGCCCTCAAGGACCAGAGTGTGGGCAGTGCTGTCCATCAGAGGCCGCTACTGTCAGCCCACTACCTGGGAAGACATCAAGGATGAGGTCACTGAGGTCCCAGGGTTGTGGTCTCTACCCTGCTGGCCCCATTCCATCTTCCTGGAAGAGCTACTACCCAGCCTGCATGGCCGCGCCCAGGAACAACAGGGGCTGAGTATTTATACCTGGTCCCTGGTGTATACCTGCATGCCCTCCACACGGGTGGACTCTGCAGTAGCTTCTCAGCCCAGGGGTCGACCAGCCCCTGAACCTGCCCTGTCAAAGTAGGCATTGATTGGAGGCCTGAGGAGAAGAACATCGGGGAGAGCCCAGTCCCTCTTCAGTTACCCCAGTAGCCTCTGAGGACAGTGGCAGCCCAATAAAGGTGACGGTGAAGAAACCTGGACTCCCCTGACTAGATGGCCTTGTTCACACCATCAGCACGCCCCACACCTGCACCAGTCCTGTCCTGTTCACACCATCAGCACACCCCACACCTGCACCAGTCCTGTCCTGTTCACACCATCAGCACGCCCCACACCTGCACCAGTCTGCCATGTTCACACCATCAGCACGCCCCACACCCGCACCAGTCCTGTTCTGTTCACACCATCAGCACGCCCCACACCTGCACCAGTCCTGTCCTGTTCACACCATCAGCACGCCCCACACCTGCACCAGTCCTGTCCTGTTCACACTACCAGCACACCCCACACCTGCACCAGTCTGCCATGTTCATACCATCAGCACGCCCCACACCTGCACCAGTCCTGTCCTGTTCATACCATCAGCACGCCCCACACCTGCACCAGTCCTGTCCTGTTCACACTACCAGCACGCCCCACACCTGCACCAGTCTGCCATGTTCACACCATCAGCACGCCCCACACCCGCACCAGTCCTGTCCTGTTCATACCATCAGCACGCCCCACACCTGCACCAGTCCTGTTCTGAGCCTGTGAGACTCAGTAGCTGATTTGTACCCCGATTCTGGTTCAGCAATGCCGAGGCAGGGGGACACCAGGGTAGATCACATGGCCACTGAGGCGGGCTGAATGGTGACAGACATGAATGTGTCCTGGGAGCCTATGAGCGTGACTGTGTCTGGAAAGCAGCTCTGCAAATGGGACTAAGCTGGGGGCTTTAAGGTGGTGATTCTGAGGGGCCAAGGATATCAGCGGCCATCTTGGTTCAATGATAGGTTCCTGTCCACAAAGTGGAAAGAACTGAGTCCTAGGGAACATGAGGGACGAGGATTAAGGCAGGACAGGGCAAGAGCTCAGGAGCCTTGGCCATGCCCCCTCCTGTGTACAGGGGTCAGAGGTTGGGCAGCGCTGTCCACAGAAGTAATGAGCCTCACAGAAGAAAGAGGAAGGTTCAAGAGACAGAGCAGGGAAGGCAGAAAGCAGAGGCTGCAGAAGAGAGAAGTGATGCGGACATAGCCTAGGATGCCAAAGAAGAGCAAGGCCATGAGAAGATGCTAGGCAGGACTTTCCCATGGAGCATCCAGAAGGTGCATGGCCCTGCCCACACCTGACACCTCAGACCTGTGGCCTCTGGGACTGTGGGCGGGCGCACTGTTGATAGAAGCCATCAGGGTGGCAGTTTGTTGCAGCAACCTAGATAGCAGCCCTCATGCTGGGAGTCCATGGAAGGAGACTGCAGGCTCACTGTCCTGAAGGGAAGGAGGGTCCCAGTGGCCACAGATCCCCCAAGACTCCCCCTAGTCTAGCACAGAGCCATGTGCTTCCTTAAACGGCCCAGATAGTGCTTGCAGCATCCCTGGAGCAGGTGGCTGCAGATGTGACTTTGCAGAAGAGACAGGGACTCACAGATGGCTAGGTGACCTGTTAGAGAGATCGCGGTTGGAGTGCCCCTCCCCCACCCCCACCCACAGGACTCTGAGGTTCTATCCACTGCGCACACATCCTCAGAGTCACCTCTGGGCGCGTCTGTGTCTATTCTGCGAAATACTCAGACAGACATAGCAACTACCAGATGTGATGTCCCCCCACCCCCATGGAAGGGCCAGATCAGCAAGCAGCCCCATGACAAGCGAAGAGGCAAGGCTGGTGTGGAGCTCAGGCCAGTGTCCTCCCCGGACCCTCCCAGAAGCTTGTCCTTCACCATCCCCCAGTGTCCCCTGTGTTCTAGGTTCTCCAAGGTCAGCAAATCAGTCATGATCATGGGTCATAAGCAGATCAGGAGTGGGGAGCTGCAGGCCCTGCACAGCTCCTCTCCCTCATGCCTTTTACACACAGCAGGGTCTCAGGAATGTCCGCCAGCTACAGCCAGTACCACTGCACTCGGGAGGCCGGGGCAGGAAGACTGTCTGGAGCTCAAGGCTGAGCTACAAAGTGAGACCCTCCTGTCTAGATTTTTAAAAACAAGCAAATGACAAACAGACAAACAAACAAAAGCCAGTCAGTTCACTTCCTCCCCAGGTAGACAGGCTGCCTCTGCTTGGAAGTAGTTCTATGCAGCTGTGAGGATTGTGCGTGTGTATATAGGTTATATATGCGTGTTCATGTATGTGTGCATCCATGTGTGTGCACGGGGGTCTAAGACGATATAGCAAGGAGGAGAGATGAGGTAAAGGCCAGGATGCAGATGGACTAGGATCTCAGGGGCCTCCCCAGGAGTCTCCAATGGTGTGAGGCGCCTGTCAGCCTCTCCAAAGTCCCTCTTATTTGTCATCAGACATGACTCCTCTTGGCATACTCTGCCCACTGGGTCTGATACTCAGCAGAGGCTCAGAAAACAGGGGTGGGGAGCCTGCTTCAATTCATGGGAGAGGGGACCCCAGAATTAAGGTGCTGACAGAAGAGACTAGGATGGGAAAGGAAGGTTGGAACAAGAGCAGAATTGGCCTGGGAGGAGGGTATAGCTACACACACACACACACACACATGCATGCACACACGCATGCACACACAGACACACATGCATGCATGGGCACACGCACACACAGAGATGTACACACATGCACATACACACGCGCATGTGCACACGCATGCACACACAGAGACGCACACGCACGCATACACATGCACACACACACACACACACACACACACACACACGCTTGCACATAAGGCTAAAGAAGCAGGAGTCTTAGAGGGCTCCAAGTCAGATTCCTCCTCAACCCAGGGAACCTGGGAGGCCAAGGGGCACTGAAACCCTGTGACTCTGGCCAGCTTTGGGCAGGACTGGGTGGCAGAAGCAGCCTCTTTTGTCCCTCTGTGTTGGGCAGGCAGAAAGGACAAAAGCTGCTGCCACCACCGGAGACGTCTCCAGGAGCCCTTCCTCCGTCTGCCTGTGATGCTGCCTGTTACACAACAGACCCAAGAATAATCCGAAGGGCGGTTGCAGATGAGCGCCTCGCCCTGGTGCGGCCTCGCCCTGGGACCCCTGCAGCTGCGGTGGTGGGAGGGACCCCTGGGGAAGGACCCTGTTTGTGCTTCTATTCAAGACTCAGTCTATGTGGAGGCTGTGTGCCCCCCAGTCTCCCCCCACCCCCAGCACCTGAGAGACCTGCTGCAGCCCTGATTCCCAGGCCCACCCATAGCTCTCAGAGGTGGCTAGAGGACCCAGAGCCACCTGTGCCTCCTGGCCCTGGTGTCGAGAGTCCCGGCCAAGAGCAGGTAGCTGCAGAGGTGGATGCCTGGGCCCTAGATGACACCCCTTTGTTGGCAGCCAAGGGCAGACAGCGCCCCATGCAAGCTGAGAGCCGCAGTGATACAGGAAGCCTGGTGGGTGGCAGGAGAGGGCCCTCTGCACTGGCCTTGAGCCCACTCTGAGGTCCAGCAGGCACCCCATTCCCTCAGCAGCCCCTCCACTGCAGCAGGTGGCAGGCAGCTTTCGGGGCACTGGCACATGCTGTGGGCCAGGCTCACCGCCCCTCCCATGAGTGGCAGGCAGGGTGGGTGCCATAGTTGCAGATAATCAAGTATCTCTGTTAGGCACAGAGTAACTGAGTCTATACAAATTGGCCCGTAACTCTCCATCTACTGCAGGCATTAAAAATTAAAATCCAATTACAACTCATATTGTCAAACCTGGCTGCTGCCGATTACAGCAAGCCATGTGTGGGGTGGGGGGTTATGTAACCTAAACTACTGGCGGTAGGACCGAGAGCCTCAGACACCGGAGCTCCCTGTCCTTAGGAAGGTCTGTCACTCATAAGGACAGGTTCTCTCATTCATAAGCAGCAAGACCTGCAGGGGGCCCAGGGCCTAACCTAAGCATCTACTGAGGCAGTTCCTACCTAGCTACCAGCAGGGAACTTGCCGTTACCGCTAAAGCTCTCTGGACACCACACCTGGCTGATACCTACTGACAGAGTTCTCATCCTACTGGGTCACAGAGCAGGCCTGCCTCAGCCTCAGGCTTACTCAGCTTCCTGGATGGGGAGGGTCCAAGGCATCTAGGCTACCAAGCCAGCCCCTGGAGCTCCAGACTCCACTCGCTGTCAAGCCACTATCTGGCCAACTCCAACTGCTCCTGATCCAAGAGTGTTAGGGGTCAGCTGTCTTCTCACATTGGACGGGACCCCAAAAAGCTGGGCCTTAGGGAATGGGACTACAGGATTCCCCGGGTAAGCTGAAGTCACGCCAGTCTCTCGCTCTACCTAAAGTCCAGCCCTTTTCATGGGGACTTGTAGAGAATGTGGCTGTGTGTTAAGCGCAGAGGCGATGTGATGGGACAACTAGGACCAGGACCCTGGGGAGGGGAAGATGTGCGGGCCCTGGCCCACTAACAGGTCAGAAGGTAGGTTTGACCTCTGACCGGCTCCTGTCCATGGTGCCCAGACTTCCCCTTTGCAGCTCTTAAGTTGGGACTTTTTTCAGGCAAGACACTAGTGAGCACCCCAGGGTGGATGTTTTGGGTACTGTGGCCCAGAATAGCTAGGAACCCAGGGCATTAGGGAGCAAGGGACACACTGGTACCTTTGCACGCTGAGGCACCAGGGAGATCTGATTTAGTATGGAGTCTATGATCACTTCGTGTGTCTCAGTTGTCACCAGCCAGCACAGAGAAGGACTGGAAATGGAGGAAGGAGAGGAGAGGGGAGGAGAGAGGGAGGGGAGGGGAGAGGAGAGGAGAGGGGAGGAGAGAGGAGAGGGGAGAGGAGGTGGGGGAGGAAAGGGGGAGAGAGGAGAAGAGAAGAGAGGAGAGGGGAGGGGAGGAGGAAGGGGAGAGGAGAAGAGAGAAGAGGGGAAAAGAGGAGAGGAGAGAAGAGGGGAGGGGAGGGGAGGGGAGACCTCCTGTGTCTTTGGCATCTCTCTTTTGATAGTTCTGTACGTACCCCATCCCCTACATAATGCTCCATAAAGGCATAGAAGCCCAGAGCCCCAGGAATCACCTCACTGGGTACTTGAACTCTTCTCCTACAGGGCCATGTATGTGGTTCCCACTTGGCCTGGGGGCTGGGCAGATGCATGCTACCCTAGCCCGGGCAGATGTGTGATGTGTTCCGCTGCGCTGCAGCTGTCCACCCAGCCCTTCTGGCAGACTCACAAGGCAGTGGCCTTGCTGCACCACTGCGTGAAAGTAGGGGCGTCCCCACCCCCGCCCTAGTAGGGGTCAGTCTCCACACAGAATCACAGCCTCAGTAAGACACCCGTCCTGAAACCTGGGGAGGAAAGTTTGCAGGGGGCGGTGCTTTGATCCTTCATCCAGTACCTGAGGCCACCAAGACAGCCTTGGACCTCTCTGCCTGTCCTGCTGCGATCCCACATGCGCACCCGTGCCCAAACGGAGAAGAGAAGCAGCTGGGACCGGCATGCGGCTCTGGAACCGCAAGCGCCCCCTCCCCGAGCATAGCCCCAGCCCGGGCCAGGAGCAGCGCGCCCCCGCGCGTCTACCCGCCCCAGCCCTACGTCTGCAGCAACAGGAGCGGCACCTACTGTGCTTCTGCGGGGCGGCTCCCGCGTCCATTGTCTCCGCGTTGACAGCAGCGAGGTGGCCACGAGGACTCGGACTCCGTGGTCAGTGGCCTGGCTCTGACTGAGGCTAAGGCTCCGAGGGCATCGCTTCGCCTAGGCTGGCGGCCCGCGGAGGGCTATGCGCGCAGCGCGTTCGGCGCTGTGACACTGAGCCCCGTGGAGGCGCCGCGCGAGGAGCGCGCTGTCACTCGTGCCGCCCGCACCACACCCCCTGCCCGCCCCGCGCTGGGAGGGGGCCGGAGGGGCCCCCAGCTGCGCAGCGCATAGAGCGGGGCGCAACGTGGAACCGCGGGCAAGCGCAACCAACGTGCAGAGACCGGGCGCGGGGCGGACAACGGGGCCAGCACCCGCCCCGCGCCCGCCGCAACCAAAGTATTCTTTCTGCAAAGATGCACCCGCAGCCTCCCCGCCCTCGCCTCTGCGTGGCCGGAGCCTCGGACCAGGAGGGGGCGGGGCCGAGAGCGCTTCCCACATCTCGAGGCTGCTCCACTCAGCTAAAGCAAAGCCCTGAGGTTGAGGTCATTGCTCTCCGCCCCCAGGTGCTTGAAGAGGAGGGTCTGGGTCACCTCCCCCAGAACCAAGAGGTCAGAGAGCACGTGCAGAGCGCTGACAGTACCGAGATCTGTGGAAAAGGATAATAGGCTGGCTGGCCTAAGTGCTGGGTAGGATGCTCCCTTCAGGAGAAGTGTTTCTGGGTCAGAGTGGGAGGGGGGCTTGGTGCTCCTGTCTTGGAAATCAGCATTCGGGCCTGGATAGAGGACCAGGGTGGGAGCAGGAGATAGAGTACTGGGCCCCTCCCTGGCCAGCCTCTGGCCCCCCACAGAGCACCTTCCTGCTGTTGCAGGTCCTATAGAGTGTCCACAGCTGTTGGCATAGACAGGACCTGGATCCGGGGACCATCTTGGCACCTCCTTGTCAAATTAGGCTTCTCAACAGCCCCTACCTCTTTTCTTCCAAGGATGAACCTCTCTGCCCCCATCCCCCTGTCTGTAGCAGGCAGGGATGGAGAGGCGGAGGGAAAGAAAGGCCAAGAGAAAATGTCTCACTCACACCTTCGTCCATAGAGTCCTTGGCTCCCTCCACCTTGCTCTCTATGGCCCAGATAAGGTCCACCCTGCCAGCAAGCCACCCAAAGCCCCTAGACTGCTGCGGATTTGTAGCACTTACTCCATACTGTGCTGTGTTGTTTCCGTACCAAGTGGGTCCTGGGCTCTTAGGTTTTGTGTTCTAGCCTGGGCGGTTCAGAATGGCATAGGAAATCTTAGCCAGACCAAAGAAGGGGGTATGTATGATGCAGTGAGGAGACTCGAACCCTGAATGTGGCCCAGCAGGAGAAGAAAGACTGCACCTGGGATGACTCTCATCTTGGGATACCAGTTTCTACGCCAGAAAGAGGCAAGGAGTATACGGAAGGGTGTCCTGTGAGACAAATCCTGCCTGCTCTTTTTGTCCCGGGACATGTCATCGGCCCTGGTCCAATGACTTGAGAGGCCATGCCCCAGCTCCCACAGACCCATGAGATGCCTCCCTACCTCCTCTCCGGCCTTAGTCTCCCCTGATGTGCTCACTGGTGTCTGCAGATCCTTGGCTCTCCTCTAGCCACCCGTGGACTCCTCAGCTCCTCCGCCATAGATCCTGTGGCCAAAGCTGACTCTCAGAACCCCAGGTGCTCTGCTTTTCTAGGCTCACTGTGGAAGGTCTATAAACATACCTTCTGGAATGCCTAATCTGGCTAAGGCTGCGAGGTCAGGGTAAATTGACACACCACATTCCTACCACAACTACAAACCCCTGTCATATCATCCATCACCACAAAACAGGTGACCAGAGCTTTGCTCCCAGAGCTGTAGCTGCCGGAGCCATGCCGTGGGGACAGTTAGGAGAACTCCTCCCCGGAGGCCTGTGATACCAACTCTCCTCCCACCGTGGCCACACATGCACACATACCCCCACCCCAGGTTTCACCTGGCTCCTTTTCTAGAATGTAACCTAATGCCCAGGCCAGAACTGCACAGGCACACCCTGACAGCAGATGCTTTTCCAGGACCCA
Source organism: Acomys russatus (assembly GCF_903995435.1). Lineage (NCBI taxonomy): Eukaryota > Metazoa > Chordata > Mammalia > Rodentia > Muridae > Acomys > Acomys russatus. The sequence continues at coordinate 46,453,664 of NC_067165.1, forward strand.
AGTGTCCAGAAGAGCATAAAAGAACAAGAAATAAAACATGCGAGAAGAGCTGGGCAGAAGGCTCCATGGTTACGGGGATGTGCTGCTCTTGAAAGAGCCCCGAGTTTGATTCCCAGCTCCCACATCAGATAGCTCTTCAATGCCTGCCTGTACCTCTCCCTCCAGGGCATCCTATGTCTTCTTCCGGGCCCCTTAGGTACTTGCACTCACATGAACACACACATAAAAAAATAAATTATTTACAGTAAAATAAAGTGTGACCTGAGAAACCAATGGCTCCTGGAGCTGTAAGAATGCCTGAATCCCAGCCTCCTGCCCAAGCAGAACCTTCTGGTACATGCCAGATGCTGATAAGACTCCTGCGGGAAACCATGGAGCACTCACTCCACCAGCGCACTATGCTGCCAATGTTTCCTGGCTTCTGCAACTTTGTAACCAGCACTGGTCAAGCGACCCCTGGAGTTTGTGGTTTCCTTTTGTGCTGTGTAATGGTGCCGCCAGGCACTCCAAGGACTCTTCTCAGTGTGACAGTCACACACACCGACTGGCACCATCACTGTCTGAAGTGGAGGAGCCACCCAGGACCCAAGTAAGCCTTCTTGCCTGAGGTCTCTAGCACAGCCTCACTCCTACCCCACCAGACGCGCGGCCTCTCCAAAACACCCACTGAGCTGTTACACTGTACACGCTTTTACTCCTAGCCTACTGCTTCTTTGTTTCGTTTTGTTGGGTTTTCAAGACAGGGTTTCTCTGTGTAGCCCGCGCTGTCCTGGACTCCCTCTGTAGACCAGGCTGGCCTCAAACTCACAGCGATCTGCTTGCCTCTGCCTCCCAAGTGCTGGGATTAAAGGCGTGTGCCACCACTGGCCCGCTGCCCTTGGTTTTTTACTGTTGCTGTTTTAAGATTTATTTGTTTCATGCATGAGCACGCTGTCTTCATGCACACCGGAAGAGGGCATAGGGTCACATTATAGATGGTTGTGAGCCACCATGTGGTTGCTGGGAATCGAACTCGGGACCTCTGGAAGAGCAGCCAGTGCTCTTAACCTTTGAGCCTAACCCTAACCCCGCCTTGCCATTGTTCTAAGTCACTTTTCCTTGTAAAAGCATGAGTTCTTGCAGGCAGGGAACCCTCTGCCCATTGCTCTCATGCACGCTGAATAGGTCGAGCTCTGGGGGACCTTCAGGGACAGTCCCATGCTGCTGGCAGGAAGGAATCCACCCAGGTTTGACCTCACGACCCCTCACACTCAGACACTCCCTGCTGACAGCAGGAGCCAGCTTTGGATGTGACAGGTGGTCCCAGGGCAGGAGCACAGCTCAGAGACCTTGACTGCAGCCAGCAGTCACCACAGGGACACACAGGCTCACAGAGAGGCAGCAAGAGGCGCAGCGAGGGCGCCGCAGAGAGAGCAAGCACACGCTCGCCAAATCAATACGTCTAATTGGGTAAATGTGCAATTCTCAACTGGCTAAATTTAGAAAGTGTGTGTTTCGTTCTGTACCAGCATCTGGTCTTTAAGACGTCCCGTTCTCAATCAGAAATCAAGATAACCTGCAGGATCGGCTCCCTACACTCTGGTTTCTGCTCCCCACACACAAGTCCCAAGGTCCGGCACCCAGGAAAGGAAGGCCAGGCCTGGCCAGCACTATGGACATGAGGAGGTGACCTGGCCTCTAGTTAGGGAAAGGCCTCCAAACTCTGCTGTGTTAAGCTGGTGCGAAAAGAAGGGAGTGAAGACACACCGGGCTGGGGGGGGGGGGGTGCGGCTCAGAGGTATCTCTGTGGATGCTGCCTGACACCACATTTTCTGTAAGAAGAAAACTGAGGCACCGAGAAAGGAAGTCACTTGCTCAGGGTGCCTGGAACCTAAGGTCCCTGTCACAAACAGCCCTTTTCTTTGCAGGTCTTCCAGGATAGGGCACCTGTCAGCTTAGGCAGGGCCCTCAGTGTGCCATAGTCTTGCCTCTTCTGTGCCATCTAGAGCCCTGACTAGGGCATCCCTGGTAAACAGTCTTGAGCAAGGAACAGCCCCAGGCTAGACAGGCAGGCAGGCAGAATATTCTTTTCTTTCTTTTTTGGTTTTTTCCGAGACAGGGTTTCTCTGTGTAGCCTTGACTGCCCTGGACTCGCTTTGCAGACCAGGCTGGCCTTGAACTCACAGCAATCCGCCTGCCTCTGCCTCCCAAGTGCTGGGATTAAGGGCATGTGCCACCACGCCCAGCTCAGAGAGAATATTCTGCTGGGAATTTTCTGAGGCAAACCCACTGAGCTCCTTTAACCCCTGGGACCTACAGAAAGCTGCTCACGAGACTAGAGCCATCAGGGTTCCTTAGCTCTAATGGGAGGTGGGAGGCAGTAGGGTAGATGGAGGAGACGGGCTTCTCTCAACCTGCATGACCCTAGGACAGTTGGGGGCAAAACATGGACTGGTGTGCTGTGGCTGATGGTTTGCTACAATGTTCAGTGCAATAGGGAGCACCATGCCAGTGAAGAAGAAATGTAAATGGTGCTGGGATTACTCTAGGCTCAGGGTGAGGGTAGGTCTTCAGCTGCCTAAGCCAGGGATGACCTGGGATCCCTTTCCTGGACACTGGGCAAGGATATCCTGGGCCCTAGCTGGGACAGGAAGTACATGGAAGAATCAGGCTCCTCCCCTTCCTGCCTTCCCACTACACTCCTAAACCCAGAACCCCAGACTTGCTTGTGTCTGCCTTTTACAACTCAGGGTCATAGGTGTACAGCCCCGCTTGCCTTGGAGGGGATGGGGACAGGACAGGGGCTCAAGAGAAGGCCTCAGGAAAGACCTGTCCCAGGGCCTCCCGATGGCCCTAGGTCCCCCAGCCTCACAGAGCTGTTCCCAGAAGCCGCCAGTCATCAGGGCAGGGTTTGGTAGCCAGAGCCCTGTCCCTGTCCGTTTTACCTCACCCTAGACCAAGTCCAGGTCTACTGTGCACACCTCCATCACCGCAGCGTCCTCTGCCAGGCTGGCCATTCACTCACGAGATTGCTCTGCTCTTCTACCACCGGCCGCAAGTACTCTCTGAGCATGCGCATGTTCACTGGGACCCTGCTTACAAGAGGCCTCTGCCCAGTGATCAGGTGAAGTAAGCATGAAACCCAGCTGTGGCAGTAGGTTCAAGGGCACCTGGAGGCCCAGCAGGGAGCTCCGGAGACAGGCAGGGTTTGATTGCTTTTAGTCAAGCTGGGGGAGCCGAGGAAGGGCTAGAGGGAGGCTGACGAGGCAGGGAGGGGCTAGTGCAGTGAGGTCCTTGACTACCCCGTGAGGAACCCCAGGAGCACATGTCTGTGTACCATGTTGCACGTGTGCTCATGTATATGTGTGGCTGGGAGTTGGGAGCGGTCACAAGCCCCTGCGTGGCCAGAGAGTACGCCCCAAGGGTTGTTCCGATCCAACAGAAGCTGGAGAGGCAAGAAACGTGGACGGAGCCTGGGGCACAGAGAAGCACTCCAGGGTAGGTGGGTCCTATGACTGAAAGGTTGCTCGGGGGTTGGGCTCAAGGATTTTGATGTTGCTGACAGAGCAGCTGAAGTTGAGCGTGGCATTCAGGTGGAGCCATCTAGGTGGCCACGGCCACGCTCAGTTGGCAACGGGCTGAAATTGCCATGTGGACAAGTGAGGGACCGCTAGAGGGAGGAGCGCATGCTCAGAGGAGAGGTGGTAGCCCAGCAGGACTCAGAACCAGGCCTGGCATCCCAGCCACTGCCTGACCACTCCTTGAGACTGGAAAAAGAGCAGGACCCATAGATTCCCAACCCAGAGGTTAAGTCTTTACTCACTGCCCACAATCCCTGCCTGCTGGGGTCAGCTGTTTATGTGCTTAAGAGGACTACATCAGCATCACAGAGAAGCCGTGCCCCCTCTCTTGAGAACAGAGCTGAGGATGGCTAAACAGGACATCAGCCCCTTCCCCGTCCCAAAGGATACACCTTTCTCACCAGGAACTCCCCCCACAATGCCTTCTGGTGGAAACCTCGGGAAGCTCTCCTTGGAGTGCTCTTAGATCGATACACACTTGACCAATCTATCTACACCTTCCTCTCCCTGCAGACCCCCTCCTACCAGCCCAGTGTCCTACATAGACATCAGGAGAAACTGTGCTGAGAAGGGGTTCTCATGAATCCACTTAGCCCAGTGCCCAAAGATGGGGAGACAAAACAAGCCCAGTTGTTGTGGAAGTTTTGGCTTCTTTAAAAACTCAATTATGTTATGTAAGTGTGTTTTTGTTTTAATCCCAGGTGTGACATATGGGGGACGCTCCAGTTTGTCCACAGCTGGTAGCAGCCTCATGAAAAGGTGTGTGATCTTTGCTGGCTGGAAAACATCCTTGGGCGGACTCTGAGAGAGTATAAATACGAGAGCCCAGAGAGAGACCGGGAGGAAGACTGAGAAGAACTCTTGGAGGAGATGGTTGGAAGAGGAGGGGAAGGCAGTTGCTGCGCTTGTGGCTGCTGGTTGAATATCCTGACGTTGGAGATTGGTGCTGCCCCCAAAGAACTCAATGACCCTAAACAGCAGGGAGTAGCCAAGGAGAAACACACCCCCTCTCCCCACTAACCTTCTTTCTCTCCTACTGGGTGTTGGGGTGTTGGAAGGGATTGAGGTAGAGAAAGGAGAAAGAGATAAAAGAAACAAAACTAAGGCCAGGTGGTGGTGGCACACGCCTTTAAGCCCAGCACTTGAGAGGCAGAGGCAGGTGGATCACTGTGAGTTCAAGGCCAGCCTGGTCTACAATGTGAGTCCAGGACAGCCAAGGCTACACAGAGAAACCCTGTCTCAAAAAAAAAAAAAAAAAGAAAGAAAGAAAGAAAGAAAGAAAGAAAGAAAAAGAAACAAAAATAAAAATAGATTTTAAAAGGACACCTACACCCAGTACTCGGCCACACTTACCAATCCAGCATACCCTGCCAATCTACCCTCCTTCCTCAGCCCAAGGACAAGGCCCAGGGACATGCACCGTGGAAAAGAAGTACCCTATGCCCAGCCATAGGGAAAGACTCCAAATGTGCCAGTCTCAGGAAGCAAGATAATACTCAGCTCATCTGGCCATGTACCCCGTCAAGTCCACCCTTGCCAGGACGCCTCAGCTGCCTGAGATAGCAGCCTCTGAGCCCCAGCTCCTTAAATGGCATATAGTCTCCTCTGCCACACGGCCCTTCTTCGGCGGCCTCCCTCCTTAGAAGGACCCCACAGCATCACAGCTCCAGGTTCCCTACCTACTACCCCATCTCACACATGTCTCCAACCTCAGGGAGCCCCCCCAAGCAGCTGCTACTGGGCCACTCTCCTAGTCACAGGAGTCCTAGAGGAGAATCCACACATCTCACTGTTCTAGAAAAGGTTCTGGGGCCAGTGAGATGGTTCGGAAGTTAAAGATGCTTTGCTGTCAAGAGTGACAGCCTCAGCTCCCAGGGCATACATGATGGAAGGAATGAAGTGACTCCTAAAAGTTGTCCTCTGACCTCCACATCCGTGCTACATGCTCACACAGGCACACAGACAGACAGACAGACAGACAGACAGACAGACAGACAGGAAAGGCTCTGCTTCTGACCCAGGCACCCCACAGGCTCCAGGCTGGGACAGGCCACCACCTGGCTTCACTGACACTCACACACCCACACCCAGGCCCCTCCTTTGCTTGCTCAGCAGGCTGAAGGCAGAAGCTTCAGAGAACCTGAGAAGGCCATCAAATGCCACCTCATACCACAGCTTCCTGCACTGCAGGAGCTGCAAGAGTCTGCCCTGCGGCAACCTTGGCGGTGGCCTCCCTTCAAAATGTGCTAGACACTAGGTGATAACCACAGTGCGTCACCCATGGGTGCAGGCAGGAGGCAGCCCTTCCAACTCAGGGTTGTGGGACTGGGAGACTGAGGCAGAAGGACCTGAGCTCGTGAGCTACTGGGCTACAGGACATTTAAGGACAGCCTGGCAACCCAGCGAGGCCTTTTCTCAAAACAAAACTAAGAAAGACTATAAAGGTACATAGCTCAGTGGGAGAGTGCTTGTCTGGTACACCTGTAAAGAGGAGGGGCTAAAGTGCTTGTCTCCTGAGTGAGGAACCCACATAAGAAGGCAGGTTCTGCAGCACACAGCCACCATCCCAGCACCAGGGAGGGGAAGGGAGGCAGACCCCAGAAGCTCACTGGCCAGCCATCACGGCAAGTGGTAGACCCGGCTCAGAAAAAAAGATGGAAGACAACGCCATCAATCTGACACCAAAGCCAATCATTGGCCTTCACACATGTATGTGCACACACATACACACATACACAACACACAAATACACACAAAGTCAGGCTCCAGGAGAAAGCTCCAAGATGGGGAAAAACAAAACAAAACAAAACAAACGAAGAACTGTACTCTGAGGCCAGAAGGGTTCACACTGAAAATGCAGCTGGACTGATTGGGAGAAACAGGCGGCCATAACCCTCCACCAGGCCACACAGTCAGAAACCCTCGCACAAAGATTTAAAGGAGCCGGGGCTGGTGTCAGTGAATTGCACTAGCTTCTTTATAGTTTACATTGCACTTTCTAGAGCAGCTCAGCAGCTCACCCGCCGGAGCCAGCCTTGCTTTCATGGCCAGGAAAAAAAAAAGTCCATGAGAGGCTGACGCAGCATTGGGGTTGTGGGTGGGAAGGAGCTAGGATCTGAGTACTCTTTGAAGTGGGAAAGCCCCCTGGGGACACATGTGTCCTGCCTGCGGACACCCTTGTCCCTCACTCCCAGGCCCCTGGGGCACACATCCCTACCCCAGCCTCACAGCTCAGGCTCAGACAACAATACGGAGACAGAGGGACACAGGGGTACACACCGCAGCTGGCCTGCATCCCTGGTGGCCAGAGTCTCATTCTCCTGGTACCTCCCATGACAAGCATTCCTGAGACACATATACACAGGCCATCATAGGCCATCTATCTGTCCCCGGGGAGAACCCTGATTTCAACCACTTCCCGAATCGGCTGAGCCTTCTCTCCTCAAGTGAAGTAGAAACGCAGCTATGTGCACCTGAGCTCACAGTGACCAGGCTGTCTCTGAGGGCGCTTCTGCTCCATCAACACCTGAGCACATAAACAGCTGTGGTCGGGTTCTCAGTAAAAGCAGGCTCGCTCCCTCAGCAGCACTCCAAACACGCCCTCCTATACCTCAGGCCTCAGTGGACTGGCCACAGGCAGGTAAGTGGCAGACCCTGAGGTCTGCACTGGGACAGAGAGGAGACTTCTATCTGAGGCGCGGAAGTAAAGGCAGCAGCCGTCACAACCTCTGTGGCCCCATTTACAGGACTGCATCTCTCCAGCTGGCTGCCAAGATGGTTTCCGAGGCAGGGGATCCAGAAACTCTTTTTCCGTTCCAGGAATGCCTTCCTGTCTCTCCCACCAACCACCATGGTCTGATTTTCACCATGACCCCAGTGACATGGGAGGAAGAAAGGGTTCAGGAACCAGGCAGCAGCTGCTCACAGAGCCTGAAGTGTGCCTCAGAACTCCTCGCTGGACCCCTCATGGCTTAGAGCTCAGACGTGGGAGGCTAGTGCCACACCCCAACACTGCAAGGGTCCGGCCTACAAGCCAGTATTCTTGTGCACCCCATCCCTCAGCCTGGATTGCACTGAATTGCTCTAAATAAAGCCTGTTACCACGGATACCCCAGAAGTGTGATAGGACAGACTGAAGGGGAGAGATGTTGGCTATGGATGGCAGCCAATCTTGTCCCACCATTCACAGCCCTGAATTTGGGTCTTACAGGTCCATCCGCCCAGGCCGGCATCTTAGAGGTCTTACTGCCTCGTCCGAAAATGAGACCTAATCCCTGTGGGTCACAAAAGCCAAGAAGCCAAGAAGCCAAAGAATGGTGACAGCAAATATGGCCGGGCCCTGTGCAAGCTAGTAATCCAGGACCCAAAACACAGTGGGCCAGGAGCAGACCCAGAGCCTCCCCAGCACACAGAGCCAGTGAACCAGGTTAACACCCTCACACCCTCTCTCACACACAGGGGGAGCTGAACTGCCTTCAGCCAGAGCAGGTGCTAGCCCCACTAAGACCCACCTTAGCGAAACTAAGAACAAAGCACACATGGCTAGTAGTCTAAGTGCCACTCACGCCCTACCCACTCAGCTTGGCAATCTCCCATTGCTCCACGGGGGCTGCTTCAGGAAACCTTCCAGAAGACCCTCAGGCCAAACTAGGAGCCCCACCCCCCACCTGCAGACTCAGTCTAGACCCAGCATGCAAACCAGGCATGGGGAGGGGCTGCGGGGCAGTCCATGACAAGGGAACCATGAGCAGAGGTGGCGAGGAAGCAGGGTCACGCTTCACCCGTATCTAGGAACTCTGGCTGCCCTCCAAGGCCTTGGAGGAACTCTGGGGTCTGGGAAGGGCTCTGCTCACCTCTCCTTTTCCTAGTGTCCAATCCAGATAGAGTAGAGCTCAGGGCCAGAGCCCAGCAGGGGCTTTGCACAGCTGAGCAGACAGGTCCCCACCCTCAGGTAGGGAGGCCTGTCCAGGCACATCCGGAGAATGTAGGATTTAACAAGCTAGGGCAAAAAGTGTGTGTGTGGTGTGAACACGCATGGCACACACAGGCAGAGGCAGACCTGCCCCTTGACAGAGCACCCAGCAAGCCAGCAGCTCAGGAGCAGAGAACCCCTACTCTCCTTCAGAACCCAACACCTGACCTAGAAGCCTCCCGACGGCAGACCCCCGTGCTGCCCTGACAGTGGGCACCAGGAACTGGCGCAGTCACTGCGTCCAGCCAGGTAGAACATTAGCTGTCTTTGCACCGTGTGCTGGGCTCCCCAGAGATAAGAGCACCTTCTTTTGGGGAAGATGGCAGTTTCTCCTCCCCAGGTGACGTCATAGGATTCACACCATCCCTTGGGTCTAAAAGGTCAGAGTCATTCAGCAGGAAAAGTGCCAGGCACGAAGGAGGCCTTACTCACCCACGGGCAGAACGTTGGCACTCAGGAAACGCCATCTGCTGTCCAGATCAAGCCCTCGGTCCTCGGGCGATGAAACAGGACCAAGGGTGCTATCCAGCAGGAGATTCATTCTAGATGGACAGGGACTCTCTGGGATTTGGGTGCAGCCAGCCTGGATTAGCAGAGGGGTCCAGTCATCAGCAGGGGACCCCCTTAACTGAGATGAGGTCTAGGCCTGTAGTTCATCACACACCTAGAGAAAGCAAAAAGGGGCAGAGAATGTGAGTGTCGGGGCGGGGCTGTCTGTCCAGCTACCCGCGCCATGGGAGGGCAATATGCATCACAGCGTCCCCTGTTGGAGGATGCTGCAGAGCAGCCCGGAATCACAATAACTTGCAGATAAAGACCAGTGGGGCTAGTACAGAGCTGGGTAGCAGGGGAGCTAAGGACGAGGAGGTGGAGCAAGAAGGGCCCAAGGGTGTCCGCAAAGCCTCACACCAGGAGAAGCTACCAGCTTCCTCAGGGGTGTACAGAGTTCTTGCCTGTGTGAAGACTTTCTGCAAGGCTCCAACAGAATCAAAAGAAAACGAGAGCCGCTTCACCAAAACCAGCCAGCCTCACGGGAGCCAACTTTACAAAACAAAGCACCCATGGCACCTCTGAACGGGTAGCTCCGTGGCTGTGCCAAGCTCCTCACTGACCCCAAGGCACACTGGAGCCTAGGAGGACCTAAGAGGCTGTGTGGGTCCTTCATCCCTGCTCTGGCCCCTCGCTGAAGCATCACCACTCTAGGTCCAGAGTCTGGAGCCCTTTCATCACCAGCTCAGTGGTGCACTGAATGGAGGCCCCTGTGGTCTCCCAGGCAACCGTCTGCCCAGGCTGCCCTGCTTGGCTGAGCTCCAAGCCCCTGATTTTCAAGGCACCCCAGGTTCTGACAAACCTCCTTGTTCTATCCTGGGGCCCAGTTCCCAACCCCCCCCCCCACACACACACTGCTTAGTCCCTGCCTGGGACTTTCCTTCCCACCTCTCACCATGCTTCCAGCATCTGCCACCTGGGCCAACTCCTTCCAGAGGCTTTCTGGACATCCCTTCCCAGGCCTTCTGTTGCCCGTGGCATCTCCTTTAGGAGCTGCAGAGAACATGACTGGGCAAAGGAGGACTTGGCCACCCGAAGCCTGGGCCTCCTCAGGATGGAACTTCTAGCCCCGACTTACGACGGACAACATCTTGCCTGGGCCATCCCGACACCGAGAACTATGTTCTATCCAGATGGAAGACAGGCAGGGAAAAGCAGGCCCTTCAGAGCCCTGGCAAGGAAGGCTACCGCCCCCACCTCAGCCCTTCCTTAGGCAAGAGCCCTTGGTTCCTTTCAGGCCTCTGCATCTCCCCTCTTCCACATGCCTGGACCTCAGGCCCTCCAGCCCGACCCACCTCTTCCGAGATCGGCAAAGACTGGTCTACCGGGGGCTCCTAGGGTCCCAGGCTCAGAGCGCTGTGGGCAGTGGGCATCAAGCAGTCCACCAGCCTTGGGCTCACTCCCAGCCTCCTTCTTCTCCATGGCACTCCTCACCTCTGGCCCCAGCTCCGGGCTCACCCACAGACAGAGGGTCTCCCAGGTCCTCCTGAGGTAGATGGACCGCTGCAGCCCTTCAGTCACCAGCCCCCACGAGGCTAGCACCAGCTCCAGCTCCCGTCCCAGCCGGCGCCCTCTGGGAGTCAGCTTCCTGCTGCAGTGGGAGCCGAGCTGTGCCTCAACATGCCTGCTGGAGCACAGGCCAGGCGTGCGGCTCCACTAGACTGGCACTGTGGAGTCTAATTAGGCAACAGCACCATGCCGACTGCCCGAGGCCAAGGCGGAACCCAGAGGACCTTGAGGATGGCTACTGCCAAGGGCTCCCTCCGCCATGGAGCCCTGGAGCCAGAAGCCTTCTCACACTCCCACTCCTGCCCCGTCCACCGTGTCTATGCTTCGTGTCACCTCTTCCTCCCAACCAGGCAGACCCTTCACTTCTGGAGGCAGCAGGGCAGGCGGGGAGCCAAGGGTGGCGGGATCCTTGGGTGCTGTAGAGCTATCCTGACCAGGCTGCTCCACCTCACATTGGCCACAGGACCTGGCTAACGTCAGGCCTAGGCCCCTAGGCTAAGGGTGGAATATTTTCCATTTCCAGCCTCTGGCCTCTGTTGGGACCCTAACCCTGTGCACCAACCTCATGCCCCTGGGAAATGTCTGCTGCCATGAGTGACCTCATATCGGTAGCTTCATGTAGGGCCAGGCGGCACACGAGGCAAGGAAGTAAGTCTACGGGACCTTGTCCCTGCTTAGTCGGGAAGTCAAATCCAAGCACCTAGAGGCTGTCCAGTACCCAGGGTATGACGCCCACTCAGGCTGGCCGACTTTTCTCCACACAGTGCCTACCCTGTTTCCAGAGCCCCCAGGGGCAGAGAAGCTCCCACTCACACTCAGCAGACTTCCTCAGGGCCGGGCTCCCCCTCTCCGGGAGCATCCGGAGAACCTGCTCAGGGCTGCCCCTCATCTTCTGGGATTGCTGGCTGCTTCTCTTTCTGATATCTATGGTAACCCTTGAGTGCCTGCCTGAGAACATGCGGAAGGCCCACCACAAGCCTCAGCCTGTCCCTCCCTCTTCCCACCCTCCCCGCTTGTGCCTATCCTCCCACCTTCTGGGTCAGAGCCCAAGAAATGGAGCAGCCACACCCTTGCCTTGTGTAGTCTGGCTCAGGAAGCCCCTGCCTATGGAGGGAGGAGAAGGCCTGTCTCTGAGATGTCAGAACGCAGGGTCGTCTTTCCACAACACCAAACATCTTTCCAGTTTCCTAGAGGGGAAACTGAGGCCCACTCCCTGTGTGTAGGAAAACTCTGAGAAAGGAACATTTCTCATCTGTGCCTGTCCGATCCCCAGCTCACGGCACACCTGCTGCCCCAACCCCTCTAAGGCTGACAGTCAACGGAGCGGCCACCCGCCCCACCTGCTCTGGGCTTCCTTTCTAACCTCAGGCCTGGCGGCCAGTCCGCACTGATACAGAACCTCAGGTAGGCCCTTTGGTGCCCACTCGTTCCTGTCCATTCTGCCCTGTACTCGGTTAAGGCTGGGAGTTGCTCTCAAGGTGAGGAGATATAAAGGCCCAAAAATGCTGGTGGCAAGAGGCAGGTCAGGGCCTCATGGCAAGGGAACTTATAGTTAGGCCTTTTGCAGAGAGCCACTAGTTGCGCCGAGCCATTCCTGCCTTTTCCAGTCTGAGGCCTCTCAGTGAGTTCCTGCTGCTTGCCCCCTGGACTCACTGAATGAGAGAACGGGGAGCTGGGGCTGGCCCCAGGAAAGCCACAGGCCCAGGCAAGTTCAGCCATCACAACAGAGCCGGTCTAGCCAGCCAGAAAACAGCTGCACATCCACGGCGGGTATCGTGCCCCCACCGCCAAGTGTTCGGGAAGGGGGCACATCTGTCGAGGGAAGCAGGTCCCAGGAGGTTAGGTCACCGAGCCGACTAGTTTATACAGCTCTGGGGACAGGCCCTCTGCAGGAGAGAAGCCCGGGTCTCGGGCGGGCGGGGGGGGGGGGGGGCAATATATTCACTGCAGCCCTGGCAAGGGCAAACAGAGGGCATTCAGTACGGGGAAACAGGAAGAGGCTGGCGTCTGAGAAGGGGGCTGAGATTGAAGGCACAGTTCTGAGCAAACACAGATCAGAACCAGGCGTGCCATAGCTGCCGGTCAACAGGACGCTGCTCCACAAAAGCCTGGGGTCCCAGAATCTTTAGGAACCTAAGAGCTCCCATAAGCCTCTAAGAGTGTTCTTCACCCCGGAATGAGATCGGCACCAATGGCAGTGGCGCCGTGGGCCTTAGGACAGTTCCTCACTGTCTTGGGCTCAGGATGTAAGCAAGCAGCTGCTTCCCTTAGAAGGTAGCTGATGAAACAGGATAGATGCTCCAACCTCAACCATAGGCTCAGGGCTCCCACTGTGCAAAAGGGGGGTGCTGTGTCCCCAAAGAAAATGATCGAGCTGTAAGACAAAGTACTTGCACTTCTTGGAACATTGCTGTGTCTGAGAGGCAGCTGGCGTGTGAGCCAAGGCGTGCCAGCAGGGCATCTGACAGATGTTTTCTCAGAAGGAAGGGGTACGAGCAGATCTGAGCCTTAGCAATTAAAGGCTGCCCAGGACAACATAGCAGGACCCTGTCTCCAAATAAAGAACAAAGTAAGCTTGCTACTTAAAAAAGGGGGAATCCACAGGCTCTCTCGCCAATAATCAAATTCAAAATTAAGTGAAAATTAGTGCTTTGTACAACCTGTATCTACTGCTGTGAGCCAGTTGGTGCCCCAAACGCCACCAGGGCGGCAGCGGTGATGCTGCCAAGAGTTGGGTGATATCATAAAATGTTGTCAGCAGTCGGGGGGTGGGGGTGGGGGGGAAGCTACATAATTTAGAGAACTGGAACCTTCTAGGGGAGCAGGCACACATCCCAAGGCATGCGTAGAGAAAGGTTCCTTCAAAGTACACAGCGCCACGTCACATCACTGTAGCGACGTGGTCACAGCCCGCGTGTGTTTCAGATCCACATTGAGGCCACTTTTAGTAAATCATGGAGTGTTCTGGGTGCAGCATCTAGGAGAAGGCCCACAGCTGTGAGGCAGGCAGGATAACTGTGTGAGGCCAGGTTTCCTCAGCCCCATCAACCAAAACAGCACGTTGTGACAGATGGGATGCAAGAGCAGATAGGAAGTCCCGGCAGCTCTTCACATGACAGACACTGGAGAGACTTGCAAAGCTGCAAAACATGTCAGTCTTTTGGTGGATTTTTTTGTGGGGGGTGGGAAGCAGGGGGCGGGGTTGCTGGAGTTTTGGGTTGTTTTTGCTTTTATTTCCCCCCTCCCCACTTAAACAAGTAGAATTTGTCATAAACTGTTATTTATATTAACATATAATGAGTTTACCATTATTATTTTTAACAAGACTTTATGAATAAATACACTTAGATGATCATTTTGTGGGTGGGTTGGTTGTTTTGCTATGTGGGCCTGGCCGGCCTGGAACTTTTTATGTAGACCAGGTTGGACCCCAACCCATGGATTTCTGTCTGCCTCTGCCTCCTCCTGAGTGCTAGGGTTAAAGAGGTGTGCTACCATGCTTGTCAGCTTTGGCTTTCTGTATTGGCGTGTGTGTGAATGTGTGTGTGTGTGTGTGTGTGTGTGTGTGTGCGTGTGTGTGTGTGTGCGTGTGTGTGTGATAATACACATGTAGATGTCAGAGAACAGCTACCAAATTGCGTTCTTTCCCTTGTCCGTGGAACCCCCCGCCCCGGACAGGGTTTAGACATGTAGACCAGGCTAGCCTTGAACTGTAGATTGTCCTGCCTCGCCTTCCCTGTTGCTGGGATTATAAGCCTGTGGCCAGGCCTGAACCACTTTATAATTCCATGTTGTAGTACTAGACTGTGCCGGCCAAGATTTAGCAACAAGTCCCAGGGGAATCCTGGGAGGGTGACACCTGACCATTTTTCCGTGATGCAGATATTTCCAGCAGAGTCGTTTTTAAGTTAGCGATGGTGTTGTCGTTGTTGCTGGACATGGGGTTGGGGGAGACGGATGTGAGGCAGCATCCGCTCCACGGGAGACACCATCAAATCCCATCCAAAGGAGAGCAGCGATAACAGCAGGGTGTAATCAGGAAGTGGCATGCTTTGAGTGTGTACTGCCTTTGTGTTTTATGTAATTTATATGTCTTACATATGTAATTAGTTTAATTTGATTTTAATAATGGCTGTGTTCAACACCCAGCTCACAGGATTACTGGAAACTTAACAGCTGACTCGTACAAGTGGGCCTCACAGGCTCCAGCACCCTCCTCGACACGAACCCGTCTAAACAAATGCCCTTCGGGTCCTCAGCAATTACTGCAAAGGGGTCCCAGGATGAAAACCTGGTAATGTGTATGCAAAATAGTCACAACAGAACAACACCTTGCATTTAAAAAATATACAAAATCCCAAAAGATGCCTCCTAAGGGCTGGCTCTTCAGACACATCCTGGGGGAAGAGAGCAGGGCACCAATGCCCTAAACAGCTGCAGTATGCAGTCTCTTGGCCTGAGTCAGTCAGGAGAGGAACCCACGGTGCTTTGATGGTTCCCGGAGCCCTCCTACCTGCAGCCTGAGGCCTGTCCTGTGTGCCTAAGAAAACCTCCCATCTTTGAAGTAGGGTGCAGAACACGTCTTCCCCAGGAGGTCAGTGTCCTCTCCCTGGGATGCGTGAAGCCAGGCCTGATGATTGACACATAGCCTTTCCATGAAATCACACTGAAGTCACACTCACTCCTTCCCCTGCCCCCAGGGCACTTCTCTCAGAGTGTGTCAGAAACACATACAAGGAGGAGACCATGGTGACCACGTACATTCCTGAAAACAGAAGCCCACACCTCAGTGGCAAATCCAGTCCCTGGCAAATCAGAAGGACTCTGAGGTCCCATCTTATACCCATCAGGATGGCTAAGATCAAAAACTCAAGTGACAGCCCATGCTGGCGAGGATGTGGGGGAAGGGGGACGCTTCTCCATTGCTGATGGGAGTGCAAACTTGTACAGTCGCTTTGGAAATCAATCCGGCGCTTTCTCAGAAAACTGGAAATAGTTCTACCTCAAGACCCGGCTCTACCACTCCTGGGCATATACCCAAAAGATGCTCCACCCTACAACAAGGACATTTGCTCAACTATGTTCATAGCAGCTTTACTTGTAATAGCCAGAAATTGGAAACAACCCAGATGTCCCTGGACTGAAGAATGGATAAAGAAAATGTGGTACATTTACACAATGGAATATTACACAGCTATTAAAAATAAGGAAATCATGAAATTTGCAGGCAAATTGGATGAAACTAGAAACAATCATCCTGAGTGAGGTAACTCAGACCCAGAAAGACACACATGGTATGTACTCACTTATGGGCGGACATTAGTCATATATTACAGGATAAATACACGGCAAATCGCGGACCCAATGAGGCTAAGTAACAAGGAAGGCCCAAGGACAGACAGTAGAAGAGGAAGTAGAGAGGGAACTGGGTAGGAGAAGGTGTGGGTAGGGAAACAGGGGAGGGTGAGGGAATCAGATGTGGGGAGACCAGGGAGGGGAGGTTTACAGGCCTAGAAAGGGAAACTGAAGGCAAGGGCATCACTGAGACAAGCTGGAGACCTGTGACAGGGTAGGCTACAAGGACGATATGAGGCTGTCTCTGGCCGAGCCTCCTAGCAGCAGGGGACACGGAGACTGAGGAAGCCACCCACCTTCCAGCCAGGCAGGACCTATAGTGGAAGGAGGGGAACACCGATCCACCTACACAATTTGAACTGAAATGTACCCTGCCTACAAGATGTGTAGAGATAAAGACAGAGACTGAGGGGATGACCAACCAATGCCTGGCCCAACCTGAACCCTCCCCATGGGAGGCAGCCAACCCCTGACACCACTGAGGGTACCCTGCTATGTTTACAGACAGAAGCCTAGCTTAACCATTCTCTGAGAGGCCCCACCAGCAGCAGCTGATCTAATCAGATGCTAAGACTCACAGCCAAGCATTAGGTGGCGATTGGGGCATCTTGGGGAAGAGTGAGAGGGAAGGACAGGAGGTCCCAGAGGGGACAGGAACACTGCAAGAAGACCAACAGAGTCAACTAACCTCGACCCACGGGGGCTCACAGAGACAGAAGCACCAACCAAAGAGCACACACGGACTGGACCTAGGCCCCCTGCACATGGGTAACCAACGGGCAATTTGATCTTCATGTGGGTTCCCTAGTGAGCTAAGCCTGCTTTTGCCTCTCTTGCCTGGCCTCAGTGGATGAGGAGGAGCTCAGTCCTGATGCAATTTGATGTGCTGGGGTGGGTTGGTTGGGGGGCGCCTCCCCTTTTCTCTTGAAGACAAGGGGAGGAGGGATGAGGGAAGACGGTGGGAGGGAGGGACCTGGAGGGAGAGGAGGGAGGGGGATGCGATCAAGATGTAAAGTGAACTTGGTGAAGTTGCAAGGCAGATCCAAACCAGATTGAAGGTTCTCAGAGGACGGGCTGGAGGGACTGAAGTGCCTGTGTGGTCCTGTCCAGCTCCTCTTCCTCAGTAACCAGAGGCTGCCCCATCCCACCCTGGAGCACAGGGGAGAGCATGAAGGGGCCCGAAGGGCGGGTGCTCTCACTCAGGACGGCCTAGGCTTGGCCTTCATTGGAGACGTCCTTAGGAGCAGAGTGCTCCAGACACGAGGGACAAGTCAGGAAGTCTGTCACCTCCACAAAGCCTGGAGCCAGCAGCTGTGCGCGCCCTGAGTCGCCTGGGGGAACTGCAGCACCGCGGAGCCCTATCTGCTTCTTTAACTGCCTCCCTTCCTCGCTTCATTCCTCCTTCACTGTTGTCCTGTCACCAGAGGAAACCAGCTGTGCCACCGTGTGCTCCACTGCTGGGTGGGCTTCTTGGCCATTAACAAACGGGAAATTCCCACGTCTCTGGGAACTCAGCTGGAAATACAGGCCCCAGGCAGCTGGGCATCTCAGGCGTGCCAGCCTTAGGAACAGCTGTTTGTCAAGACAATGTCTGAAAAGCCCCCCGCCCCCCCCCCCCCCGAGAAAACAGGCAGAGCCTTTGAGACGTACAATGCGCTGTGCAGGGGCAGGCCGACAAAGGCACGGCAAGCAAGCTGATCTTTTAACAGGGTCCAAGGACAATCTTTGGGCCACAGAAGGCCCGACTTTAGGGAAACATAGCAAATGGCTCCTAAGAAACAGAGCAATGTCTGCTTTACAGAGAATCCTGCCCTAAGCAACAGCCTCTCCGGTCCCTTGACTGCCCATAAGAGCGTTAAATGCCAGATTCTCAGGAGGGCCGAGGATACCCTGAAGACTGCGGCATAGAAGAACAGTGCTTGACAAGGCCAAGTACCACACAGCTGTTCCAGAAACCAGGGTGAGGAGACGCATTTACAGAAACTTGCTATTGATACTGTGGCCTCAAAAGCCCTCTCTTTAGCCAGGGCGTGGTGGCGTACGCCTTTAATCCCAGCACTTGGGAGGCAAAGGCAGGTGGATTGATGTGAGTTCGAGGCCAGCCTGGCCTACAAAGCGAGTCCAGGATAGTCAAGGCTACACAGAGAAATCCTGTCTCGAAAAACAAAACAAAACAAACAAAATAAAACAACAAGAAAAGCCCTCTCTTTGCAGCACACCGTGGACATAAAGGTTCAAGAACCACGCTCCCCTCTGGGACACAGAGCCCGCACATTAGTAATCCTTTGCCCATGAGTCTGACCTCCGACAGACCCAAAGAGACAGCTTCTGCCCGCCCTGGGGCCAAGCCACTCGGCTCTCAGCGGAATCCCTGTGCCTAGCCTCAACTACGCTCCGTGGACCTAAACCAGTCTCCTGTCTGCCTGGAAGGAGCTCCTTCGACGCCATCACAACCCATAGACAGTACCTGCTCACCAGCCTTGGCCATCCCTGACTCTCACGTCTAAGGCCCGTTCCGCTCCCGCTGTAGGCTCCCTCAGACCATCCTCAACAGCATCTCTCTGGAAATTCAGGAATCATCCGAGATCAGAAGCTACCACCGTTCGCTCCCCATCACCCGACTGCAAGCCTTCACACTGCCACCCAGCAGAGTGTTCTTTGTCCCGCCTTCTGCATGTGCTGAGCTCTGGAACAGGCCCTGGCTTGGGGTAGAGGTAGTGCAGAGCTGTCCTGAACCCCAGCCTTGCTTCATAGAATCCAGCTGGCAGAGGCTGGCAGATCCTGACCAGCAATCAAAGCGGCTACTGCCCAACCACAATCTCCCAGAAGGCCCTGTGCCAGGAGGGGGCCCGTGCTTGCTCTCCCGGCTTGCCCTACTACACAGGTGGTGGAACCCCCATTCTCCAGTTTGGCAAACGACAGGGCTGAGGTTTAGGAAATATGAAGACATAAAGCCTCACCTGAAGCCTGCCCCACCCATTCTCCCCGCTGCTTCCTGCTCCAGAGTCTACGCTTTATACTAGAGGCTGCTGGGTAAGAGCTTTGCATTGCTCTAGCCCCCCAGTCCACCGACAGCCAGCCACATTGTCCCTAGCTCTGTCCATACAAGGAGCCCAACAGGACCTGACCCACCAGGCCCGGCCTGCTCCTGCTCTAGGCTCCCTCAAACCTCACTGTCCTTGTCTCGTGTCCTCATGGCCAGCATTGCTCTTCGGGGTACTGCATCCTACATGTCTCAGAGTGACCAGCCACCCGGCTCTGCATCCCACGGGCAGGGGCTAGAGCACCATCTCGTATCCCTGCTCAGTTACTACTGGCCAACCAACAACCCTAATCTGCATGTGCCAGTATGGCCACACTTTCCTCGTGGACAGGAGCCCTTCCTCCTCTGGGAAGTCTTTCCAGATTTCCACTCCCTGAGGACCTTGGTGTCAGCCCCTTATTACCCAGCACAGTTCAGGATAATGGCCACAGTGAGGAGACCCCCTTGTCCTGCCAGTAAAGCTTTGTGGCCCAAGGCTAGGCCACCCATGCCATCAGTAGATGGAGAGATGCGTGTGAGTGGGACCAACAGACCCAGGTTCAATGCCACCTGCGCTAAAGCCACGAGGACCAAGCCCCTTCCTCCCTAGCCCCAGAGTTCTGTTTCGGTCCCAGCTCCAAGTTCTGAGAATGGACAAAGCTCCAGAGCCCCGCACTGGCTCAGCACTGGGAAGCCTTTTAAATTTTTATTTATTTATTTATTTATTGGTCCCTGGGGCCAGGACAGGAACACAATCCCTCCCTCCGGCTGTGGGTCCTGGGCAGAATCCCAGCCACCTGCCTGTGTCCCCCAGAACTGCCCAGAGTCCCTTCCCAGAGTACACAGCCTCCAAGAAAGACTTAGCTTCCCAGCCCCCAGTCCTACCCTCACCAGCAAGCCTACAGAGGAAGTGAGGGAGGCATTCAGAGATGTCTGCTTACCAGCCAGAGCCTCCCAAGCTTGGTTCTGGGGCCTCAGATTCCCTCCCAATACCCCCACCCTTTCTTGGTGCCCACAGTACCTCCAGGGCTCTGATCTGCAGCAACCAGGCCAGCTAGCTGTGCGGTGCTCTCAGAGCTTTCAGCCTTCCTGCCCTGGGTGGAGGAACCTGTTTTCCAGGTTTGTGGCGCCTGTAGAGGGGCCTCCTGCCTAGGGCAGGCCCCACCCTAACAGCCAGCCCCAGTACATGAGCTACTCCTCATGTACATGAGCTACTCCTCATGTACGTGAGCTACTCCTCGTGTACGTGAGCTACTCCTCGTGTACGTGAGCTACTCCTCATGTACTACTCCTCAGACTTAGGCAGTCTCCTTTTCACCATTCCTGCAGAGACAGCATTGACTTGTCCCTGCTCTGGCTCCCAGGAGGCCAGCTCAGCAGTGCGGGCAGGGGCACTAGAAGTCTAGTGAAGGGTCACCTGGTGACCCTCCTGCCTCGAGGCAGGTGTGGACCCCACAGTACAACCCCAGGGCTAGATCAGGCAGGGAAATGGACTTCCTGCACCTTTCCTTGTCCTGCTTTGCCAC
Organism: Acomys russatus; assembly: GCF_903995435.1. NCBI lineage: Eukaryota > Metazoa > Chordata > Mammalia > Rodentia > Muridae > Acomys > Acomys russatus. The sequence continues at coordinate 46,474,157 of NC_067165.1, forward strand.
TGTCTTCCTGAGAGGCAGCTGTGTGGCAAGGCCCAGCCCACCCCAAACAGCAAATCCGTGCCACGGGCAGGGGGAAGCCTAAGTATGCTGAGTCACACTGTCACCTATCAGAGGGGATAACCTGGGGTCGGGGGTAGCACAGAGCAGTGCGCTAGGGCTGCCTGCTGAGCATCCCCTCCCTCCCAGTTCCCTGGCCTGCCCACCCCACGGCCCCTCCTGGCCTCCCCTATTCCTGGCCCACTCCACCACCACCCCCAACCCCCCACCCCCGGGCCAGCCAACAGAATTATATGAAAAACTATCAGATAGGGCTGGGTACAGAACTCCGCGGATAAAATGCTTGTACCAGGATAAAGAGCAGAGGTCATGTCCCCAGAGCCCACATAGACCCCTGATGGATGAGGTGGCCCCACCTGTAACTCTAGCCTTGGAAGGCAGATGCTGAGGACACCCAGAGAAAGCTAGCAAACACCACTAGGCATGTGGGCGAGTTCTGGGTTTAACTGAGAGAAGACTGAAGAAGATGGAAGAGTCATTCTGGTTTGGGGTTTATTTTGTTTGTTTTGTTTTTGTTTTTGTTTTTCAAGACAGAGTTTCTCTATGTAGCCTTGGCTGTCCTGGACTTTGAAGACCAGGCTGGCCTCAAACTCACAACGATCTACCTGCCTCTGCCTCCCGAGTGCTGGGATTAAAGTGGCTTCCAGCCACTGCACCTGGCTGGAAGAGCCATTCTGGATGATGCCAGATATCATCCTTGCGCCCGCATATGTACATGAACACTCATGTGCATGCACGCACGCACACGCACACACAGACAGACGCACGCGCGTGCACACATAACAAACATGCCCGTACACATATGTACATGAACACTCATGTGCATGCACGCACGCACACGCACACACAGACAGACGCACGCGCGTGCACACATAACAAACATGCCCGTACACATATGTACATGAACACTCATGTGCATGCACGCACGCACACGCACACGCAGACAGACGCACGCGCGTGCACACATAACAAACATGCCCGTACACATATGTACATGAACACTCATGTGCATGCACGCACGCACACGCACACGCAGACAGACGCACGCGCGTGCACACATAACAAACATGCCCGTACACATATGTACATGAACACTCATGTGCATGCACGCACGCACACGCACACGCAGACAGACGCACGCGCGTGCACACATAACAAACATGCCCGTACACATATGCCTACAACTCACACAATAAATTAATAAAATTAGAAAACCAACAAACTCCCCAGTGTATGAAAAATACTGAACCAGTTGTTAAGGGACAAAACTGTGACAACCGCCCCTAGGATAGCTGACCTTTGCTCCTGAAGCTCCTGTATCAGAGATGCAAAATGCCATCCAGGCCCAGATCCACTACCAACCTGCATCTCGATGTGGGCCCAGACAACGCGTGTGCTCAGCGCTGGCATGTCGGGCTCTCAATAAACACCAGCTGGTTATCATAATTACTCATGGTCTATAGACAGAAAGCTGGGAGCCACCAAGTGAAGGAACGTGCAGGACATACCCTGTCCCTTGCCCATGGTACAGGGCTAGTGGGGGCCCCAAGGGAGGCAGTCAAAAGCCAGCCTGAGTGTCCCCAGGTGGCCCTCAAGGAGCCCAGCGGTGGGTATGGGAGAGTCAACCGCTTGGACTCACAGCTCTGGTGCCTTCCTGCAAAACCCTCAGGAGCCTGGCCTTCCTGTCCTCCGTCCTTGGAGGAGAGAGAAGAGTTTACAAGGAATTAGTGACAAGGCTCAGGCCCAGGATGCGAGTGCTTCAGGCATGGGGCAGTCAAGGCAGGTGGCTAGGGGCCCTGAAACACTGAAGCAAAGAGAGACTCCAGGCCGTATGGTCATCCGGGGTCGCAGAGAATTGACTTACAATGATGTCACTACTCAGCCTGCCCTTCTACTTTGTCTCCTTACTCTAGTTTCCCATCTGTGCAGGACTTCGTTGGGGTAATACGCGCTAGCTGCCCAAGCTAGTAGAAAAGATGGGCTGATGGCACCACCTGCTGGTCGCCTTCGGTTTTGTCCCTCAGGAAGACCCCTTTAGAGGAGGCAGGAGTGCTTTATTATCCACAGCCCACAAAGGACCACCTGAGGGTCAAAGCAGCCGTCAACGGCTGAGGTGAGATCTGTGGCTAGGATTTGAGCCCATGGAGAGAGACTCTTATGCCGTCTCCCGGGGACAACAGATATTAGAATGGTGTTCCTGGTCGTGCTCCCAATGGCTGAGGGAAGAGAATCCAGAAAACGCAGTCCCTTTTCAGGAGCAGGCCACGAGGGGACACTCGGAGCGGGCCATTCCTCGCCGTTATGCTGGATCTGAGCTTCTGAGTTTGAAGAGAAGTGTTGTAGGGACACAAGCAGCCTCGGGCCTTCAAGGAATCTGTATTTCAAGCTGTTACATTTGACTTGGCCAGAAGCGCGTGCCCCTGTCTGAGCCGTGACTGCCTCCTGGCAGTAGTCAAAGGTACTGTCTGGGGTTGTCCAACCAAGCTGAGGAAAGCAGGGCATGGGCAGCGGGACGAAGTCCAAAGGGTACTGGGGGTTTCAGGACTCAGGTGAGATCACACGGCTCTCCTAAGTGGGTCCGCTCCTGCAGTCCCAGAGACATGTACCTCCTGTCAAAAAACTGAGCCTGAATCAGGCCAAAACCACGTCTGCGAGGCTTTCTCGGGGACCGCGTCCCTAGCGTTGCCCGCTACTCTTCTACGTGGCTCCACCCTCCAAGCACAGACCACACCCCTCCCGCGTGGCCACGCCCTCATGATGTCACACCCAGGCCCCGCCTTCGCCCGCGTGACGCTCGCAGCCTGCGCTCCACGTCCGCGGCACGTCGAGCGTCACTGGCCCCGCCCACGGCGCGCGCCGGCGCAGTACGAGCTTACGGATTCGGGCCATGGCGCTGGCAGGTGCACCAGAAGTGATCCGGGCGGCGCAGAAGGACGAGTACTACCTGGGAGGGCTGCGGAGCGCCGCGGGGGGAGCGCTGCACAGCCTAGCGGGTGAGCGCCCCCGGGCACCCAGGCAGGCGGAAGCTCCGCGCTGCTCCACACTTGGCGGGTCTCTGCGCCAGGTCTCAAACATTTGCCCATTTACCTCAAATGCCCCCAGCAGCAGGTCGGACCTAACACTATGGCTCTTACGGGTAGACACGTGGAGGTCCACCTCACAGGCAAGGATTTGGGAGAGCCGAATTTGATAGCAAGCAGCCGGTCTCTGGCTTGTGTTCTTAGCACTACCGAGACTTCTCTGGTGCCTCCTAGGCTCTAGGACAGTTCCTGACCCAGGACAGTTAGAGTTGAGAGGTTGGTTCTCAGGACATCAGAGGAGGCTAAAGGAGAGAGAAGTAGTTGAGGGTCGCCCTGGAGGAGGAGGGACCTAGTCTGCCCTCTGAGGGATGGGGGGAGAGAACTTAAGTGAGCCACTTTACCTCCCCAGAGGTAATATTTTTCTCCTTTCAGGTGCAAAGAAATGGCTGGAATGGAGGAAAGAGATCGAACTGCTCTCAGACATAGCCTACTTCGGCCTCACCACAATTGCAGGTAGCAGGACTTGGCAGGTCCTCGGCACCAAGGGGCCCACAGCCCACCCAAGACAAGAGGGGCTGGTGAAGGCTGCCAGGCCAACTGAGCAGCTCCTGGAAACCTCCTGCATTAGCCTCAGGGAAAAGACACTGGCCAGACAGGAGGTACTGCCCCAGATCCTTTCTAGGGGCCTCATCGGCCCCTTTTATGGGGTGTGAGGCATTACAAGATACAAAGGTGGAGGCTGCCTGCTGGCCACCACCAGCATGTTGGGGATAGAGGTTGCTGTGGCCTACAAGCAGGGTCATGGTGAGACACGGGGAAAGAGTCGTTCAAGGTGCACCAGGTTTGGCCTCAGAACAGGATGGCTGGCTTTGTCTTCTGCAGGGTTGACAACTAGAAGCTAGCTTTCAGCAGGGGAGGCTTGAGGGCGTTTTATCCGCTGACCAAATGCCTGATACTTAGGACTGAACCAGGTGCTGACTGAGCCATGATCTGGAAGTTAGTTAGAAAGCCACAGGATTGGATCTCGCCACTCGGACAGGTGACAGGGGTGCAGCAGAGGAGGGACTGGGAAACTGAGAACAAATAAAGGCTGAAGGGAGCAGGAACCAACAGGGAAAACAAGGCCTATCCCCGAGTGGCCGTCTGTGCCACATGGAACCGCTGCACGGCCGCATGTTGGCCTTGGCTAGGTCTTTAGGGTGACAGCCTAGGAGGGCAGGTTCAGGGGCGACTGGTGAGGCTGGGGGGCCCCGCCCGGCCTAGAAGCTTCTCTTTGCAGTGCATCCTTATCACTGTGCATTAATCCTCAGGCTACCAGACACTTGGAGAGGAGTATGTGGGGATCGTGCAAGTGGACCCATCCCAACAACGTGTGCCCTCCAGGCTCCGCCGTGGAGTGCTGATTGCACTGCATGCCATCCTGCCCTACCTGCTGGACAAGGCCCTGCTGCCCCTGGAGCAGGAGCTACAAGCCGATGGCGATGGCACACGGGCCTCACAGGGAAGCCTGCTGCTGTCTGGGGGGCGCAGCCGGTCAGGGGCACGGCGCTGGGTGCGTGACCATGCAGCCACCCTGCCTGAGCAGCAGAGGAGGGCGCTGCAGCGGGCAGTCTTCATCCTTAGACAGGGCTTTGCCTGCCTGCACCGGCTCCACGTCGCTTGGTTTTACATTCACGGTGCCTTCTACCACCTGGCCAAGAGACTAGCCGGGATTACTTACGTAAGTGCCAACACCGAGAGGCCCGGGTACAGCTGGGAGCCTCTGAGCAGCCTTAGGGACCATGGTGATGGCATGGTCACAGCCAGTACTGTCCCCACACTGGAGCACAAACTGTACTTGGGAGAGGGTGGGGTCTGTTCAGTTGTATTTTCCTAAAAGGCCCAGGGGAGTCCCGGTTTGCACAAACTGAAGAGCAAACGAGTAACGCTTTCCTTCCCATAACAGCGCGCGTGCGTGCGTGGTGTGTGTGTTTGTGTGTGTATGCGCGCTCGCGCGCGCAGACTCAGGTCTGGCCTCAGGGCAGTTTCCTCGCTACTGGCTATGGCTGTGTCCTTTCCATTCGTCCTTGCCCAGCAGAGAGGTGAGGGCTTAGGGTTGACCCTGAGTCAGCACACCACCTCACCACACTGGCCACATACCAATCTGTGCTAACTGCACTGACCTGGTTGTTGTCTTTGGCAGCAACATACACACACACACCTGGCTTTCTACCAATGCACTTTATCCTGCCACCCCAAAAATCTCTCCTTGGGTATCACCTCTATACTTGCCACACTCCAGGGCTGCTCCAAAGTTCCTGTCAGAGGGGACCAAATGCCATCTCTCCCTGCAGCCAACCTGCCCCTCCCACACCATAGTCTGGTTTGAGGCCTTAACCTCAGTACTGCCACATGGAGTTATCCTACAAAATTTACCCCAGAAGTCATTCGTTTAGCAGCTATCACCGCCCCCCCCCCCCAGCTGCTCAGTGTTGGCACTGGGTTTGCTGTAGAGCCTGCTATCTTGTTTTCCCACTCCAGCCCAAGGCATAGTGTGGCCCTGGTGTCATTTCCCTGCCAGTGGGAAGGGCTAGAAGTGAAGACAGCACGGTTCTGCTGTGATGTGGATGGGAGTGACACAGGACAGCATCTGTGGATGCCAAGGTCATTGAAGCCTTGATAAAGGGAACAGCGCCTGCCTGTCCAGGTTCCCCTTGCTGTCCCTCCCCCTGCTCTTCCCTGAAGTGATCCCCAGACAGCTCCTGAATCCTTACCCATTTTCCTGGCCCAGCCAGCCAGCCTCCTGCCTCAGTTCTTGTCGAAGCTGCTAATGGCTGAAGGTCAACCTCTAGCTAGGTTTCTCCCTCACTACTTAAGCCCATCTCCCTGGCTGTCCTCTGGACACTCCCAGGACCAAGGGGGAGGCTCAGCAAACAAGAGGCCAGGTCCTAGGGGACCCTGATGGCTGAGGGGTGGTCATCTGTCTTAACAGCTCCGGACCCGCCGCCTTCCTGGAGAGGACCTGAGGGCACGCACTAGCTACCGGCTGCTGGGGCTTGTCTCCCTGCTGCACCTGGCACTGTCCGTGGGGCTGCAACTGTACAGCTTCAGGCAGAAGCAGCGAGCCAGGAAAGAGTGGCGGCTGCACCGCAATCTGTCCCACCGAAGGTGTGCAGGGGGCTTGAGGTACTCTGTCTGGCAAGCCCCCTGACTGTCAAAGGTGTACTCACCTGGGCTGTCCCCCCATAGGAGCTCCCTGGAGGACAGAGCTGTCTGCAGAGCCCCACTGTGCACCCTCTGCTTGGAGGAACGCAGACACTCCACAGCTACACCGTGTGGCCACCTCTTCTGCTGGGAGTGTATCACAGAGTGGTGCAACACCAAGGTACCTTGGCAGCTGTGCCACCCTACCTCCCAACCTCTTTCACTTGGGGGTGGGGAGATGGGCATCTTGTTAAAAGCCTGTGAGGTGTGAATCGTACTTGGGGCTGAAGCTCCGGTCTTCCCCTTTCGAGGCTTGCCTGCATGTGCAGGTGAATGATGCATGATGGGCGCACACAGGCTGCACTTGCCCGCAGGCTTGACTTGTTTCATACGCTCAGGGGATGCTAGTTCATGTGCACACGGCAAGCTGTCCCTGTGTGCCGTGGAGCCGTCTCCAGCAGGACAGGGGCTCTGGGCGCACTGCTTCCTGCAGCCATGGAGCTACTTTTACTGCTCTGGCCAGAAGCCTAGGCTACAAGGGGCAGGGAGCTTTATGCGCTGTGCACTGCTCAGCAGTCTGCACCGTGTGCAGCATGTGCCAGCCAGTGTGGAATGTGTCCTTTCTCACAGATGGTGGAGCCGGTGCTGTCTCTGCAGAGAAGCACCAGGGTTCATCTAGAGTTACACCTCCTGGGAGCTCACAGGGAGGGACTAGAATAGAGTGCACAGCCTGCTATCTTTTTCCGGTGGGGTCTCATGTCCTCCCCTGTATAGCACTTGGCCCAGAGTTGCTAGGAAGACATGGCTCAGAGGTTAAGAGCACTGTCTGCTCTTCTAGGGGGCCTGAGTTCAAGTCCCAGCGACCACATGGTGGCTCACAACCATTCATAATGAGATCTGACATCATCTTCTGGCGTGCAGGTGTACAGGCAGGCAGCATACTGTAGCCATAATAAATAAATAAATAAATCTTAAGGAAAATAAGGTAAAGCGCGGGAGAGGCCACAGAGAGCCAACATTCACAGGTGTTGAGGGTAGGTGGGCATGGCTGTGCTGAGCCAGCACTGTCCCGTGCCTGGAGAGGCTGTTTTCTGGCTGACTTAACAGCTGTACACGTACGTAGAACAGGAGATGCAGTGGGGATGGGGCCAGCCACAATGCACAGCCAATGTGACACACCCACCCCATCCACAGACAGAGTGTCCCCTGTGCAGAGACAAGTTCCCACCCCAGAAGCTGGTCTACCTGAGGCACTACCGCTGACCAGGACCAGATCCTTACCAGACAGCTCCAAGGAGTGGATGGGAGCTGGGCATGGTGGCACACGCCTTTAGTCCCAGCACTTGGGAAGACAGAAGCAGGTGGATCTCTGTGAGTTTGAGGCCAGCCTGGTCTACAAAACAAGTGCAAGAGCCAAGACTACACAGAGACCTTGTCTCAAAGAAAAAAATATAAGTAAATGGAAGCTCCTGGAAGAGTTTATCCTTGAACTGTGGTTGCACAAAAATATTCTCTCTGTGTCATGGAGGCTACTACAACTACTTGGGAAGAAAAGAGATCAGGGACATGGGGAAGACTCCAGTTGGGGTGGGAGAGTGTGTTGCCCCTTATGGGTATGGTGTCTTCAGTCTCTGGAGATGTGGGATCGCCCCTCCCCGTCCCTTCCCAAGCCACACAGCTGAGAATTGCTTCGGGGGTTCAGGGTGTATACTCAGGTCTGCAAAGAGGAAGCCACCATCAGCCTGAGGCAGGAAGTCAGGCAGGGCACTCGGCTTCACATGCACTGAGGTCAGTGTCCCTCCTCAGATACTTGCCACATGTTTAACACATGTTGCCCATTCCTTAGGAAAATGAAGATCTTCATCTTGCCTACAGAGTGGGGAGGGGCGCTCCTGAGTTGCAGAGATTTTGTTTTAGTTGTATTGGGGTATGTACATGTATGGAGATCAGAGAACAGCTTGCAGGAGTCAGGGGTTTCATCATGTGTTTCAAGGATCAGATTCTGGCTGGACAGGGCAGCAAGCGACTTCACCGTTGAACATCTTGCCAGTGCAGACTGTGTTTTCTCCTATAAGCCAGTTTCCATGTGTCCTCAGATACCAGGTGTCTGAAGAAGTCAGGTGAGTTGCTTAGAGGCCTGGATACACAAGTGACCTTACCCAGGGTCACTGCTGTGTCCGGGTCCCTCTTGGCTTATCCCTAGCTTGTTTCTTGCCTCCACTTGACATTTCCAAGCTTTTAAAATTAATTCATGTCAGAGACAGCCTGGCATATCTTTAAGAGACTAATTCCACAGGAAGGTACATTAAGGACAGATGCTCCAGCCAGGTGGTGGTGCACACCTGTAATCCCAGTGCTCGGGAGGCTGAGGCGGTGGATCTCTGTGAGTTGAGGCCAACCTGGACTACAGAGCAAGTTCCAGGACAGCCAAGGCTACATAAAGAAAACTCTGTCTCAAAAACAAATGAACAACAACAACAACAAAAAACCCAACCCTCAAGAGACCTAGACCTAGATTTCCTAACACAGTGACAAGACAACTTGATAGAGCCTTTGGTGTACAGTTAGTGGGCAGCGCTACAGCCCAGCCACCAGCAGTGGTGTCTGATGCAAGAATGCTCCTTGTGAAGGGTCCCTTACCAAGACCCTAGGTTGGGCAGGGGACCCAAGACTGACACAAGGTGGCTTCAAGAACCCTAAGGGAGGAAAGTCTCTAGGGATAGCAACATAACTCTGCAGTTACCTGCAGTACCCCATTCGCAGCTCACACTGCTCTGGCCAGGTACACCCAACTTCTTTCCATCACATTGAGCCTGGTTGGTGATGAGAAAAACAACACGGGAAATGTGGACAAGAACAGCCAGAGGTTGCTGGGTGTGGTGGCGCACGCCTTTAATCCCAGCACTTGGGAGGCAGAGGCAGGCGGTCTACAAAGCAAGTCTAGGACAGCCAAGGCTAACACAGAGAAACACTGTCTCAAAAAAACAAAAAAGAACAGCCAGAGGTCGAACCCCAAGTGTTCACATGGTTTTTGTTGTTGTTTTTGTTTTTCGAGACAGGGTTTCTCTGTGTAGCCTTGGCTGTCTTGGACTCCCTTTGTGGACCAGGCTGGCCTCGAACTCACAGTGATCCACCTGCCTCTGCCTCCCAAGTGCTGGGATTAAAGGTGTGCACCACCATGCCCAGCTCACATGGTTTAAAACAAACAAACAAAGGAGCATCATAAAGCCAGGCCGACTGTTCTCTAGTTGTAGGATGAGAGGGACAGTGAGTGGGTCACAACCTGGGGCTGCAAAGCTTCTTGTACTTGACAGCCCGCCCCTCCTATGCCTGCGGTGTTTGCGCTGTCCTGGTGCTGAATGGCCCGGTGACTCCCCTGCTGCAGCTGTGGGAAGCAGGCTGCACTTCAGTGGAACGACCAGTGGTGTAGAGGAAGACTACACAAGCAAGGGACACTTTCTTTAATAAAGTTGGGATTTAAAAGTCACTTAGTAAAATGTTTAAAGAGTATTATTTTTATCACATCAAAAAGTTTGACACATGGTGGGTTCTGTTTTCCCCATAGAAAGTAAAAGGCCATGCAATAAAGCCCAAACCTGGTGTGCTCTGGCCAGTGCTGTTTCCTTGAAGAGGGTTGTTGCATGAGAACAAATTTAAATTAATTAAAAGCAAAATATGTTATGTATCAAAGGAAAGCATCAAAATAGTCTCAAACAATTAAAATATAATATATATTTATAATTCCAGGCCCTCAAAAGCAATCATGGTAGTTAAGAACAAGGTTCTGAGTCATTATGATAGAGGCCAACTTGAAAATCATCTCTAGTAAGATGAGGTTCAGAAACTGGCATGAGAACCCCACAGAGCTATGTGAAAATCACCCCCAAAGTGTTACATCCCTGTCCACACTAGGAAGCAGGCTGGCTTGTCCCTCTGGCACAGAGGAAGTGGCCTCGGCGTGGTCAGGAAGGCAGCTCCTGAAGGCTGCACTCCCATTCTCCCTCCTGCTCTCTTGGGCTGCCACCCACCTGGTCTCCCGAGCCAATGGCTCACTACAATTCTGTCCATTCCAAACACATGAACACTGAAGAAGTCAATGCAATTTGGTTTAAATGCCAGTTTCTTCAAGAACCTGAAATTTCAGATACAAATCATTGAGGCTCCTCTTAAAAAGAAAATTCAACTTCCTCATAATCAACTACTTTATGTGAAGAAAAAGGCATTGTTACAATGGCTCAAAACCGTTCTCGAATACGTGTGACAGATTCAGTCCGGCTTCTAACTAGCAAATGTCTTGCCCACGTCCTCTTTCCCTTTGTATCTCCTCTTTCCGTGTGTGAATGGTATGTACCGGTATTTAATCATGTGCTGGGAAAACAAACACACAAACAAACTTGAGTTACTTCAAAACAGTTTTCTGCTTAACTCTTTTCCCTAGATCTGAATAGCCAAAAGCACCCCCTTGATTATTTCTGCCTATCACAAATGAAATCAAGAAGCCGACAGTTTGCTCCACACTCCCTTTGGGAAGCCTGGGGAGACTGCAGCATGAGCAAGGCGGTGCCTTGGCACTCCAGCAGGGCCACACAGGACCTCGAGCTCTGAGCTAAGGGAGCCACTGAGGCACTGCAAGCCCAAGCCCAACCCAGCCCTTACCCAGAGCCTTCCTCCTCAGCTTGCAGCAACCTTCCAGAAAGGCTCTGTTCTCACAGAGCCGAGCACAGGTCAGTCACACACACGGGCAGTGCCCAGCACTACACCCAAGCATGCTTTCCCAGGGACGCTGCCATCACGGGCACCGCAGCGCTGCACCTTTACCTTTATTTGCCTCTTCATTGTGATACAGAAAAGCATGATGAAGTACATCACCAGGATCGGCCAGAACACAGGCACGTTGAAAGCCTCAAAGAAGGTGCAGACCATAGCCACAAGAATGCCTTTTGTGGCTGCGTGCCTTAAAGCAAAGGGAAAAATTAGTGCGGTCTGCAGGCAGCACCAGACACCTGTCAACCACCTCTGGCCCCGACAGCCACTCGTGCCTTTGTCTGCACAGAAGCACCCACCAGAGACAACATCGGAGTAGTGCAGTATCATCTTCTTAGTCTCTTAGCCTTTTGAGAGCTGTGTTCTTAAGTTCACACTAAGTGTAAGATGCCCCAGCTAGAGCCAAATGCACCTCACCCTTGCTACCAGGAACTGACAACTTGAGCAATAACCTAAGCCCTGGGCCTGGTACTGGAAGCCGGAGTACAGTCAAGTGCCCACCCCCACCCCACCCAGCACACAGACTTACCACCACCATCACACCTCTAGTCAGGTTACTAAAACCCCCATGAGCCCTTCTTTTCCCACAGAACAAACCCTAGGTTCCTTGGGGACTTCCTGCCCACCCTCTACTTCCTCTCCCAGACCATACTCCAATCCACACTCTTAGCACCAGAGCTGCAGAGTTAAAAAATTCAAAAAAACCCAGTTTGCTCTTTCAATTTATTGAGCCAACAAAGACTTTGGCTCCTTTGTGCTCCAGGTGCATACGGCCAAAAAGACAGGCCAGGAGGCCACAGCTTTGACCTTTTAACAAAGGCAATAAAGGCGCTACACTACACCTGTGCTGTGTTCCCATCCCTCTCTCTCTCTCTTCTCCCAGCACTTGCAGGATGTCTGCTCTGTGGAAGTGCAGTGTGACCTTGAACCAAAGCAGTGCCTACAGGAGGCACAGGGCCTGGAAGACAGCTCTTAGGACTTTTTATTCTGGAACCAGCCTTATCTACTAACTCTAAACTACTGTGCCAACCCAAGAGAGAGCATTGGGAAGTGGTGGTCTCCCCAGCGAGCCCTGTGACAGACCCCGCCCCATGCCTGCCCAGCCTGTGACCTTTTAGATAAACGCATACCACATGCAAACAGCACAACAAAACTCCCATTTTGTTAAATAGAAAACTAACTGGGACAAAAACTGGTCTATTTTCATAGCCTAAGTATCTTCCAGCAAGACTAGTCAGGACAAAGGCCTTCCACTGTGCAGACAGGAGGATGAGCAGTAGGCAACAATGCTGGACTTCTCTCAGAATACCTCAGACAGGACTGCTAGTGTTCAAACACAAGTGTCTGTGGTGGATGTGCCAATCACCTGACCAGACCATCCTACATTATGTACGTGTACCAAAATGTCACTCCACACCCCCTCATACATGGACAATTACTGTGTATGTGTAAAAATAAGACATGTATAGATGTATATATTTTACTATTCAATAGAAAAAAACCTCACCAAAATTTGAATTCTGGGAGCCTTCGAATGAAGGGACGAAACTCCTCATTCTGTTTGGTTGGTAATGAAGGGCCATCATCTGAAAGGAACATCAGCTGGAGGTGAAACAACTGCCCCACCCACAAGTCTCTCTAATGCTTCTGAGCTGGTACACTCACACACGGCAACAGATGTCATTCAACCAGGGAAAAGTGTGAGGTGTGCAGACAACTTTTAGAAATTAATTTGTTGCTTAAAAAACTCAAGGGAGACTCTTTTGTTATAAAAGTCTTAATGCACTTTTTTTAACTGCACATATTTTCATTTGTTGTACTATGTAGTTATGTAAATAAGACAAGGACAAACTGACATTTATATAAAACAAGAGAGAGAGAGAGAATGTAGGCCATGTGGTGGTACATGCCTATAATCCCAGCACTTGAAAGGCAGAAACAAGGTGAGTTTATGGCCAACACAGAAACCCATTATCACAATAAAATAAGAAGTGCCACTGAGATGACTCAGCAGATAAAGACATTTGCTGCCAAGCCAGATGTTGTGAGTTTAATGCCTAGAACCCACTTGGTAGAAGGAGGGACCCCCACTGGGCATGGTGGCACGTGGCGCACACCTTTAATCCAAGCACTCAGGAGGAGTCAAGACATTAGGCTAGGTCCAGTGAGTCCCTGCCTCGAGAGGCCTGAGGCAAGAGGTCAGATATGGAAAATGAGACCCTCAGAAGCCATAGAGTGTTTAGAGTACAGCACCTAGAAAGGCAAATATAAAAGTAGATATAGGCCGGGCGTGGGGTGCACGCCTTTAATCCCTGCATTTAGGAGGCAGTCACAGGCAGATCTCTGAGTTTGAAGCGAGTCTGGTCTAAAGAGCAAGTTCCAGAACATCCAGGGCCACACAGAGAAACCCTGTCTCAAACAATAACAACAAACAAACAGACAGACAGAAAACACACCAAGGACATTTCACAGTGCCTCGGCCTGGACTAGCCTCTGCCACCAGGGTCCTCCTGTCTGTGCTATAAGTCTGCTGTATTTTTCTGGCACTTAACAGTGAAATCTGAGGCAGGATGCAGAGGAGCAGACCCCTGCCCTGCTCCTGGGTCCCATGTGAACTTCTTCACAGCTGTCCAAGGTTTAATGAGTAATCTACAGACAGATTCATCCTGATCCAGACATCACAATCAAATAAATACCACAAGCCCAGGTCCAAGGAGGGTGCAGAGGCACAGAGCACCCCACCACCTGCTGTACCTGAATCCTCCATCAGGGAAGGGTCCACTTTGGGAGAAAGGAACGCTATGAAAAGGTTTAGGTGGTAAATTCCCAAGGCGTAGGTCACAATGTACCAACCCTACAAGAGAAACAAAGCCATCATCAATGAGCAGTCCAGCTAGCACCAGCTGAAACCAGTTCAGTGAGCCAGGACGCAAGCTCTGTTGCACTACAAACATGGTTTCCTCAAGGTGAAGTGACAAGGGCTGCAATGCCTGTTCCACAGTAACCATGCCCCTCAGCTTACCTTGTGGGTTTAATATGACCGTGATAACCGAGAGCTCAAACAACACACTTCTATGAGGTCTAGTCAGATGTGCATCATAGTCAGCCACAGCCCTGACCAGGACTGGCTGCAGCACACACACTCGCTTGCCCTGCCCATAGGGCTGATGTGTGCTGGCACTTGGGTGACATTCAAGTGTATACCGGGCCTCAAAACTTACTGTGAGCAAACATGTTCACATGAAGTCACATGATACATGACAGCTGGTGTCTCCTATAGACAACTCGCAGCATCAGAAAGACTTCACTAGGAATGTTTCCCTCAGAGAAGAGCCAAAGCCAGGAAACCAAGAGAAAGGAGTCCTTTCCCGCTCCTGCTCCTTTTTTGTTTGTTTGTTTGTTTTTGTTTTTTGTCTTTTGTTTTCAAGACAGTCTTTCTGTGTAGCCCTCACTGTCCTGGAACTCACTCTGTAGAACAGCTAGCCTCAGAGATCTGTCTGTCTCTCCTCCTGAGTACTGAGTTTAAAGGTGTGCTGCACCACCCCACCGCACCTCATCCCACCCCCAGCAAGAAATCTAGAGTAAAGTGTTCAAGCCCAGATTTCCAGAGAAGACAGAGAACTGGGAGTCCCTGCAGTCCGTACATAAACAGGCTGAAGTGCCAATGCTAGTTGATTTCTGGAACTGTAACACACACCTTTTGTATAAAGGAAACCTTTCTGCCTAAAAAGCTTTCAAGTCAGACAACTGGGAACTAGATGTAAAAGTCAACGTGATGCACACATGCTATCATGTTGCAAAGCCAAGCCTTGAGGAATGCCAGGTCAGGCACAAATCTGATTGAGAACAGAGTACATCGAACCTGCGTGCTGTGCTCCGCCCCACCCCAGGCTGCCGGTCCAGTCTTTCCACTAGTGGGTCAACACTAACTTCAGACATGCTGTACAGACCAAGCCCTTCTAGAATGAAGCCGAGTAGTAGCCTACCACCATCACGCTAACCACCTTGTGTCCACTCACAGGGTAAGTTCACAAATGAAAAATAAAGGACAAGTTTTTATATTTACTTAAGGATTTCACACAGTAGTGAATGCATCAACGAATTCACTCAGTAAGTGTGTTGCCTCATGCCCTAATGTTCGCCTAAATATTGGCTGGCTGGGTGGGTGGGTGGGTGGACGGATGGATGAGCAGGTGGGTAGATGGACGGATGGACAGGTGGGTAGATGGGACAGATGGATGGGTGGGTGGACAGATGGACAGATAGACAGGTGGATGGGTGGGTAGGTGAACCTTTAAATGAGGAAATACCTTTTATGGCTGCAGAGGAGAAAATGCTCTAGATGAGGCCTTTAAGCTGTCTTCCTCTGGACACTGAAAACCCTCCAACCCAGGTCTGTAGGGAATTCTAGAAAACCAAGTGTCTAACTAGGAAGCAACAAACTCCAAAAAAAGCGCCTGAGCAGAAGCTACCTGTCCAAGGCATCCAGACAGCCTAGGGACCCACAGAACTGCCTGAACTGTCCCCATCTCTTACCCTCTTACATGTTCCATCCTCACTCTCCTCTTAGCTACATAGAAGTAGCTGAAAAACAGCTAAACCCAGGTAAGTGTCAAAGTCACACAGGGATCAGCTGTGTCCCTGGAGACACAGCAAGGAAGGAGGGGTACCACAGGGTCTGTTAGCAGAGGACACAGGACCTGGGCACACTGGGAACTACAGGTAAGGAACATGATAAAGTCAGGACAAATTTAACAATCCTCTTTAAACAGGAAGTCACAGGCAGGCGTGGTGGCGCATGCCTTTAATCCCAGCACTTGTGGGAGGCAGAGACAGGAAGATCACTGCGAGTTCGAGGCCAGCCTGGTCTACAAAGCGAGTCCAGGACAGCCAAAGCTACACAGAGAAACCCTGTCTTGAAAAACCAAAACATAAAACATTAAAAAAAAAAAACCCAAAACAAAAAACCAACCAAAAGAAAACAGGCAGTCACACTGAAAACTTTTCTTACATTTGGCACCAACCTGAAAGTAATTATTATAGACCACGTCCTTTAAGATACACCCAACCAACAGCACATTTAGACATGAGCAGACAGCTGGGACCACACTTACTTGTAACAGGTAGACTCTAATCATGTAGACAAAACTCAGGCCCAGTGTCACAACCCACCGGACGGCTGTGTAGGGGGTAGATTTGTCCAGCCAGGACTGATAGATCTGTAAGACAAGAGTTAAAGGCATACATGAGCCCAGAAACATCACTACAAGGAAGACCACTTTACCCAAACACGACTTGGCTACAAAGGAAGAAGTTCACCATCCCACACCGTAAAACTCATAGCTCAAATCCTACCACAAACCTATTTTCCCAAGGGGTCTCTCGTACCCCCAGAGGAGAAAATGCTCTAGATGAGGCCAGCTGTCTTCCTCTGGACACTGAAAAGCCTCCAAGCCAGGTCTGTAGGGAATTCTTCCCCCCGCCCCCCTGTAGGGAATTCTTGAAAACCAAGTGTCTACCTAGGAAGCCTGAGCAGAAGCCACCTGTCCAAGGCATCCAGACAGCCCAGGGACCCGCAGAACTGCCTGAAGCCTCCCCATTTCTTACCCTCTTACATGGTCCATCCTCACTCCCCTCTTAGCTACACCGTCCCTGCCTGCCTTCACTAGTAAGTGGCTGGTCACAGCATAACTGCTGACAGCCAGAGCACGCATATACACATACCAAAGCAGCTACAGTCATTACTAGGGAAACTAGGTTTTTCTATAAACACACACTTCATGTGCACATATATATGTTTTACATTAAATTTTGAAATATAGCTTGAAATTTTAATTATAAGCATTTTAAAACATTCATAATTATATAGTGTACCTACCCACCAGGCAGCTTTGATAATTATCAGATTGTCATAGGATACTTTCTTAAGAGTCTAATAAGTTTTTAATTGAGCAATAGTTCTATCAGCTCAGTGAATCAGATTTCTAGACACAGTGAGTGAGACAGCCTCAAACACAGGCAGACACAGTGACCTACATCTACCTGGCCAACATGAAGGCTCACTTCCTCAGAGAGCAACACCCAGCAGCCTTGGGAAGGCAAAGGAGGTGATGAGGGAGGGTGGAGCGAGCAGATCAAGGCCCATGGCACTCGACACCACTGAGGGAAAGAGTTTACTTTTTTGAGACAGGGTCTCCCTGTGTAGCCTTGGCTGCCCTGGACTCGCTTTGTAGACCAGACTGGCCTCCAACTCACAGCGATCCACCTGCCTCTGTCTCCCGAGTGCTGGGATTAAAGGCATGCGCCACCACTGCCCAACTGATTTTACTATTTTTAAAGGTTATAAAAAGAAAAAGGAGGAGGAGGAGGAGCAGCAGGAACAGCAAAACAAAAACATAAACATGTGGGCCCCACTGTCCAGACCCCTTTATCTGGAATATGTGTGCAAGTGCTCACGGTGAAGAAAAGAGCCAACCCCAGAAGCCAAAGCTTCTGCTTAGGGCAAGCTGTAGGTTAGCTTCTCTTTGTGGAACAGCAAACCTACCTTCAGGAAGATCTGTCAGGAATCACATTTCTCTCCCAAATTTCTACTAATCATCTACAAATCTACTCACCTGTCCCAGGCGTGTGAAAAATCTGTACACCACCGAGGGCTTCCCATGGACAGAGTCTCCAACACTGTCCCCTTCAGACATTCTGTAACTGAGATAAACACAAGATACTTTAAAACGAAATAAAAAGCACTCAGGCAGTGAAAATGTTCCCCTCAACTGACCAGTCTCTCAAGAACTTGGTGTCTTAAGACTTGGCATCTCTTTGGGTTCCCACCAAACACCCTGTCTTCTCCATGTCCTGCCCTGGATCTACGCAGACTCCTCCCAGGGCCAGGTCCTCTCCCCATCAACAGATCCAGCAGGCAGCCCATCTACCTGTGTCCATGTTTCTTATCTGGCAACTGAAGGTAACTCTATCTGCCCCGGCTTTTCAAATACTGCGGGGATCCCAGGCAGAATTCACCAGAGCCCAGACAGCCAAGAAACCCATCGCTACGCTCGACTTCAGGACAGGTCTCCAGCAGCCCTAGGCCAGGCAGCAGCTCTTCAGATATGGACTCAGGGAAACTGCTAAGTGATGGGGCCTTGTCATCAGTCCTACTTGAAAAACAGGAGGCAAGGATCTTGTGGTCCCGGTCCTCTCAAATCTATGAGAAGCACCTGACCCAGTTCCCTCTGCTACCAACAGGGTGAAGAGGAGAAACAAACTGTGGTTCAATTATGACTTAAATCTACCTGTGCTGAGCAGCTGAGAGGCCTTCAAGCAGGCTCTGACTACAGTCCGTCTCAGGCCCATCATGTGCTCACAAAAGTTAGAGTGTAGGAGTCCAACCCCAGCCTATCTGCTGTGGGAACACTGGGGAAGTCCTCTGGAAGCAGATGTCAGTGGACTCTCAGCCTCTCTACAGGCTGCAAACGCAAGTCTGCAGGAAGAGTTGTGAGTGTGCTCCCATTTCCTGGAGCCACTGAGGACTGTGCTCAGGGCTGTCCAAGAGACTGAGAATGCCCTTTGGTCTCAGGTGTGTGGCATAAACCAAATGCACAGTTTAACTCACTGAGCTATAGCTCTCCGTTTCTGCAGGCATTTTCACACATGATGGGGGAATCCTCGTGTAAACAGAAGCCACATCAGAGTGCACCACCTAGAGTGGGTACGGCATCCTACTGAGCCACCCTGCAGACGGCTGTCTCAGTCACACTCTTCACCCTATAGTATATGAAAATGTCCCCTCACTTTACAGTATTTACCACTAAAACATGTTTGCTTAAATTGAGACAAGAGTAATATTAAAAAGCAAGTATTAGGCCTGGTGGTGGGTGCATGCCTTCAAACCCAGTACTCAGGAAGCAGAGGCAGGTGAGTTTGAGGTCAGCCTGATCTACATATTAAAACCATTTCAAAAAAGAAAAAAGTTAACAAAAGATGGCTATTCCTTTAAAGTGTGTGCTCTAAGCTGAGCTGACTCTTAAAACTCTGGCTCAGATGATGCGTAGAAAAGCTACCAACAACACATTAGTCAAGTCTTGATTATCAGACAAACATTGCTCTACATCTTGATTAAACTCCCTGCCAATAAAATCCTGAGAGAGGCAGCATACCAGGATCAGGACTGTGAACTCTGCTGGAGCCCAGCACTGCACTCGCAGCGCGGTGACCTGGGAAGGCGACTGAAGAACGCCTGGGGCTTGGGTGCAGGAAACGGGATGAGCACCCGCTGCCTCATCATGCGCTGCCTCCTCAGCACGCGGCTTCTTGAGGATTTAATGGCAGCCTGTGGTGAGGCAGGTGCCAGCCCTCTACACTTCACGCCTGCTCTTGGACTAGGGTGGCCCTCACATCAGCTGTTACAGCTACCGTCCTCTCCGCTCAGACTAAAGGTCAGGAGGCCCTCCGTGCTGCCCGAACTGACCAGCAGCTCCATGGAACATCACTTTCTATTTCCTGGAACAACTGTTTTCCCATCTCTCAGTTTCCTCCCACTAGAGTGTGAACTCCTTGGGGCGCTTGTCTGGTTTTTGGAGGAGCTTCACGATCTGCAGTGCTTGTCAAGTCCCTACTGAAACTGCTCTATGCCGTCACCAAAAGGTCAAAAACTGTTCTGAGGGAGACAGGTGCCATACAGAACATTCTCCCCAAGCCTTGCTCTGGACCCCACTACTTGACTTGTTTCTGCAATCCATCACCCCTAAATTAGGAATATGCCAGAGAGAAGGAAGAAAGCTCTCTGCAGAGCGCCTGGGGCCTTCAGGACTGCGAATAGCACCTGCACGCTTCAAAAGCTGCTGCCTTTCTAAAAGCCGAGTTCTTCTGTCTGGACCCCTCCCGCCTTCGGATCTCCCCCAGGCCTTTCCACTCTATCTCCACCGCAGCCAATTCCCCAACATCCGCACCAGGCCGTAAGGGATAGAGAGTATGAGTTACTGATACTCTTTTGAACACTTATGCGGGAATTCCACATTGCTGTGAGTTGAAAACTCAGCCCAAAAAGCAGTTCCAAGTCATAGAACTAATCTCTAATCTTAAGAGTAAAGAATGAAAAGCCACTTGGGGGTTCTTGGTGTGTAGGTTGGCGGCCCTCCTGCACTGATATCCTGCCAAGGAAGACAATGTAGCCTTATCTGCACGACGCTGAAGGTACAGCCTGGGAATTTTACTGCCTAAATGTCACCACACAATCTAGAGCCATTTAACCAGCACCCACTTCAATCCATTTAATAATGTCTTCACCCTCAGGCTTAATTCCTACACGTGTGCCCCGAAAACGAACGTGGTGGGGTAGCAAGAGGACACCTGACACATGCCGCCCCGGATCTGTGAGGGAAGAAGCAACAGGCCACCTTCCTCCGATGCCCTACGGCCGGGGGTGGGGCGAGCAGCGGCCTGAGCGGGCGGCGCTCCGCAGTCCCCTCGCAGACCCCTCCCGGAGATCGGCCGGCCCCCTGGCAATCCCTCGCCAGTCTCAAAGGCGCTGCCGGGCCCCGCCCGCCCTCCCGCCCGCCCGAGGCCTTGACAGTCCAGGGGAAGGCGCCGACGAGCCGCCCGGCCAGGTCCGCGCCACCAGCCCACCCCCAGCACCTCGCAGCTCCGCTGCAGCCGAGCCGCGGTCTCCCTCACGGCTGCGGAAGGGGGATGGCGGGCAGGGCGGCCGCCAGAGCTCAGCTCGGGATCCGGGAAACTGCACAGGCACTTCCGTCCCGTCCTGCGGCGCCGCCTCCCGCCGCCAAGATGGCCGCGGGGCGGGGCCCAAGCTCCAACCATTTCCGCTTCCGGTATGGACGCCGAAGAAGCCGTTGGCGGGAGTGCTCCACGGCGGAAGAACAGAGCTGGCGGAAGTGCGCCGTGCTGCACAGGCGCGTTGGCGTCTTCAGGCTCCGGATCCGACGCCGCTGCTTCGGAAGTTCCCGTCTCCAGGGCAGGGTCGTGGCCACGCCCCGTGGCAACCGAGGCCAATGGCAGGCAGCCTTATGGTTGCTAGGGAACCATTAGCGGCAAGATGGCGGCGACCGGCGACGGGGGCCCTGTTTCGCTCCAGCGGCGCCGGCGCTCGCCGAGACTGCCGCCGCGAAACGGTACGAGCGGTGTCTCCCCGCTGGAGCTCGGCCGCTCTGGAGGGCGCACTTGCAGCCACGACAAGGCTGCACCCTCTTCCTCACACAGGCCTCGGTCACTTTAGGCGGGGCGCGTAGTCGAGCCGAGGTCAAGCTGGGCGGGGTGAGCACGCGAGGCCCTGGGAAGGCGGTCCCGCCCAGTGCAGTCTGATGGAAAATTATCCTAAAACCGGAGGAACAGGGTCGATATAAGGCCAGGCTCAGCTCTAGTGCCACTGTCTCCCCGCCCCAGGCTGCGACTAGCTGGCAAGGAAGCAGGGGGGTTGCCTGTCCCTGAGCGATGGGAGCTGGGTGATGAAAGTTGAGGCTAGCCAAGGCTAAGTGTGGGTTTTTGTCCTGGCAGAGTGGGCTCCTCGCTGAGTCCTCACCGAGGCTGTTCCCTGCTTCGCTGCCCTCGCTACCACCTTCTAAGTCCTTCCTCTTAATCAGTTTTTGACCTAGCCCTCCTCTGCCCGGGCCACGTGTAGAAAGCAACAACGTTGAGTGGGGGGACAATAATAAACAGCTTAGCTCCCCCATGCATCTTGAGCAGCTAGCCAAGGTGAAGCATCCTGCCGTGTTGAAAGGGCTAGAGAGTCTAGAAATGACCTGCAGACTACTCCAGGCCCTGACCTGCCCCATCTCTGTGTCTGCCGACGTCACACCATCACTGTGTTCATCTCTTCCGTACACAGGCTATGGCGTGTATGTGTACTCAAACGCTTTCTTCCGCTATGAAGGAGAATGGAAGGGAGGGAAGAAACATGGTAAGACCCCTCTGGTCGTTGCAGAGGCCAGTTTCCTGAGAAGCTTGGAGGGCAGCTAGTCTTGCGCCAAGCCTGCACACTGGTACCATTCTGCCCCGATCGAGGTGGAACCAGTGTAAGACCAGTTCTTCTAGGCTTGGAGCTCATAGCATGCTGGTGGGTGGACCGTTGGTGGGAGGGAAGGAGTCGGGCAGTGAATGGATCCACAGTGACACACAGATACCACCGTCACAGCATGCTGCGTGCTTGTTATTAGACATGCAGACCCCTGATGTTCAGCCTTAGTTTCTCTGCATTCCGAAAGAAATTGTGCAAAAATTGGTGACCAAGGGAGAGAGAGAGAGAACCCTGTTCTCCCCTTCATGTCTGTGGCAGCATTGCAGTTTATAGAAGATCACCAGACAAAAGCTGGAAGATACATGACTTGTGCCATGAGCCATTGAGTCTGTTGGTCCCTGGGGAAAGGCAGCTGTGTCCTCAGCAGGATGCCTCCTGTTGACTCTCTTCACAGCATGGAGGGTCTGTTGTATTTTCCCACGTTAGAGTTACACACACCATTAATCCCGGTAGCCAGGAGGCAAAAACAGGCAGATCTCTTGAGTTCAAGGGTAGCCTTGTCTACAGCGTGAGTTCCAGAACAGCCAGAGCTACATAGAGCAACACTGTCTTGAAAAGCCAAAAAGGGAAAAAGGGAAGTGACCACATTTTCAGAAAATCTTTTCTTTCTTTCTTTCTTTCTTTCTTTTTTTTTTTTTTTTTTTGTTGTTGTTGTTGTTGTTGTTGTTGTTGTTGTTGCTATGTACCTCAGGCTGGCCTTGAACCTGTAAGCTTCGGCCTCCCAGGTGCACCACTGCACCCAGTCTCTTCCAATCTTCTCTTTGTTTTCTTGTGAACTCAGGGCCTGTACATGTTAGGCAAGTGCTCTATCACTAGCTATGCCCCTAGCACCGTTCAGCTTTTGTTTAGTGTTTGTGTTATACAACATTTTTTATTTTTGCACCATCATTAAGGACCATCTTACTGTAAGAAGGTACCAAGGCTTATGTCTACAACTATTGTCAGAGCTGCCTCAAGAGTCACCCACGCCTAAGAATGTGTTCTCAGCTGGGTGAGGTGGCGCACGCCTTTAGTCCAGAGAAACCCTGTCTCAAAAAACAAGACAAACAAACAAACAAAAGAATGTGTTCTTCAGGGGCCAGAAAGTTGCCTCAGAAGTGTTTGTTGCTCTTGCAGAGAACCAGAGTTCAGCTCCCAACAGCCTCGTCAGGTAGCTAATAACAGCCATAACTAGCTCCAGGGAACCTAACACTGACTTCCGGTCTCCGTGTGCACTCTGATGCGAGGGCGCACTCGTGTAGAAGCAAGGTGACCAGTGGAGGACACGGTCTCACCTGGTCAGACTTCTGTGGTCATTTCAACCGGGAAGCGGGCGTGCAGGAGTGTGTCCCTGGCGTTTGTTCATAGGAGTTGCCACTGTGTCACCCAGATTGTCTCAGCCTCCTGAGTCACTAGACAGTCACCGCGTAGCAACTGAGGTTCTCACTCTGAGAAGGGAGCCCAATGGGCGCGGGTTGGTCTATGGTCACTCCCACTCACCAGCTGACTGCACACGTGGATTTCTCTCTCCAGGTCATGGGAAGCTATTATTTAAAGATGGAAGTTACTATGAAGGCGAGTTTGTGGATGGAGAAATCACTGGGGAAGGCTACCAGCACTGGGCCTGGTCAGGTTAGCACTGGACATTGGTGGGCTACTGTGTGTAAACAGGAGCTTCCGGTCCACTAACGAGAGACTAACAACATGCTGGCTAGACCAAGGAAGTGTAAGACCTACAGCCTGGATGACCTCTGTGCCCACGGAAGACCTAGCCTGGTGAAGGGGTGCCCGGGGATTCCTACTTAAGCCTTTGCACTTCTCTGTAGACAACTTGGTTTTCTCCAGGACACCTCGTTGAGAAAAAGACTTATCATCCCAAAGTTAAAGTTTTCTTCTACAGTAGAGATATTTTTGGGCCAGCACTCAAAACAAACAAACAAAAGATATTTATTTTGTCACGCTGTATTTCTGGACAGGCAGACTGCTCCATGGCTGCCATGTCAGTGGCCGGAGGCATCTCCTGGAGCTTTAGGCCTCACAGTTAGTGGGCTGTTGGCACTCAGGGGAGCTTTTCTCTTGGGCTTATCATTCAGTTGTTTTGAGGACATGTACATAAGTGCATGTACAACTGCATGCCAGAAGAGGATGTCAGATCCCAGTATAGGTAGTTGTGAGCAACCATATGGCTTTCAGGAATTGAACTCAGGTCCTCTGGAAGAGCAGACAGTGCTCTTAACCGCTGAGCCATCTTTGTAGCCCCACTTTCAGTTGTTTTTTAAAAGCTGGAAAAGAAGGTTCATCCTAGCTGGGTGGTGGTGGCACACTCCTTTAATCCCAGCACTCAGGGAGGCAGAGGCAGGCGGATCTCTGAGTTTGAGGCCAGCCTGGTCTACAGATAAAATTCCATTGAAAGCCAGAGCTACACAGAGAAACCCTGCGTCAAACTCTGTCTTGGGAGAAAAAAAAAAAAAAAAAAAAGGAAAGAAGAAAAAAGGGCATCTCCACTGCCATTGGTTAGGGTGCAGCAGAGAGACAGAAGACAGCCTGCCTGATTCTCTTCTCTTATCCACGCCAGGAAACACCTACTCTGGACAGTTTGTTTTAGGAGAGCCTCAAGGACGTGGCATCATGAAGTACAAAGCTGGAGGTCACTATGAAGGAGAGCTCTCCCACGGCCTGAGGGAAGGTCTGGTACCCAGGGGCCTGGGGGCCTGCGTGTGCTCAGGTGGTAGAACCAGGAACCTAGCTTGTCTGGCTTTGGAAGTTGGGAAGAGGCAGCAATTAGTTCCCCATTTCTGCCCACAGTGCAGTCCAACCCATCAGAGCCTGTATACGGAGAGCAAGCTGCCCACCATGTCCTGGGACATGTGTCATATCCAAGCTGTCCACTGCACGTACTGCCCACCACGTACAGGCTAAGACAGTGTACAGCTATTCGATGATAACTCTAGGTCACGTACTGCCCACCACGTACAGGCTAAGACAGTGCACAGCTGTTCGATGATGACTCTAGGTCACGTACTGCCCACCACGTACAGGCTAAGACAGTGCACAGCTGTTCGATGATGACTCTAGGTCCTACGGTTTAGCCTAAGTCTTTCAGCATCAGTGTTTGTTACTGCTGCCACCGCCATGGTTTGACCAGATCCACTCTCCCAAGGTCCCAGTGACCCTGAAACTCTTAGGTTCCCCCCTAGGGCGTGAGTCAGTCACTTCCTGTAAGGTCTGTAGGCCAAAAAGAGTAAGAGGTTGAATGAAGGGGGAACCTGTCCCTCTGGCAGGGCACTGTGGACAGACTAACTGTACCCGTAAATGACAGAGCAGGTTCTGGTGTGTGTGGACATGGGGGGAGCTTCCTTTTCTTTCCCCTGCTTTGCTCGAGTTAGAAAACAGAAAGACCCGTATGTTTCTGAACTGCCCAGGAGCAGAGTGTCGGCAGTTAACAAGGCCACATCTCCAGTCACTTCCCCCTGGCCTCTCAGGTTGACAAGCCTTGCAGTGGACTCAGGCAGAGCACTCTGTGTTCACCATACAGTGTAACTTTGAGACATAAAAACAAACACACAAGTGCACTCTAAGCATACTTTGATGCTATCCACCAAAATACAGGTAGTTTTGGAGGGCCTTCTGTGGAGCCCCATTCAGAACCTGTGATAACTAGTCTGGATCCATTTTATCAGCCCTGCCAACCTGGGCAGTGGCAGCCCTCTGTCCCTCAGTGCATCTACCATTCTTGTTTGAGAAGGAACAGTCTGCAGGGCCTAGGAGACAGCCTGGCCTCCAGAGTGGTCCTGGCCCTCTGAGTCCACCTTCCGGACAGAGTGGGGTGCAAGGCAAGCTCCTCCAGGAGGCTAAGGGAGGTGTGGAGTGAAGTTGGTATATTTTGGTTCCTCCACTAGGGCAGGGGTTTCTGGAGGACCAGGATGGGCAGGTGTACCAGGGTTCCTTCCACGCCAACAAGAGACATGGCCGAGGGCAGATGATCTTTAAGTGAGTATGCGTCTTGGAGGTGTAAGCTGCTTCTTGGGAACAGGAGTGGTCCCCTCCTCTAGAATCCTCCTGGCCATGGGGTCTGGGTAGGTAAACTCTTCACAAGTGCTAACTAGTACCCAGGCCGTAGATGTAGCTAACTAGTACCCAGACTCTAAGCCTCTGCTCCTTCTCTCTGTGTCTGTGTGTCTGTCTCTGCCTCCTCCCACACTTGTTGAATACAGGACCTAACACCCATGTGTCAGGCTGGTACAAGAGTGGACCCAAGGACATGGGTCTAGGCAAGGACTGTGGCCAGCAGTGCCACTGTCTTTCAGGCAGCGGGCGAGAGACCTTAAGCCTGTGTTCGGATCCCTGCGTGGATTGTTACCCAGCGCCTGCCCTTGAAACAAGCAGAATCACCTCTCCGGTTTCTTCCTCTCTGTCATTTCC
Source organism: Acomys russatus (assembly GCF_903995435.1). Lineage (NCBI taxonomy): Eukaryota > Metazoa > Chordata > Mammalia > Rodentia > Muridae > Acomys > Acomys russatus. Next base: position 46,500,608 of record NC_067165.1, read on the forward strand.
CGTCCTGAGCAGCAGAAGCAAAGCATGTCCTACACAGGGCCCAGCATGCTCTGGAAAGTGGGTCCTGCCATGGGGGGAGGGGGCACACAGACATGTCCCCGCCTGTCACCAGCCCTCCTTTGCCAGCTCTGGCAAGGCAGGAGCTCACAGACCATCTGTTCAGGGCCTATTTTTGCCTTGGCCCCGGTGTGCTTGCTGTGCCTGGTCAGCGGAGTTAGTCTGAGTCACGGCAACCACCTGGTTCTTAGCTGAGGGTCCTGTACTGTGCCCTCAGGAATGGTGACAAGTACGAAGGCGACTGGGTTCGAGACCAGCGTCAGGGACACGGGCTGCTGTGCCATGCTGATGGCTCCACGTATGAGGTACTGTACCTACTGCCGCGGCGGGAAGGCGGGAGGCCATTGGAGGACGGGAGCCGTGATGATGTTTGCCCTCACTTCATCTGGCAATGCTCAGTAGGAAATGGACGCACACTCAACCCACCCTCACATCCCCACATCTGCCCTGGAGGCAGACTCTCCTTCTACCTGTTAGTCCTCAGGTGGCGTGAACCCTGTGCCGTGTGTCAGTGGACAAGGAACTGAGGTGTGTCCACCTGGGAGGCATGAGACACTGTGGGTGCTGTGCGCAGGAGGCGAGACTGCACTCGTCCTCTTAATGAGAAATGTGCAGTTACTGGGCAGGAAAACTGGCAAGCTACCAGGAGGGGCACAAGAGGAAACAGATGACAGGGCTGGGGCTGGCTGCACCATCCCTGGCTTGACTGCAGGCCAACTCCTAGCAGGAAGCAGGCACTCAAGGCCTCTGGAATCATGGCTTCTGGGCGAGTCCAGTCGTCACAGGTGATGCCCTAACAGGATCCAAGTGTTTCTGCTTGCTGTGATGGGAGCACGAGCTCTGTTGGGGTTTCCGACAGTACAGGAGAACAAGTCCAGGCTTCTAGGCTCCTGAGAGTCGCCCTCTCTCGGCTACTCGGTTTCTTGTTGCATCACAGTAACCAAGATGGTGTGGCTCGTATTTTTTCCAGGTTTCTCAAATGGCAGAGGAACAACTGGAAAGAACAGGCTCCTGAAAGTAGGAAGAGCCCAGCCCAGGCCATGCAGAGCTGGGAAGAAGAGCTGCCACAGCTCTACTGGGGCCATTCCTATAGGACATTACCCAGCGCAAGACACTCACAGAGCTTGCAGCTCCCTCTGCTGACTGCTGGCGTGTGTCCCCTGACTAGGGAGAAATGGTTAGGGCCTGGCTTTCTGATGGAGTAGTGAATGGCAGCTCCCCCAGAGCTGTGGGGCCACAGAAGACCCAGCATGAATGCCTGTACCTGTGTGTGGGATGTCAAGGCGGGAGCCCAGGGGAAGGACCTAGAGGCAGGAGCTGAAGCGGAGGCCACGGGGAGCACTACTTACTGGCTTGTGAGGCTGGCCACAGGGAGCACTCCTCACTGGCTTGCAAGGCTGGCCACGGGGAGCACTGCTCACTGGCTTCTGAGGCTTGCCTCCTCCTCCTCCTCCTCCTCCTCTTCCTCCTTCTTCTTCTTTTGGTTTTTCGAGACAGAGTTTCTCTGTGTATCCTTGCCTGTCTTTTTCTGCCTGCATGTGTGCCTGTCTGCCAGAAGAAAGCACCAAATCTCATTATAGATGGTTGTGAGCCACCATGTGGTTGCTGGGAATTGAACTCAGGACCTCTGGAAGAACAGCCAATGCTCTTAACCTCTGAGCCATCTCCCCAGCCCTTGCTCTGCTTTCTTATAGCACTCAAGACCACAGCTGAGGGATGGTACTGCCCACAGTAAGGTGGGCCCTCCCATATCAACCAAGGAAATGCCCAACATACTTGTCTCCAGGCTAATCCTACGGAGGCATTTTCTCAATTAAGATTTGCTCTTCTCAGCAGGCTGTGGTGGCACATGCCTTTAAGCCCAGCACTTGGGAGGCAGAGGCCAGCCTGGTCTACAGAGCGAGTTCCAGGCCAGCCATAGCCGTTACACAGAGAAACCGTTTCAAAACACAAAAACAAAAAAAGATTTGCTCTTCTCAGATGGTTCTATCTTGTGTCAAGTTGTCATAAAAACTAGCGAGTGGGACTGGTCTGCTAATGGCTGTTGGGAGTCTGTGGACACTGCCGCCTTGTTGGCCTAGATTTGCCTGCGATCTGTCCGAGACAGTGTGCGTGTCATCTGTGCATGCCGCTGTGACCACTCACTGGTCTGGCTCCTTCCCTTCTGGGTGCTCATCCTCAAGGGACCTGCCTTTACCGCATGTCCAAAGCAGGATCGATACCAGTGTGCAGCAGGAGAGTACAAGGGAGTGAGGACTCAAAGGAGCCACTCACTTCCTGCCTGTCCTCCGCCTCCACAGAGTCCTCCATGAGTCCTCCACGACTCAAGCCACACTTCACACAGGTTTGTTTCCAATGAAGAAGGCCAGGGCTGTCAGACCACCTCCTACCTGCCGGACACTTCCAAACCCTCCACTTGTGGATTCTCTGTGCAGGGACTGTTTGCCACATTTTATAAATGGGAAAACTGAGGCCCAGACATGGTTTCCCCATCCAGAAAGTGGGGGAAGAGCTCTTGGCCTCCGCACCCAAGCCCAATCCACATACATGGTTCACCCTTCCCTGGGATTTGGAAAAGGCCTTGCCTCACTGGGTCCCTCCAGAACACACCCCACTGCTCAGGGACAGTGAATGAGCTGCCATTGACAGGCCAGGAAATGTGGAGTACAAC